>NC_061122.1:156897194-157242939 GCF_002878395.1 Capsicum annuum | reverse complement strand
TCTTTTAAACAATGAATAATGAAGATATGTTGTGGGTTGATTATGTTTGTATGATTGATTGTTATACAACTCCCAAATTAGAATCTTTATGTGATTTTATGAAACTAGGATGACATGCAAATAGAAATACATGAATTTTGGGTGGTTTAAATCATTAAAGTGATGAATATGCCTATGCCACAAGGTGTACATGCAAGGTGTTTGATAAAATACCTAAGAGAATAGAAATTATGCATTTTAGCTGAATAGAACTTAAATGACAAGACCATGCTCTATTCCTTATGACTAAACATGAATTCCACACTAATTGTTGTGTATTGTTTTTATGATATGGAATGCTCATGAAATTACAGTTATGCAAGTATTTACATGTTATACGCATTCCCTTTCATGTATATAGTGTTGAGAAACATGCGTAGTCTGAAATCCCCTACTTATGGTATTTTTAATTGTAGATGTTGTTCCTATAATCAAGAAGTGTCATGTGTGTCAATTTTCTTCCATCGAATCCTGGGGGTACTTGTACCAAAAAAATATAGTTGTGTGCCTAGATCCATGTCATGCTTCACGATATCCTTAATTAGGCCATGTTCCATAGACTTCAGTCAGTCATGTGACTCAGGAAACCTCATGATCTCAGTCAGTTATTAGATATCAGTAGTATTCCATCAGTCAATCAAATTCAATAAACTCAGTCCATGTAAAGTTAGTAAATCATGTTCACTCTCTTCAGTTGGGAGTAGAAGTTAGCACCGAGTGAACCCAAGGATGGGAACTCACCTGCCAGTAGAGGGTGTGATTCCTATAAGCAATCCTAGAGTTTCAAAACTGCATAGCCAATGTAGGTTGAGACATCATACCTGCTAGTTGAGGGTAGATGAGGTGGCCTAACCTTCCAATAGAGGGTTCCTACTGTTCTCATTTTGAGTACCTGCCAGTAAAGGGTTCTCATAGCCTATCTTTATCAATGGCGTGTTATTGACACCCTTCCAGTAAAGGCAAAGATTGGACCCCAGTTTAGCTATATTGGCACATATGGAGTAGGTCGGTTAAACAACTACCTCCCACAGTTTCAGTATTAGTCTCAGTAAAGAAACTTAGATAGTTCTTTAAATTTTCAGGACTGTCAGATACAGTCTACTCAGTTACAGTAAAGAGCTCAAATAGTTTTTTTAGATTCAAGACTGTCAGATACAGTCACTCATGTTATCAGTCATCTCAGAACCCCAGTTAGTTTAGCATAAGGCATGTAAGTTAGGTGAATACATCCCATAGTTTTTGTTACAAAATTAGGACTATCATATACAGTCAATTCAGCTCAGTAATACAGATTCAGGACTGGTAGATATGGTCAATCCTTATCATTATAAATAGACTTCAGGATTATCTACTACGTAGGACTGATCTCATCTATGGTCAATTAGTATCAATACCATCAGATTTAGAGATCACCAGCTAGGTAGGACTAATCTCTGAATAAGTCAATTCATCTTTATTAACAATATACTTAAAGATCACCTAATAGATAGGACTGGTCTCAAATTTTGTTACTCCAGATAGAACAGAACTCAGATAGTTCCATCAGAACTGAGATTGTCAGATATAGTCTCTTAGTATTAGCTACATCAGTTAGGTCGATCATTACAGTTATATAAGTCATCATAACTCACATTATCTGTATTCAATTTTGAGACTATTAGACACAGTCAATCAGACTAGTTCTTCATAATTCGAACTATCAACAATAGTTGCTCATCTATTTAGTACCTTAGTATCAGTAAACTCATGTTGTCACTATTAAGACTCAGTAGTTAGTATCACCACGAGTTCATTTATAGTTACTTATGTATGTAAGTATTCTGACACTTATATAGTCAATATTGTTCATTCATAAAACCCTTTGTATTTAGCCTACCTTACTTGTATACTTAGTATATTCAGTCGTACTGACATATTCGTGATATGGTGTTTTATTTTATGCCATAGATTCACAGGCACGAGTTCCATAGCTGTAGTGGCATTGCAGAATTCAGTAATCAGAGTCAGCAGTGAGTCCTCATCATTTGAAGGCGATATGATTATCCATTTCTTTTAGTAGTTTAGTTCTTAGACATTTTAGTAGATGGAGTTAGTTAGGGATATCTCCCATCAACTCTGTTTTTCAAATTATTCAGGCAGTAGAGGCTTTCAGACTAGATATAGTCTATCATGTTCCAGCCTTTAGTATTTTAGTTTTTGTTTTGGTATTATGATACCACTTTATTCAGATATTATCATTATTCAGATTATAATTAGTATTGAACCTTATTGCCTTTCAATACATATTTCCACAATATTATGTCATATTATGCAGTGTACAGATATCAGTCATAGGTTAGCTTGTGGTCCTTTGAGGTCATGAGCACCACGTAGCATTTTGGTTCTAAAATTTGAGGTAATACAAGCTTGGTATCAGAGCCTAAGGTTCAATATAATCCTAGGAAGTATTAAAGTCGCACCTAGTATAGTTTTGTACATGGGTGTGTTGTGCACCACACTTATATGCAGGAGGCTATGAGATGTTTTAGGAACAGTTTCCCTTCTTTCATGTTTCAGATTATGCTATATAAAGGTTTCCTAAGAAACTTATGTAGATTATCATCATGCTCCACTCATGTAAACTCCACCTTACTTTCTAGGTAACAGAAGTAGTGAAGCTCAAGTCCTAAAGATAAGGCTTTCTCATATAGTCCCTATCGACAGTTATGGGATTTTCTATATGCTTAGATAGTATCCCTCAGCTCTGTTATGTTCCAAAGTTATACGGATTTCATTCATGAACATGATAAATCATTCTTGAACCCAAATTTAGATATTCTACTAGATCTCTTCTCAGAATCCTATGATAGCATCGACTGAAAGTAAAAAGCATAAACCCAAGAGTTTGGTAGTAGTAGAGTTAGAAATATAATCTAGATTGAACAAATTATGTATTCATTGGTATAGGTGTACCAAACTAAATCAGTAGGCTTGAATAATGTAAGGAAGAAATTAAGATTATTTATTTGAAATTAAGTGTGTAGAGATCGATGTGAATTAGGAATGCGATATTAGTAGTATATAAGGAAATAGTAGCAGATAATGTGTTTAGTAAGGCAAGCATGTGTCGAATAGAGTGTAAGTATATAGTAATGATTGCAGTTCAGTGTAGAGCTTAGTAAAGTGTTCATAAACTTATGATGATGGCTTAAAGCCAAGGGGGAGATGGTAGATCCAGTAGCCAAGTCAAGCTCTCAAATTACAGTATTAGTGCTAGTATGTACACAAAAGCATTTTGGGAAGATGATTCCTGACCCATCCTTCTCTCAATGAAAAGTTTTGCACTCCAATCGTATGATGCCTATGCATGCTTCATGTCTCAGTTCCATGAACAGAACTTATATTCATGCATTCTATATAATCATGTACATTCCATTTCCCAGCAGAACGGGTTAATTTCTAGTCCCCTTAGTAATACAAATCATGTCCCATGAATACATAAAGCTCCTAGATTAGGTCATGCAGCTCATGACTCATGCATAGATATCACACTTCATAGATTGCTCAACTCCCATGACTCATGTTACACTCCTATTGATCAGTTAATCTAGGATATGTCGTGTATATCCTTAGTTCAGACCTTTTGGGTACCTCTATATTGTTGATATCCTATTCCTCAGGCCTCAATCATGTGTTAAATTTAGCTAGTGTCCACTCATGTTTTAGGTCCTCTTAATTCAACCCCTTCAGTGAGCTCTCTTTGTGAGAATAGTGTAATGATGAGCAGTTTCTTAGATAAGTTAGAGAGTAAATAATACATGTTAAGAGAATATTGTTGCATGCCTATTTTACACGAGGGTGTAGTAATAGAGATAGGCTTGAATTTTATGCTAATACACCACTTTTCTGTCTGTGCTTTTACTTGTACTTTCACCCACCTTCTTGCCTTTATTTTTCACTGGCTTCACTATTAAGTCAATAATACTTTCATCTTCGTCTCTTATCACCAAAGTAGGATCAAAGACTAGCTGTTATGACTGCTTGCTCTTCAACTCTACTATGTCTGCCTGTGCTTGTTTAAATTTTACCATAAACTTAGAAAGATCTGGAATGGACATCACATCCAACCTTTTGTTGATTATCTATACAATATGGTCCATTCCCTATTGAATGTTCTAAAATGGATGGATTGCCTCAGCCATAATTTTATCAATAAAAGGCTTAAATTGGGAAGCCCATGCGTCTAGCTACTTCTTAAGCTTCTTCTACAGCTTAATTGACTTGGCAAAATTTTCATGCAACAAACTATACTCTGAATAATCTATCCCACCCATTGGTGGAATAGACTTTGGCCCTGCAGATGTACTAGCAGATTATATAGTCAGGCATCATATAAGTTGTGATAGGCAGGGGGATACCTGAAGGAATTTTAGCAGTATTGGGTCCTCGCAGTGACTGTGACTGGTAGGCTAGAGTTTTGGTGACTTGCATCTCAAAATTTGAGTCATTTTTTGATTTCTCAATGTCTTCCCTATGTGTAACCCAAACTGTGTCATCAACTCTATGAATCAGAGACACATTAGCCTATCTGCATAGCTCTATGATTAGATATGGGAACAGTAGTGTAATTGCTACTTTTTATGCCCTCACGAACATTTCATCTACAGTGATTTGGAAAAAACTAATCTTCATCCCTACAATCAAACTAGCCACTAGCATAGCTCTGTGACTATCCAAATTAGCATCCCCTACTGTTGGCGTCAACCGTATTTGAACAATGGCCCACTAGAGCTTAGCTCGGAAACTAAGAGAGGACTTAGAAATGTTTTCTCAAAGATTTGTTTCCCAGTCAGGGTTGCCATATCTATCAGTATCCCAAAAAGCCATGGCCTTTGAGTCAATGTCGAATTCAGACAATACTAAAGATCAGGAACCATAGCTGATGCCTTATAGTCGGGCCCAAACCACATCATGTTGATTGTTCGAGCTGATATATTAATGTTATTCCTCTCACTGGGACAGATTCCCTGATTGGAATGTTTGGGATTTTCATTCCTTTGGGACAATCTTTCTTTATCAATGCCAAATAGTTGTCAAAAAACTCCCTTACATGATTCGCTTGACTAGAACCAAGAGGCTTACTCATCTAGGCCTATTCATACTCGTTGAACCGCTGCTTTTATTCTAGATATTCATGCAACTCACTCATTCCAGATCTTAACCACAGTTTTTTTCTCTTTTTTTGTCGCAGATTGGCCAGTTTCTTCCTTAATAAGGTTAGGGTTAGATGTTTTGACTACTTTCTTGTCTGGGCTCGAACTGGTACTACTAGTGCTGCTCTCACTCTCATCTTCAAATTGGGAGAGTGTGAGGATTTCCTTATCCCTTTATCAAGTATTGAATGTAGGTGCATATTCACTCCTAGCCTACTTGATTCTTCCTCGTGCTCTACCACCACCTCTGATTAAAGGAAGCTTACTTGCTATATTTCCTGAAAAAAGAACAAAAGATTAATTTGCAATTCAAAATAGAATGAAAATAGTGAAAATATTATTGGATGGTAGGTCTGATGGTTTGTCAAGACAACCATAGTCTACTGGACTCACCATCAAGCCTTAACCAATGTGCCATATTTCTCAGAATCCTACGATGGTTGACTGATGGTCTGTTAGATTACTGACGGTCCACCAAGTCATCCATCGCAGCTTATCCAGTGAACCTCATGGTTGGCATCTTTGCGATGGTCCTCTTGGCGGTCCGTTTCAAGTTCGACGGTCCGCCAAGGTGACCGTCACAACCCTTTTTCAGTTTTAGACTTCACTTCGATATTTTGTCAAACACCTGGTGTGCGTTCCCACTTATTAACTCAACCATGGCATGATTTTATTGTTTAAGCATAAATTTACTCTCTTTTAATACACGGGTCACTCAGATTTTACCCAGAACACTACACACCAAGGTTTGACTTTAAGATTACAATCAGAACAAATCAGAAACAACAATATGGAATGTTTTTTAGTAAACAACAACTTACGTACTCTATAATTAGCAATTCAAAGAAGATGAATAAGGTTGTCATCATACCTTGATGGTGCAGTAACATCACTTTACTCACTTGCAACATCAGAAAATATAGAAAACTTAAGGTCTTTATTAGTGATTGATAGCTTTTGTTGTTATGAGAATAAGAGTGGGAATACGTTATTTAAATAGGAAAGAAAAAGAAAAGGGAGAGTCCTAAAGGGGAATAACTGACCCCAAATACTTTAAATACAGAGGGAGTTGAACAGGTTTATAGTTTGAAAAGGTAGCAACATATGTAACCGCCTTTTCTTATCAATTTAAAAATGTTTGGGTTGGATACAAAAGATTTAAATAGTCTTTAAAATCAAGCCAACCTGACCCGTACTTAAGGTTAAGTTGAAGGTCTACCTGATGGTCCATCGGGTGTCCGACGATCTGCCAGGTTGAGCGTCATGGATTAACAGAAACATAGAATTCTTACTTTACTACAATGACAGTATCAACAGTCCGTCAGCTATGTCATGGTTTGTCGACCTATCCGTCGATCTGTTACAGTACCCATGAATTTTAGCTTCTGGTTGATGGAGGAAGTGACGGTCCAACGGACCAGCGATGGTACTCCAACTTGACCATCAAGCCTTATCCAGAATGTTATTTTTTATTATGGATTTAACAATTCTAGTGACAATCCATCGAGACCTTGACGGTCCATCAGTCATCCCGTCTCTCCCTAATCAACTGTAAAACTCCTTTCTTTCTACATTCTTAGTCCTATACACTTTTATAAGCACATCAAATTGAACAAAAACAATAAATAAATTATAACTATGGCTACAACAACATTTTGTGGGTTTACTTCCACTAGCGCCTGATTTATTATCGCGGGATGATTGAGTACTATCGATTACTTAGACTTCATTGAGATAGATAGTATTTGTACACTTTATCAAGTCCGTTGAACTAATATACAACTTCACTCGTTTCCTGTAAACCTTCAAGAAACTTCTATCCTTATTTTCAAGTTCAACTACTTAAGATGAGTAGACATGGTTAAATTTGAATGTGCCTGACCATTTGGATTTAAGCTTACCTGAAAAATGCTTTAATCTAGAGTTGAAAATAAGTACCCAATTACCTTTATGAAAGTCTCACTCTACAATCCTCCGATCATGGTACTTCTTCATCTTCTCTTTGTATTGGTCGGCTCTTTCATATGCTCTGAGAAGGAACTCATCTATCTTATTTAGCTATCCCAATCTCTACTCTGCAACCTTATTCAAATTCAAATTTAGCCTCCTAAGTGCCCATAACACCTTGTGTTCTAATTCGATTTGCAAATGACGTGCTTTACCATAGACCAATTGGTATGGTGACATGCCAATAGGGGTCTAGAAAGCTGTTTTATATTCCTACAAGGCATCATCTAGCTTCCTAGACCAATTTTGTCTGCTCACGTTCACCGTTTTGGCAAGAATAGCTTTAATCTCTTGATTTGAAATCTTCGCTTGACCACTAGTCTATGGGTGGTATGGAGTTTCCACCTTATGCTACTTAACACTGTACTTCGCCAAGGAAGCCCTAAACACTTGGTTACAAAAATGTGATCTACTGTCACTTCTGATAGTGCATGGCACCCCAAAATGAGAGAATATGTTCCTTTTGAGGAACACAACAACTCTCTTCCCTTCATTATCGGCCAAGGCAAAAAATTTAACCTATTTAGATACATAATCAATGAAAACAAGAATGTATTTTATCCCATATGTGCTCACAAAGAGTCTTATAAAGTCGATACCCCAGACGTCAAACAACTCCACTTCCAATATTTTTGTCAAAGGTATCACATGGTGCTTTGAGATTAAGCCTTGTCGCTGGCATTGGTCATATCTCCGTATGAAATTATAAACATATTTGAATAATGTCAGCCAATAGTAGCCACTCTGTAATACTTTCCTAGCAGTTCGGTCACTTTCATGGTGACCCCCCATCGGAAAAGTATGACAAGCTTCCAAAATATTCAGCATGTCCATTTTTGGGATACATCTCCTTATAATATTATCTTCATAACGCCGAAACAAATATGGATCATCCCAAAAATAGTGTGTAACATCATGGGGAAACTTTTTTCTTTGGTGAAAAGAAAGGTTCTCCGGGATAACCTCGCTCACCACATAGTTCTCAATATTCGTGTACCAATGTACTCTTTCTAACATAACAACCAAGATTTCCTCATCTGGAAATCTATCATTAATTTCAAGCTAATCCTTGAATTTTTGACCTCTCTCAAGTCTGGACAAGTTGTCTGCAACTTTATTCTCAAAACCCTTCCGATCCTTGACCTCAAAGTTAGATTCTTGAAGCAGCAACACCCATCTAATTAACCTTTACTTCACATCCTTCTTTTTCATTAAATATCTCAAGGCGGCATGATCTGTTTGAACTACCACCTTGGTATCCAACAAGTAAGCCTAGAACTTGTAAAAAGAATAGACTATTGAGAGAACTTCCTGCTCAGTAACGTTGTAATTCTTTTGATCCTCATTTAATGCCTTGCTTGCATAATAAATGGGATGATACAACTTATCTCTCTTTTGGAAAAACACAACCCCAAGTGCCACTCCGGTTGCATCGCACACAGTCTCAAACAGCTTTGACCAATCTAGAGAAACAATAATTGGGGAATCAACTAATTTCCCTTTAAGGAATTAAAATGCCTTCAAGCAATCATCATCAAATATGAGTTTAGCCTCCCTCTCAAAAACCTTGCAAAGTGGGTTTGCAATTTTTGAGAAGTCTTTCATAAATTGCCTATAGAAACCTGCACGACGAAGGAAACTACGGACTCCCTTCACTAAAATGGGAGGTGGTAGCTTCTCAATAAACTTGACCTTAGCTCGGTCGACAATAATTATTTTGGCTGAAATTTTGTGGCCAAGGACAATGCCCTCCTTCGCCATGAAGTGGCATTTATTTCAATTTAGAAAAAGATTAAATTCCTTGCACCGCTGCAATGCTCTACTAAGGTTAACAAAACATAACTCAAAAGAATCACCTACCACTAAGAAATCATCTATAAACACCTCCAAGGTGTCTTTGACAAGCCAAATGACATCTTCTTAAAATCAAAAGTATCATATGGGTAAGTAAACGTCATTTTCTCCTAATTGTCTGGGGCTATAGAAATCTGGCTATATCCTGAATATCCATCCATAAAATAATACCAACCTCTTCCTACCAACAGATCAAGTATTTGATCCATAAAAGGCATTGGAAAGTGGTCCTTCAAAGTCCATGAGTTTAACTTATAATAGTCCATACACACACTCCACCCAATCATAGGGCTGAAGGGAATCAATTTGTTCTTTTCATTCACTACTACAGTCATACCCCCTTTTTTGGGCACACATTAGATGGGGCTTACCCACTTGCTATCAGAAATAGGGTATACAACTCCTGCTTCAAGCCATTTAATGATCTTCTTCTTAACCACCTCTTGCATAGGTGGATTAAGATGGAATTGATGCTTAATGGTTGGTGTGAAATCTTCCTCTAGCCGAATCTTATGGGTGAAAATACCCAAAGGAATACCAATAATATCTATAATAGTCAAGCCTATCGCCTTTTTGTATCTTCGGAGCACAGAAATAAGAGCCTACACCTGATGCTAACTCTAGTCTTCTTGTAAAATCACAGGTAAAGTGTTTCCACTACCTAGAAACACATATCGTAGATGGGTTGGCAATTCCTTTAACTCCAACACTGATGGCTCTTCAATAGATGGTTTAACCGGCGGTGTTAGACAATTTTTGAGATCTAGATCCAGTATGTTGGGCACACAAAAATATGATCCCATTCTCATCAAAGCACACAAAGTTTCCTCATACTCTTCAATACCTTTGCTATTAAAATTCATCCAAACTGCAGCCAAAATCTTAACAAAATGTTTTCTTCTATCGATACTTCTTTCTCATTCTTATAATAAATATCAAAAATCTAGAATGCACTCATTTCCTTGTATTGCTTCATAGATTGTCATACATCGAACCAAACTACTTCATCATTGAGTCTTAATAGGAGCTCATTACCTTGCAAATCAATAAATATGCTTCCAGTTGCAAGAAAAGGTCGACCCAACATTATGGGCACCTCGAAATCCACCTCATAATCTTGAATTACAAAATATGCAAGAAATATAAAGCTAGCTACTTTTACTAGCACATTGGCCGCTTCACCAACCTGTTTGGCATTAGTAGTGACATATTTGTAGGTATAGGATCCCACAAACCTAACTTCTTATAAATAGTTAATGGCATCAGGTTATTACTGGCTTCCAGATCACACAAGGCCTTAGAAAAATCAAGAGATCTGATAGTAAAAGGAATAGTAAATGCTCCTGGGTTTACTTTCTCTTGCACCAAAGACTTTGTTGAAATAGCGCCATAGTTGTGAAGGTTATCCACTGATTCGTAGCTCACTATTCTCTTATTTGTCACTAGGTCTTTTATAAACTTAGCATACCCAGGCATCTACTTTAATATATCCATTAAAGGCACATTAACCATGAGCTACTTCAATATCACAATGAATTTGCTAAACCTTGTAGCATCAGCTTTCTTCTTTAATTTTTGAGGAAATAGATACGGTGGTTTTGGAAGAGTAGTAACCACTGACTCCTTCTACTTTTTCTTTACTTCTTCTAACTCATCAACCTGCTGATGGCTAGATGCACTCGTATTACTATCAGCCTCTCAGACTCTACTAGATGGGTTTCATCAGCTCATACCTCTTCTTTTATTATATCTTCAATCACAACCTAGCCCACAGAAGGGCTAGGTCATATTTTACCACTCGGAGTGGCAACTACTATGCAAGATCTATCATTTTGAGGATTCTGCACTGTATCTCTAGGAAAGGTACCTCTTTCCTCCAATTAAATGTTGTTGAGAGTTGGCTCATTTGCTGCTCCAACTACTTAATAAAAGTTGACTGTGAATTTACTAGCTGGCTCATGGAAGATAAGTCAATCTTCAATGTTATCACCCAATCATTGGCAACCTCAACTCCTTTTAATAGTTTTTCCATCGTGTCCTTCATAGATATCTTACCAAAACTGGTAGCTGCATTATTCTTATTTTCAGGACGTACATACAGTCCACTTCTATCATTTTTGTTCTTCCAACTCCCTTAGTCCTTATCTTTATAACTACCCTTGTCATTATAGTTCTGGCCTTGATTATCTTAGATATTACCTAGGAAACCCCCTTGATTATTTAGATAGTTAACATCCTCCTGTGAATCAAAATCAGCTCTGTCTTGCGACCCAACAACTTTTACCTTTTTAGTCTTCATGTATAATAAGTTTTTAGTAAACAGATCCATCTATGTTTTCATGTATGCCATATCTTTTTCATGCTTCTCCTCTCTCCGACGTTGCTCTACTGACATACTACTAAACATAGTATGTCTTGGTACTACAGAATCCCTGTTGTGCCAAGCTCTACTTATCCTAGTCAGCCGCTGAATCATATTTGCAGCCTTATTTTGAATGAAAGATTTATGAATGCTCCTCCTACTATCATTGTCAATTGTTGGTTTGGTTATAGAGTTCAAGGATCTACAGAAAGTCTCCATTAAATGATCATCAGTCTTATTATGGTTGGGACACTGGATTAACTTTTTCTTGAATCGCATCTAAGTTTTATGTAGTGCCTCCAAGTCGTCGTCCTCCTCATCAAGATCAAATTGCATTGAAAGGTGGTTTTCTCTCCTTCTGGCTACCCGATTTTTATTTGCATCCACCTCTACATTCTCCGCATACCTCCTGTTTGCTAGGTTGTTCAGATCATCATCCCCCAAATCCTCCTTATTATGGTTAGGGTGATGAGCTGGTTGGCCGTCATTTTGCCGATTAACCTGTGCTATAGACAAGGCATCTAGACTATTAGCTTTTTGTTGTTCCTTCATTCTACCAATTAGATGTGGTTCAAGATTGAAGGGTAATAGTGGTTCTCCAAAACTTTTGGTGCGTGGCATAAACAACAATGAGCCTGTAATGAATCAAAAACAACAAATAAAGGTAAAATTTGGGAAACTTACTAAAGATCAATTAACAATCACAAACTTAATTGACAACCATATTACTAAAAAGTAAGTGGTTTTTATCAAATATATAACGCAAATAGGTTCGGTTCAAATCGCACAGGAAATATTATATTCACTAACCATTGTGGTTGTTACTAGACTATTGATCAAAGGTTCCAAATTAAAAGAGAAATTTGATTTGTAAATTTTTTCTCGGTATTTGTAACAGAAAGTGTTCCAGTCAGTAATTCTTATTGCAAATAATAATTCAGTGAGAGTAGACAAACTAAAGTTATGGTTTTCAAGATGATCAAGCAGCTAGGGTTTGACTTAATTTTAATTTCCAATTAATCACTTCAATTTCAAGAAATATTGAATTCTATAATTTACCCATTTGTCTCTCAACCTAAATGAGTAGATTATCATTCAATTCTCTCAAACTTAAAGAATGCGTTAATTTATTAAACTATTGTCTCATATGGGTTGATCCTATTAAGGCATCAACCCTTAACCCAATGGTTAAGACCCTCAGATCCCATGTAAACCTCTTCTTTTTCCAACAATTACTTTTCTATTCAAACAAGTAATGTTCTTGGGCTCACATTTCAAGTTTGCAACCAAGAAAAGTCATTATTGTGAAGAAGGGTTTTACACAACTTCAGTTAATCGTGGAAATCAAATGCTTTCACAACCCCAATCAACTAATCAAATCAAGGCTCCCATAACCCTTGTTATGTGAGCTTAGCCACACATCTTTACACAAAAATAAGAAGAAGTCAATATGATCTTCATAAATAAATTTAGAAATTACCTACAAAAGTCGCAAGAATTGTTCTTGAATCTTTAGTAGCAATGAGAATAAAAATGGTTAGATCTACAAGTCTATCTTGAATCTCAAAGAATACTATGTTACAATGAGTCTCAAAAATGGAAATATGATAAAATATGCCTAAATAAAACCTAAACTGGGTATTTATATGTTCCCAGGTATAGAGGATTTAAAATTCAAACTCAAAACAGCCATATCCAAGTTGACGGTCAGACTGACGGCCCGTCTAAAGCCTGATGGTCCGTCGCATGGACCGTCAGTGATGCTTTAAGAATGTCAAGTTTTGTTAAGGTTGATGGTCATGTTGGTAAACCATCGCTAAGCCAGTGGTCCATCGGATGGTTGACAATCCGCCACTTAGACCGTTGCAGAGATAATTCATTTGTTCCTTTTTGTTTAACACTGCCGAACACCCTGGTTGTCCCTCACATGGCTGACGGTCTGCCAGTTTAATCGTCAGTGGCCTTTTTCTGCTATTTTTCAAGTTTCTCCTTCAGCTAACTCCTTAACTTGAAAACACTAAAATCCAGTAGTAAATACAACATCATTTGCATGAAAACATACAATTATCCTTTGAAATAGATAAAAAATGTTCCGTCAAAAGCCGGAACATTAATTATCCACTACACACATAAAAAGATAACCATATATGTCCATAATAAGGCACTCGAAGCCACCAAAAACAATAATATTGGACAAAATGACACCAAACTGCATCAGCAACCATTCTAATAAACCTTTTTATGGACATAGAAACACAATAAACCTACAAGGAGGGATACAATAGTCAAATTACATAGAAATATATATTTCACATATTTTACGTCATTATATCACCTTACTTTATATCTACCTCTTGACCTAAGGCTCCACCCCTTTATTTATATTCTTCACTTTTTTCTCTAGGGTACTCAACCTTTTTAGCATATTTGTTATAAATGCCTCTGGGACTAAAGCTTATCCAGTGGGAGCTGGCTTAGAAGTGAATGGTCTTGCTACAGAAAGTACGGTCAGAATCTGATAAGTATTGGATGCATCTATGTCATGAGGCTTGGGTAGTTATTCTCAGCAGTGGTATCATAAATATTAGTGAAGCCCAGAGTATCAGTACCATGACCTTCAGCCTGGAATACCTTTTGGAGTAAAGTGTCCCACATATTTGCTGCCTTGGAGATAGAGTTAGCAATATTTTGCATCAAGCCTAAATCTGTAGTCCTCTATATTTGGAAGAACTGGTCAACTCTCAAGATATCTGTCACTCTAAGATCTATACATAGCTGCTCAACAGATAAAGAAATGCTAAGGTTGAGTCTGTGCTCACCATCGGGTCGTAGATCTCTCTATCAAAAATCATGGCTACATTAATCTCGTAGCTTTCCATGATGCCTGCAACCAGGACGGCCTAGTCTGGACTTTTGAAATTATCTCCATTTATGGGACTCAACCTATGACGCACAATCATCCACCATGTCTTTGCAGCAAAATTCAAACTACCCTTCGTAATCCATGATGAAGCGACAACTACACCAACTATCCAAGGAGCCTCCTCCCGCTCCATAGAAATAATACCGACCATCCACCAAAAGTGAGTGAACTTATAGTTAGAACTAATTTGTTTCATCTTCACCTTCCATATTTTATCCATGCAATAAATAATCTCAATATTATTGATTGACAACTAGAAATTTGACCCATGAAGGAATCTAAAAATAGTTCGTGTCTAGATGTTCACCTAAACACCCCTAATCAAAACATCTATCAATGGGTCACTACCTTTTTATAGTCACCCCTATGGGTATAGGTTCTTCTGCTTAATCTGATATGCCGCATATAACTCGCACAATAATGCCCGGTTATACTGTCCTGAAGCTCTGGTCATCAACTAAAAGTTGTACTGTGTGAATCTCACCTCAAATTCCATCATATCAGTCAAGCAAGTAGTATTCACTATGTTGTAAACATAAAATACTCTCTTTTACTTCCTGATAGAAAATGTGATAGTGCTATCCCTCTCATATAATTCCTATATCCCAAGGTACCCCCATTTTTTATGATAGGCACCAAGGTAGTCTCTATCTAAAGTGGCACAATAGGAAGTAGCAGAGGTGGTATCTCAACCGGGTTGTCACTGATTAACTCTCTACCTTTTCTTCTTTAGTTTTTGTTCCCTTATTCTCAGATTCCTAATTCTTTAACTCGCTATCTTCTTTCTCGTTCTTATCCTTAGGTCCAGACTCATCTTTTGACTCACCATCCTCTTTAGATAGTGATGGTGAGTGTAGTAGCGATTGGCTAGGATTTTCATCCTTGGCCTGGTAGGTGATGATGAGTCATCCCCTAGAGCATCTTTAGTACCATAAGGTAATTTCTTTTATGGTTCCACCACCCCTCTTATTTGGTATTCCTCCACTGAGACATTTGACTTTTCGTTGTCAGTAGCTTAATTCCTGAGATCACGAGTGGATGAGTGAGTTTGTTTCTTAGGTGTTTTCTTTTTTGTGGAATTAGTCTTTGGGTTCCATTGGTATCTATTGAAGAATACACCTTAGTTAATCCAACAAAAAAAAGAAAAACAAGAAAACTAAGTATGTAATAGTGGCTGGGAACCCTAACAGTTAGGGTACAACTCATTACTAGAGGTAACAAGTTGTTATGAGACTCATAGGATGGAAGGGCTATGTGAAATCGTTTACTGGTCAGGTAATGGGTCCTCTTAATGAGTTGTTTTGCTAGACATAAAATTATCACAAATACTCATTTACTAGCTAGAAACCTTTTCTTGGTGCCTTTCCCTTATTTGTTGTCATGATCCCTCACCATGATTTGTATAGTGAGACAACAACTCATAGCCTGAGTCGTTAGGTCAATTGAAACCACGCTCCTCTCTACACCTATGTTTCCAGTGGCTACGAGTCATATAACAACTTGTTAGGTGACCTTACAAGTCATTATGAGTCTCGTTACTACTATAACATGTGTGTTTAGAAGATTTAGTCTCAATTACACATAGCCAATATGTACTTAGACTTTTTCGTGGGTTCAACATGTACAACTCACTCTTAATTTATGCCTACAACTATTTTAGCACCAATTTCCTTGTACTCCAATTTTTATTTATAATCAACATGTTTCTTCAGAAGAAGTTAATTTTCAACATATAAACATAATTTAATCAAGGAATCGAAGTAATTTCTACCACATATAGTACCAACTTATGAGATAATCTTTGTAAAGCACAAACTTACTTGATTTACTTGCTTAGATTCATTGATAATTTTGAATTTGCCCTCGTTCTTAGGAATACAACTTTAGGAGTTTTATAATTGGATTGTGATTTTGAGGGATGAATACAAAGTGTGTTTTAGGTATTTGAGGATTACTTTTTTTGGTGCTGAGGGAGTTACATCGATTTCAAATGGAAAATAAATCATTTTAGGATTCAATTTCCTTTTTAATTAACAAATTGGACAAAGTTGACCAGTTGGGCCAGTGATGTTTGTCCTAACAATGAGTCGATATAATGACTTATTGTCTCTAATGATGAGCCACACACTTCCTCCATTGTGATTGGAACCTTACCTGGGTCTCTAGTCGTAATGACTCAAGTGGCGAGTTGTTGTCAATAATAATGAATCATTTTAAGAGTCGTTATGACTCCAGAGAGTACTTATGTAAGGGTGACTTAAGGCTCCAACTTCCCATGACTCTAGTGGCAAGTCATTATCTGATGCAACAACTTGTGAGGTCCCTTGTAGGGACCTTACACTAATTTTTTTGTTTTTTCTACAATTTAAAGCCCTCCACACTGAACACACAAGTTACCCTACAATGTAATAAGTCTAAAACATGGGTTGCCTCCCACGCAGCGCTTGATTTAACATCGTGGCATGACATGGCTGAGTTTTATACTTAAGCTTCACCAACCAGCCATGTTTCGCCTTCCATACAACATCTAATTTAACACTACAACATGATGTAATTTCCTTAGTTACTCAAACTTCATCAAGGTCCATATCAACACATACTTTCACCTCATTAGGGTTTCCCAAATAGTGTTTCATTCGCTTTCTATTCACCCTGAATAGTTATTAACTATCAAGATCCAACTCAATATCCCTATAGAAGAATACCCAAACCATGTTTAATGGTCAATACAACCTATATTTTAGTATTCCAAGCAAAGTCTTAAATTATAAAACAAGACCAAATCACCAGGCTCAAACACTCATGTCATAATTTTTTGTCATGATTAAACTTCATCCTTTCTTTGTATAGAGATGAAATTTCATAAGCACAGAGCCAGAATTCATCCAACTCATTTACCTTGCTCAAACTCAATGTACCTGCATCATGCCACTCTAAATTGAGCTTTTTCAATTCCCAAGGAGCCTTATGCTCAAGTTCAATCGGCAAGTGACATGAGTTAGTTTACATAAGCTGATATGGAAAGGCACCTATGGGGGTCTTAAAGGTTGTTTGGTAAGCACATAGTGTGTCATCCAACATTCTTGACCAGTCAATCCTATTAGCATTTATAGTCTTTGCTAATATGGACTTGATCTCTTTATTGGAGACTTGAACCTGACCATTCGTCTTAGGATGGTAAGTTGTTACCACCTTCTGATTCACACCATGTTTTTTTAGCAGAGTCTTGAAAAGGCAATTGCAGAAGTGAGTCCCATTATCACTAATAAAGCACATCGAGGGCCAAACCAAGAAAATATGTTTTTTTTCAAGAACACAGTGACACTTTGACCCTTATTTTTGGAAAGTAAAACCACCTCCACCTACTTCAAAACATAGTCGACTACTACTAAATGTACTTTCATACCATAGAAATTCATAAATGGACCCATAAAGTCACTTACTCATAAATCAACCAAATACAACAACAAGATAGGTGTAATGGGGAGTTCATATCTCCATGAAAAATTTCCTTAACGCTGACACTGGTCGCAAGATTTAGAATAGTCCTGCACATCCTTGAAGAAAGTTGGCCAATAATATCCACATTGTAAAATATTATGGTCTGCGTGGGTTCCACCATGATGACACCCAACTGGTGAGGAATGACAAGACTTAAGGATGATTTTCATCTCCACCCCAGGAATAACCTATGAATTACACTATCCTCACCTCATGCATGAACCACTTTCTCTACTGGAATGAAAAATATTTTAGAAAACTATATTTTGCTAAAAGATTTGCAAAATCAGGAAACCAAAGGATTAAGTCTTGAGATTCTTCCAAAACCCACTCATCTGGAAAAGTATCATCTATGTCAAGATCATCTCGTAATTTTTGTATTACCTCCTTCTCAAGTTAAGACGAGTGATCAACAACCTGATTCTTAGTGCCTTTTTGATCTTTCACTTTAAAGTCAAATTCTTGTAGAAAGAGGAACCAATGTATTAACCTTGATTTCACATTCTTTTTCAATTCTAGATATGTAAAGGCTTCATGATTGGTGTGAACTATGACTTTGATCTCAATGAAATATGATCGGAGCTTCTCAACGGTAAAAATCACCACAAACAACTCCTGCTCAGTGACTGTATAGTACTCTGTGTAGGGTTTAATGCCTTTTTTGCATAATAGATTAGGTTAAGGATTTTCTCACCTTTTTGGACTACAACCACAACCATGGCCACTATGCTAGCATCCGACATAACCTTAAATAGTAAAGACCAATTAGAGGATACAATAATAGGAGTCAAGATCAACCACTCCTTGAGGCACTCAAAGTCCTTAAAACATGACTCATCAAATACAAATTTCAATTCTCAAAAACATGAATAAAAGATTAGAAATTTTAGAGAAGTCCTTGATGAACCTCCTATAAAAGCCATAATGACCTAAAAATCTTTGGATATCTTTAACTGAGACTGGTGAAGGTAAATTTTCAATCACCTGAATCGTCTCTCTATCCACCTTAGTACCCTATTTTGAGATTTTTTGACTAAAGATAATAACTTTCTTCACCATAAAATGATATTTCTCCCTATTCAACACCAGATTGCACTTCTCAGATCTTTGTAGTGCATTGAGCAAATAGGCTAAACAATTATTAAAAGAGTCCCTAAAGACAAAAAATTTATCCATGAATACCTCTATAGCATCCTCCACTGTATTAAGAAATATAGACATCATACACCTCTGAAGGGTGGAATAAGCATTGTTGAATTGAAATGGCATCTTCTTAAATGTAAAGGTCCCATAAAGGTAAGAAAAAGTAGTCTTTTCTTGGTCTTCGAAAGCAATCAAAGTCTAATTGTATCCTTAGTACCCATAATAATATCGACCCCTGCTAGTCTGTCATGTATTTTATCTATGAATGACATAAGGAAATAGTCCTTTTGAGTCCAAGTATTCAGCTTCCTGTAATCCATGCATCCTCTCCATCCAGTAACCGATCTTATATACGCCAATTCATTCATCTCATTAGGGACCACACTGATTCCACCCTTTTTTAGTACACATTGAACTTAGATTACCCACTTACTATGTGCAATGGGTTAAACTACTCCTATATACAACCATATAATTTCTTTCTTCACTATTTTCTTCATAGGTAGATTTGTCCTATACTGTTGCTTAATGTTGGGTATACACTCTAGTTCAAGGTGTATTTTATGACTTTAAATATCGGGTGGAATCCCTATAATGTCTACAATAGTCCATCTTATGGCCCTCTTGAACCTTTACAACACTAAAAGCAATGCCTCAACCTGTGACCTACTAAATCAACCATAATATTAAGTTACAATGTATTGATAGCTCCCATACATGCATAGCACAAGTTAGATAGAAGGGCTTTCAATTCCAAAATCAATGGCTCCTCAATAGATGGTCGAGCTAGAGGAGTGGTTCTATTATTTAGATTGATATCAAGCTTCTTCGAAGCATAATGATAAGAACTTCTACCATACAATGCGCTCACCATCTCGTCATACTCATTGATACCATCACTTTCAAAATTCATCATAACTACTGCTAATGCCTCAACCCTAAATCTCTCTTCAATTGACAAAGTCACATCATCATCATTAATAGTCTCAATCACGGACACCATTTTCATATCCTTTGGCTACTGCATCGGCTGACACACATTAAAGATCACCTACTCATGATTTAGTTTAAACTTCATCATCCCAACTCCAATCGAAAAGTTCCCTACCCATAGCTAGGAAGGGTCTACCCAAGATAATAGGGACTTTAAAGTCCACCTCACAGTCAATGATCATGAAGTTTGATGGAAATATGCAGGATAAAACCTTTACTAAAATATCACACAAATTAACAATCGAGTTCATCATAGTTTGGTCAGGCATCAGTAACCTAATAAATGCTGGTTTGGGTTTCCCTAACCCTAGATACTTATACACTACCAATAAAATAATATTTATATTGGCTCCTAAGTCACATAATGCTCGAGCAAAGTTGAAGAACCCAATAGTACATGGAATAGTAAAAACTTTGAGTTTTTACTTGTTATGTACGAACTATCTAAAAACAACAACACTATAATGGTACGCATTATTAGCGTGATCCAAATTCACCATCCACTTATTAGTTACAAAATCCTTGATGAACTTAGCATATACAGGCATTTGCTATAATGCTTCAATAAGAGGAATATAAAAAAACAATTCTTTTAATATTGATAAGAATTTTTAATACTTCTCTTCCTCTTATTTCTTCTTCAATCTTAGAGAAAAAGGAAGGGGGAGATCATGGAATGGTCTTTAGCCAAGGCTCAGCTACCTTCTCCTTTCTTTTATACTTATCAACACTTTTATCAACACTTGTCAATTTCTATCTCCATGTTAGATGTCTCATTGACATCAATACTATCATTTCTTAGCTCATCAACTGCTGGAATAGGGGGGTCAATAATTGCCTTATTACTCTGAGAGGTGATAGGTAGGTAGTGATCATCATTCTTAAGATTCTACTCAGTATTACATACAAGGGTACCCAACTTTCACTGATTTATGGTTGCTGATATTTAGCCAGATTGTTGCTCCAATTGCTTGATCGCAGTAGCATACAATTCCACTTTTTAGGACAAACCTGATATGTCTGACTTAATCTTCTTAAGGCAAATTTCATGACTCTTCTGACCCTTCACAAGCTTTAAAAAAATACCTCTATCCTTGATTTACTATCATGGCTATTAGGTGGAACAGATATACCACCTTTTTCCTTCTAATTATCCTTGTGTCTCCAATCACCATCCATCTCTTTATTTTGATCTCTGTACCTATCCCTATAGTAGTTTTAACCTTAGATCCCTTTCCTAGAGTGCTAATTATCTTAAGCAGATGATTGGCCCTTGGTTTTGAAACTTGCTAATTCTTTATCCAAATATTTAGCTTGTTTATCCACATCTAAATCATATGATTTGGAGGCCTTAACTTGTGTTCCCTCTGCATTCGCCATCTTAGAATTCATCATCACGAACTAATTTATTAGTAATCTAACCTACATCCTTAGTTGAGCAACCTCTTACTCCATTTTGTCATCAATAACATTTTGATCACTAGAAGCCCCAATAACATAAGTACCAGCACCTCTCTCTACCTCCTAAATATTCCACCCTCATTAGTGAAGAGATCTAATCTAATATCACTGATGTTACCTCCCAATTCTAGCACATAAATGCCCTACTAGATATAGTATCCACCATATCATTCAAACTAGTATTAAGGGCTCTATAGAATATTTCAAGAAAGCTGCTTCACATAATTCTATGATTTGGCACCATCATCAACTTTTTTAAAATCAAAACCATGCCCCATATATTAATTCTTAATGTAACTGCCTAAAATTATATATCTCGTACTTCAACTATAATATTCTTGATAGAGGAAAGAAATAATCCAAAAACTACCTCCATAACTCATTTAAAGTAGTTCGGACCCATGAGGAAGTTATCCTAATAATAATCTAGCTTTACTAGCTAGAGAGAAAAGGAACAACCTGAGTCTTGGCGCTTCTTAATTTACCCAAGGTATAATGTACGACGTGAAAATTCTAATAAAATTAATAAGGTGAATGATTGAATCATCCATCGGCAAGCCTGCAAATAGACCTTTCAGATTTAATAGCCAGATCATAAACTAGTAATGTCAAACTTTACATTCAGTGGAAATGCAAGAGGAATAATAGCTTATGTCGCTGTAGTCTCAACGTATCCCAAGTCCTCCTCTGAATCATCATATGGTGGCAAGTAAAAATAGGTTGGGAGTACTTGAGCTGTACCCCTTCTACCTTTGCGAGTTTTTCTTAATGATCTGTTCCTTATTTTTGCCTTGCTAGTTATACCTTCTGAGCTATATGAAGGGCAACTATATCCCTCCTTATATCATTAGCATTTGATTCTATTAATAATTGATCAGTAATTTGATCAATCATCTCCTGAACTGTACTAGGAGGACGAGAAGATAATTTGTCTAGATTAGCCTTAAGCCCTTTAAGATAGGCTTCACGTCTAGGTTCTATTATCCTAGGTTTTGACTGTACGATTATTTCTGCATCAGGATCAAGTGGGAGTAGGGGATTGACTTTACTCCTAGTGCTAGTCATATGCTGGCGTATGAACCAAGAAGAATAGAAAATTAAAACCCTAAATCTTCAACAACTTTAATTAATAATTGACAATCCTAGTCCTCGACAACAACCCTAAAGTTTAATTTTGCCTAAACTATACGCTCTTTGAAGATACAATATGGTCACTGTTAAATTATTGTAACTCAACTAGGTTGGGGTTGATTCCACTAGGAATAGGCTAAACTCATTTCTCAAATATGTTGAGGTAGCCAACAGTACAGGAAAGTAAATAGGGGGGGAGTTGTAGTATTCAATAAAATTATTAAGATTTGAATGCTTTTGGTTATAAACAATTTGAAATGAACACTAGGCATATGTTCTCCTATGTTTTAACACTATAGGTTTATCATGCTTAATCTAGCTACCTCACTACCATGCATCCAAAATATAACAAGCTAAGTATTACAAACTTTCTTGTGAACTCGTTCATAAATTTCACCCTTTACCTTGGCAGTCTTAGGGTGTCCTCTTACCAACCCTTGTCTTTGATACTAGTTTAAATATCACCTTTTGGGTCTCAAGTTATTAGATGAGGGTTGATAGACTCGAATTACTATCGTAATCTTCTTTCCCAATCTCAATCTATCTTGCAAAAATGATATCGAATAGATGAAGGTTCATTGAGTTTGACACCCATAAGAAATTAATTAAAGTGAAGAAGATCACAATACATGTGTAAATGATGATATAACAGAACCTCACACTTCCCCCACTTCCTTATTCTACCATGGTTCCCACAACTCTAACTAAGGGAATTAGCTACTCATAGTTGTGAAACAGGCCATAGAATTCAATTAAGAATGCATATGATTAATCTCACAATAATGATTGAAGAAAACCCAAAGTCTTAAATTACGTAATAAATGATGAACCAGAATATTTCAAGATCAAAAGTTATCTTGAAATCAATACGTGTTTTTAAGAGTATAAAGCGCGTAACCTAATAAAAGAGGACCTCAAAGGTATTTATAGTTCCTCAAAATAACAAAGAAAACCTAATTAAAATAAATTTGGAAAACTAAGTTTGCAGTGGTCACGCCTTTGGTAATGAGTCTTTAGGGCCGACGACGACTCGTTAGCTGCTTTTGTTACTCTCTTACATTCTTAGTAATTATGACTCATGGATAGACCTCATGATTTATTTGCTGCAAGTCATTGTTACTTTACTGAATGTTCACCTTTCAGTACTTTCTATCGATTTTTAGAATGACTCCTCAATACTAGTCATTATCACTCCTAATGACTCATAGCCTTCATACATTTCTACTGGGCTTTAAGGAAATATTCAGGACTTTTACTAGCATACTTAGAATGACTCATATCATGACTCATTGTCATCCTAATGAGTCATGGTCAGCCTCAACATTGATCCTTAAACTCAGCAGCATTTATTGTTCATATCATGACTTGGGCTACGAGTCGTATGGTGATATAAAAACTCATAGTCTAGTCAGTACTTTTTTCATCCAATTCTATTACATGCAACTTCAAGCCTAATTTACCTGCAACACACTCAAAACACACATTATATCTAACAAAATAGACTAAGTAATTGCATATTTTCACTGTTATAAGTATAAAAAGTGCCATGAAACAATGGCATATCATATGTCACAATTTTGATGCCAATCGTCTGATCAAACTTCTAAAGCCTTAAAATCAGGACATCAAACATACAATTTTAAGGAATGGTCATGATTACATAAGACGACCATCCTTAAGGTCAAAGGTTCTTAGGAAATTTTTCTAAAACCTCATAATATAATAAGGAGTCATAATTGTGGATTGATACCACAATCTTTGGAGGTTCTCATCTTATGGGTCGAGTTAAATACATATGATCCAATTTGAGCCGACCAACTTAGAGTATAAACCCTTAATCCCTATGAGTCAGATCTAATTAAGACATAAAATATTACTAATTATTTTCCACCCAACCACTCTTCTCTTTTAATCAATAAAAGACAGTAAAAATAGGTCTGAAAATATGCCTTTTATTTGTTCTGATTCAAGCTGCTCCAGTAGTTGGAACTCAGCCCTTTTCCTATTCTCAAATTTGAAGAAATGCTAATATTTTCACCAACTTTAATTTCTTTTTGAAAATATAGGTTCCTAGGAGTAGCATCAAACTTAGGTCAGTATAACATTTAGGTATGTGTAAATGATTAAAGGTACAAGGGATGTCTGAGTATTCTTTTGGTGCTAAATTTTTTCAATAATGATATAAAATAGGTTAAAGGGAGTCAAAAATATGGTTTAATAAATCTTTTAAGTGTTAATTTACTAAATGATATAACCTACAATCCTAATAGCATAATAAGATCACAGGTTGGATCATTATGGGGTGTTAGAATCCTAAGTATAATTGCTCATCATATGAGTATATCCCATAATCATATTATATTATTAAAATAATGGTATGTTATTATCTGATGTGACATGCTCTCAATACTTTGAGATTGTTCCTATAATCAAAAGGTACAATTGTACCATTATTGCATGATTGTAGACATGGATCGTCTGCTGTAATCTTCCCCAGTACATTTGAGGAACCCTTTCTATAATAGGAAGGTACGATCATACCTTCACCGCATAATCTTATGAAGAGTCATCAAAATAAATTCCTATAAATGCTTTTCACACTTTAAAATTGAGACTAACTTTATTTGATATAGGTTCAATGAAACTAAAAATTGAAAAGAAGATGAAGAAAGTGAACTACAAGAAAAAGACACCTATATAGACATCTTTAACCTTAAAGAGTGACTCAAAAAATGCTAGTTGTACTAAGGCAGAATATTCTACTAGCCCCATGACTGAGCAACACTCTCCTTAGATCACAAAATAAACAAATAAGAAGCTTAAGCAGGAGAAGGCTTTGGTATCTACACCCTTGGTAGAACTATCTACCCAACAAGCCTTATCTATTCTTAATAAGGAGGGAAATATATATAGCACAATAGAGCTTAGTAGGATTATTAGAATAGTTCTTCGATAGACAAGAAAAAATCTAACCTCGAATCCTCCGAGGGTGTTGCTACTGCCCTACTTTAAATAGGTGTTAATCAGGATTCTAGATAGTCTTAAACTCTTAGGATTACTATATTGATGGGATACAATTGACTGACCGGGGAAACAAAAAGAAGGAACACTCAAGAAGAGCATTTAATTTTTACCTGTGTGCCTACAAAAAATCCTAGAGTTAGTGCAGGGATTTGAGTGATATGAGTTGGGGTGGATGACTACAACACTCAAAAATTATGAATTGGAGTTGGTAAGGGAGTTCTATGAAAACTATGTATAGATAATGAAGATCTTAACTCCCTCGGGCAATGATGAAGACTTGAACAATCAAAAAGTACTTAGAATGATTCAAGTTTGGGATAATGAGGTAGTTATTTCCATTTAGGTGATCTCAAATACCTTGTTTGGAAACCTATTTAAGATAGTTGAGGAGACCCTAAAATAGGATTTTTCCATGAATGACTTAAAGCAGGTGAAAAGGTTGACTATCGATGATAAGCTTATGCACTATAGGTGGTTAGTAGACCACATAACTAAAAAGAATGAATTCCCCATAGGCCAAAGGGTAAAATTTACAAGCATATACTGAAGTTTGCCACCAAATCTTGTTGTTTGATAATGAGGTACCACATAACACCTACGACCAACGACAATATAATGGACAACAATACAAATTTGGTTGATGCCTTTATAGCTGGCTTAGACATAAATATCTCAAAGATCATCATAAGGAATATTAGGCATAAGGTGCTATAGTTTAGCACTGTATTAATATTCCCCTATTTTATTACCTAGTTATTTAGAAATTTACATATCTTGATGAAAAATGCAGTGGGTAGTTTATTTGGCCCTTAAAGATTATAGAGGTGGCAATAATTAAGGATTTAAGGAACTCTACAAATATAGCCTAGGGTATTAAGATACCTAATATAGAGGCGGTGCCCTATCTATTGAGATCTCAATGTGTGAAGTCACTGCTACTTTAGCTCTTTATATCTGGCCACAACACCATTGTTTACCTATACAAATTCTCGTGTTGATTACAAATTGATACTGACTACTTGGTTGGAGAAGATCTTGAGGATGCAAGTATTGCATGAGTATAGAATCAAGAAGTTTGAGGTAGGGGTCAAACCTTGTGTAGCTGATGAGATAAAGAAGGTGGTATAGGTGGTTTAAAACCATTTTGACATATTTTAGAGTTGTATATTAGCTAAGGTTAGGGAGGACCATATTTCTAAAATGAGGTACATTACTACTTACTTAGATACGCTAAAAGAATTGGTTAAAAATCTTACTAAGAGGATGGTACTAGTTGCACTTTTCCTTTCACTCGCTATGTTGTCCTTGGTAGAGCTTGTTGTTGATGTGGACTCTATGGTTCTACATTTTTATAGCCAGGCTATGATAGTTGAGGGAGATGATTCTCATACTAAGAATTGGGGTGATTATTTGTAGCCTGACAAATAAAGGTTAAGAGAAAGAGTAGAGAAGAGGATAGATAGAGAAGAGAAAAAGAGAAAGTGTACAAAAAAATAAAGTTCATAGGCCTCTGAGATAGTGATTTTAGAGGGTTTAAGGATACCACCTAAAGTTAAGGTAGTTGTTCAGAGTGTCAAGGAAACACAAACTGCCTCCGCATTTGTTTCTTTGAGTCACCAGCCACCATTGGTGCCCACATATCAGAGAGTTCCCCAGCCACATCTAAGGCCACGAGCATAGATGGTATTAGAGAGGTTCCATCTTGGATACCAACCGATGAGAGTACTACATGCATCTAGAATAACCCAGGTATGCCCCTTGTCCGAACTTTTACTTTTTTAGCTTGTTATGAGATTATTGATTGACTTACAAGTTAGGGATGGGGTATGGAGTATACTACAACCGAGGTTTTTTATCATGTTTCTTTTTTCTTAGTAGTAATAACTTAGTTAGATACAGTGTGCTTAGGTGTTTTATTTATGTTTTTGTATTATTTTATAACTTTTGTGTGACTGGGAGAAAAATAAGACATGGTGAAATAATAAAAATGAAGGGCATGCAAATTGTTTTGAACTATTTCATTGATTCCCCACAAAAAAAAATTATTTTATGTGATGTGTTGTATTCTTACTTGATTGTAACCACTATTAGGATGTCAATGTGGCATTAGGATTGTTAGTATAATAACCAAGCCTAATTTTTCTTGAACCAAATAGGTAGTGATTGGAATCATAGCCCTGAGCTAAGAGTGTATTAGGATGATGTACCTAGTTTGCATGTGTGTGCTGTCTAAAAATTTCTGGGTTAGTCTCGTTGAAGTTCGTAGGATAAAAGGTAAGGAAAGGATTATAGATCATTTTTGAAATAGTCTACTAAAA
Organism: Capsicum annuum; assembly: GCF_002878395.1. Lineage (NCBI taxonomy): Eukaryota > Viridiplantae > Streptophyta > Magnoliopsida > Solanales > Solanaceae > Capsicum > Capsicum annuum. The sequence goes on along the minus strand of NC_061122.1, from coordinate 157,214,991 downwards.
GTTAATAAGCCTACCAAGTGAATAGAATATCCATTGAACCCAATTTTAAGCTTAAATAGAACTTTTTTTTGAACTACCCTATTCACCTTCCTGATTTTTACAATGAACCTACTTTGGCCCCCATCCCTCCTTGGACATTGTGCATCATAACTTATGAAAATCACCTAGGTTGAGTATGTCTATTGTAGGTGTACATAAAATATTGGGTACGAAGAATTCGTGGTGCAAAAAAAGGGACTCAGGTATGGCATGATTAAAAAAACCAAAAAAATAAAAAAAAATAATAATAATGAAAAGTGAAATTAAGAAAATAAAATAGCACCTGAGGTCCACAAAATTTTAAAATAGTAAAAAAAAATAGAAGGTTGATAAAGTAGAAGACAAAGATAGTATTGTATCCAGGAGGGTTAGTCATTGTATCCACAAGTACCTAACCTGTCCCCAAGCCTACATTACAAGCCAATAAAAGTATTATAGTGATCCTAATCAGACTGTCTGAGAGCTGAAACATAGAAAATAAGATAAAATGGAATCAAATTCACACAAACCCGATTTTTTTGTAATCCTATCATTGGATTAAGTGTTGTGTCATCTACTATTAATGTAATGCCATGTCTTAATCCCTTTGTGTTGTGGTTATTGGTTTGTAGATACACTGCACTTGTAGATCTTTGAATGATATTAGAGGGTGTTGAACTAAGTTTTGGCTTATACATGTTGAAAATTGGTTTTTATGAAAAATTGACTGTAGTAGTATTCATTATTTTTCTAGGTTAAGGATCTTTATAGGATAGTTTGTTTTGTTTGCTTGAGAACATGCGAAGGTTATCAGTTGAGAGTGTTGATGTGCCATAAAATTATAAAATTATGGCTCTTGAAAAACTTAAAATGATAAATATTTGCAAGTACAAGGGTATTTTTATATGGATATAATGGATTTTTGGGTGTTTACAGGTCAAACAGGTCTTAAAGTGTGATGTCCTAGATTTTGGATTAAAAAGGGCATAAGCCGACCATTTCCACGACCGCCAGTCTAACCATAATCCTACCTGGGCCTCATTAGAAGTGTCACAGCATTATCTCTTAGATGTTGCTCAATTAATAAGATCCCACATCATACATTGATCATACAATCGTGCCATATGATCATATAAAGAAGGCCTTAGAAATATGCAAGCAAAAGTTATGTGGAAAGATGATCAAATAATGTATTCTCGTGAGCATAATTAGATGTGATGATCATACCTTGAGGTCATAGGACTGAAGGCCAAAAGTAGAGTTTGTAGAAGTTGAAGTAGAATATAATCAAACGACTACCTTGTACCATGAGGTGATGGCACTGAAGGACAAAAGTAGAGTTTGCAGAAGTTAAAGTGGAAGATAATTAAATGACCATCATGTACTATCGTACTTTGATTTCATGAAGATGTACTCAAAACTGTACCATGTTATACCCAAAGATGTCAAAGCTCTTGATGAAACCACAAGTACCAAAGAACAATCGTGGCTTCTAACCACGATTGTTCTTTTCACTCGTTGGATTAGGATCAACCCAGATTTTCTATTTGTTTTGTCTATAAATACCCTTATTAATTTTATTTTGTAATATTACTTTCTATTTTATTATTGTAACATTTTAAGGAACATTACTGGGCTTGGAATTTTACAATTACTTTTTAGGGATTTAATTCAAAGTAATCCCTAAAAATTAATTGTGAGAAATTACTAATATTTTAGGGCTTGCATACCGAACACCGAGAGAAATTACAAGGTATGAGAAACCTATGGAGTGATGAAGTTATTGGGGAACACAATCCTTGTGATTTTCTCCTACTTATTTCAAATCAAACAAATCAACAAGCTATTAATACTAAATGACATACTTACAAATCCTTTTTTTAACTAGAAATTGTGTTTAATTACCTTGACAAAAATATTGATTTAGATTTTAACCTATTCCTTATGGTTTAACCCTAAGATTAGTTGGGTTCTACATGTGACAACAACCGCTTTATACTTTAGTTAAATGTATAATATAGGCTATACAATTAGAGTCCACTAGTTTAGAGTGAGTTAAAGAAATATTTTCAAGTTTTGTTCAAATTTCATTTGCAATTTTATCTCTAAGAAAATATTTTAAGAAAGTTCTTTAAAGGTTTTTTGATAACTCATTCATTTTATCTTAGTACCAATAGCTTCATAACAAGAACAACAAGTCTTTTGCTCCACTTCTCCTTACTCATGCCATTTGTTATCATTTAATTCAAATAATTGTTTAGTTTTAGTGTGCAGTTAGCTCATGTTTAGTTTTTCATTCAACCATTACATACCAATACATTTCAAGTATTGACCACTCTTTTTTCACTATATCATTTCATAATATTAATTCTGGCATGTAGACTCAGGGTTGCAACCAGACACTTTAGTAGGATTTTTTAGTATCAAACTATGGTGAGTCTTATTTAAATCTAGAGCACTTGGTTATGTGTAAGAGCTCTCAAATTTTCCTAGTCATTAAAGCTCTTTAAATCATGTCAAGGGAAGCTTCACACTTAGAAATTTTCAGCCAAGTGTTAAGACTTAGTTTATTTTAGTCTTTGATAGTTGGTATTCTTATTTCATGACCTTTATGTCCATAAATTATTCATATTTAAGTTAATCCATGCTCAAGAATGTCAATAGGGGTTCCCAAATGATTTTTGTATTTTTCAGACCTAGTTTAGACTAAGTTCCAGTGCCCAAAACAGTGGACCAACAAGATCTTGTGGCGCCGCATCACCTATCGTGTTGGCCCACGTTGTTGCAGGCTGCCAGAGTCAAAAGTATTAAGGCTTGAAATGATCATGGAATGACGCATCGGGTATCACATCGATGCCATCAACGCACCGCGTCAACCAATGTGTCGATACCCAGTTATAAATCATCAAATCAACCATTATCTTAGGGTTATTTTAGTCATCTTCCTACTCTTATATAACCCTATAACACGAGATTTAGCCATTGTTTACCCATATATACTAGTTTTCTTTCAATTTTCCTCAACAACAATCATTAGGTTTCATAGTTCAAATCTTAAAAAGCAAGAATTCCACCAAAAATCTCCATAGAATCAAGAACTAAGGTATGTTAGATGTTGATTCTTGCGTTCCTTCCACCCAAGAAGTTAAAGAATCCTTTTATAAATTTAAAGATTTGATATTTATGACTTTTAATGATTTATGTTAATTGAAAATTCATGTTTATGATGTTTTCGAGTCATAATTCATGTTTTAATTACAAAGTTCCAAGCTTTGGTTCTAGTATGAGGTGAATTTCATGATATTCATAATAAACCCTACAAGATGCATGTCGATTGATGTAACCATATTAATTAGATGCACTACATGTTGTATGACCGAAGTATTCTCCCTATATGTTTGATAAAATGCTTATGTGAAGGAAATAGTCATTATATCATGTTGACGAGAAATCCCCAATTGTGTATAAGTAAATGCATGCCAAGTGTTTGTTGAAAGGCCTTAGTGAATGAATTATGATATGTTGTATGTATTTCTATTCGTGTATATTCCTTATTGAATGAATTATGAGATATTAGTATGCATTCACTATACATTTAAATGTTTAAGACTTCTAAGTGCTTAAAGAGATGCCTCTTTGATTGTGTTGTGAATGATGGCCTATTGCTATGTTATGTAAGAGTTTTCCTATCTTGTATCATTTATGTTATCGAGTCCTGGGGATATTTAATACCTGGAAATTTCGCTAATTTTTAACAGCCAGTGTTAGCTTCCACTATAATCTCAATGAAGCAATGATCCATAGAACTCAGCCAATTAAAGAACTTAGGAAATCTCAGTAATATCAGTATCAATAGCATTCCATCTTTAGCTCAGTGGTCAATTAAGAACCTAGTAATATTTTGTTAGTCAACAAAACTTAGTGAATTTATTTTAGCTTAATCAAACAAGTACGATCCATAGTAGTTCAGTCGAGCCTAGTATGATCAAAGAAATTAGTTTAGTGTCTTTTAGTTGGGAGTAGGATTCACATCGAGCAAACCTAGGGATGGGGGCTCACCTGCTAGACACGACTGAGATCCCTAGAAGAAATTCGTAAGTTCCTGAACTATGAATCCAGCATAAGCATGAGATCTCACGCATTAGATAAGACATACATACACTAGGATCACCCGCTAGTATAGGACTGATCTCAGAGGTCACTCGCTAGATTAGGAATGATCCCATAGCAGTTGTCTTTACCTATGGAATGGTACTGACACCCTTCCAGCTGAGGTTATAGGTTAGAACCCACTAGTGCAGATTCGGGGCATGTCGGTTAGATGACTACATCCCACAGTCTCAGTTTCAGAATAAGTCTAAGTAAAATAACTCTGCTCAGTAGCACAGATTCAGGACTGTTAGATACAGTCACTCAACTGTTAGAACTGTAAGTCCATAAGATTCAACTGAATAAAATCATATGGATGAAAATACCCAAAACAACTCAATCTGAAAGCTAAGTCTGAACGTAAATCTGAAAGCCTCTAAACTATCTGAATAAGGAGTTGAAGGAACATGTATCCAACTAACTCCATAAAACTGAACCGAAGAAATAAATAAATGTATCAAATCATATTGTCCTTGAATCAATGAGGACTCACTGTGTCTCTACGACTAGACTGCTACCGCTATTACTGGGCTGGAGCTCGTGTCTCGAAATCTATGGTGTAACATAAAAAGAAATCACCATAGTGCAAATATGCCAGTACAACTAGAGTACTGAGTATATGAGAAAGGTAGGCTGAACATAAAGGTTTCATACATGAACAACACTGACTGACTAATATGAACGTAGGAGTGCAAACACACATTTATAGAAACTGGTACCATGAATACCTGATAGCATGACCTATAAGCTAATATATGGTTTACTGATAACTATCATGACTGATACTAAAACTGATAACATAAACGACTGTATCTGACAGTCCTATATATACTAAAATCTGAAGAACGCCCTGACTTCTTTTACCGAGACTGATACTGAAACTGTAGGAAGTAGTGTTTAACCGACATGCCCCATGTATTCCATTATAAATAAGCTAGGGTCCAATCTCTACCCCAACTGGAGGGGTGTTAATACCATGCCACGGGTAAGGACAGCCTCTAAGTGACCCTTATCTGGCGGGTACTCAATGAGAACGGTGGGAACCTTAAACTGACCGGTTAAGCCACCTCCTCAACCCAACTCATCAACCCTAATCTGATGGGTTAAGATATCTCAACCTATGCTGGCTACATAGTTCTGGAATACAAGGATGACTTCTAAGAATCATACCCTAAATTGGTAGGTGAGTTCCCATCCTTGGGTTCACTCGGTGCTAACCTACTCCCATATGGAAGGACTGGACATGAATAACTAAATGTGCATCACTTAATCTTACTGAATTCCGTTGACTGGTGGAATGTTACTGATATCTGACCATTGATTAAGATCATAAGGTTTTCCTGAGTCACATAACCAACTGATGTTTATGAAATCATAGCTTAATTTCGGATATCGTGAAACATGACATGGTTCTAGGAATACAGCTATAGTTTTCGGGTACAAGTACCCCTAGGACTCAATAGGAGGAAACTAACACACATGACATGACTTGATCACAAGATTTGAGTCCACAATTCACAATATCATAAGTAAGGCTTTCATAATAAGAAAGATTCTCGAAAACCTATCATGATTGGGAATGCCCACAACTTGTATATACTTGCATGGATTCAATAACATGGTTATTCCATATGGCAACAATATCGTGAGCATCTCGTACAACTTCTTTAATTCAAGACAATATCACGGGGATCACGTTGAACCTAAACTTAGAACATGGAATAGTCATTTAGGACTTATAATGTCATAAAAGCATGATTTCTATTCCCTTAGGTATTTTCACAAACACCATACATGCACATCTTAGGCATAGGTGGATTTATCAAGATTACAAATATTCAACCACCGATTTCACATATTTATACATTAAATACCACCATATCCTCACAATAACCATACAAAGATCCCATCTTAAGCATCATTAAACTCCAACCACATAACATCAACCACCAACAACATAAACATCATGATCCAAAATTTAGAAGATGGTTCTTGAGCGTCATGGATGAAATGAGTCCATGAATCAACTCACACATACCTTAGAAGGAAGATTCTTGACGTTTAAGGAAGGAATTTCCTTAAATTTGGATCTTCAAGCTTAGCTACACAACCCTAGTTTCTTTTCTCTTTTAGTGCTCTTGGATGATGAGCTTTGAGATGATAATAGGGTTGTAATATGTTTAGAAGCTATATATTTCGTAGGGTTAAGTTTAGGGACATGTAAGGAGTGCTAAAATACTTAATTACCCTTAAAATAACTCAAAACGGAGTGTTTTTGGCACCTGGAACTGACTTAGGCAGGGCCCAAGTGATTGCCTAAGCTAGGTTGGGCGGCGCCTAACCAATCGCCAATGTTTGGTTGGGTGGCGCATAACCAATCGCCTATCCTTATTGTCTCTCACGAAAATAGGTATAACTTTTCGCTCGGGTATTGGATTAAGGCAAAATTGGTATCATTGGAAATTTAATTCGATTATCTACAATTTGGTGGGTCTAAATCATAAAAACTAACACATTAACATCAAGTTATACTCATTCAAAGATGACCCTTGCATAATCGAACACTAAAACTTGATGGATTGAAAAAATCTTAGCTTTTATCACCTTAAGTTACTCATATGAACATGCTTAATGCGTCATAAAATATCCTACCACTTAGATATTCATTGTAAGTCATGTACTCAAGTATGAATCATAAGATTGGAGATTTCATACGTAGGAATACTTATTCACTTCCTAGCTTAGAAACATGTGGGGTATTACAATATCTCCCCCTTGGGAATATTCGTCCCCGAATGAGAATTTACTGAGAAGGGATACAAGACAATAGAACCTGAACTGAACATGAAAACCTGCAACTTAATCTCATGACTGATATGGTAAACATACCGAACTTGTGCATAGTTGATGCACGGACAACTACCACATGAATGCGTGACTGAGTATGAAATGGTTAATAAGTACTAAGTTTATACTGGAAACATAAACGTGAAACTGAATAAGATTAAGGAGAACTATTACCTTAAGCTTGATCTGAATTTGTGGGAAAGAGGTGAGGATACATGGTATGCGTATCTACTTCTGCTTCTTAAGTAGCTCCCTCATGATACTGATTTCGCCAAAGAACCTTGACTATACGGACTTCTTTGTTCCTCAATCTACGAGTCTGATAATCTAAGATTTCAGCTGGAATCTCTTTATAAGAGAGGCTGTTCTGAATGTCGGTGCTCTAAATAGGGACAACAATTGCTGGTTACCTATGCACTTCTTCAGCAAAGAGACATGGACGACTGGATGGACTGAGGCTAGATATAAAGGCAACTCAAGCTCATAAGCTGCCTTACCAAAGCGATAAAGAATTATGAAGGGACCGGCATACCGAGGACTGAGTTTCCTTTTCTTTCTGAACCTCTTCACTTCCTTTATGTGAGAGATCTTAAGATAGACATAGTCATTGACCTCGAACTAGAGATCTATTCTACGAACATCGGCATAGGACTTCTGTTGGCTTTGAGCATCCCGGAGTCCCTCTCTGATCAACTGAACTTTCAATAAGGTGTAAAATATTAAGTTAGGACCTATGATTGAGGCCTCACTGACTCCGAACCAGCCAATCAGAGATGTATATCTCCTACCATAGAGAGCTTCGAATGGAGCCATCTGAATACTAGAATCATAGCTATTGTTGTATGCAAACTCAATCAAAGGCAAGTGGTTATCCAAACTTCCCTTGAAGTCAATTGCACACACCCTTAGCATATCTTCAAGAGTCTGAATTGTCCTCTCAACTTGACCATCTATCGGAGCATGAAATGCTGTGCTGAGATGGACTTGGGTACCGAGACCTTTTTGGAATGCTTTCCAAAAGTGAAAAGTGAACTGGGTACCTCTATCTGAGATGATAGATAGTGGAACATCGTGTAACCTGACTAACTCCCTAATATAGAGTTTGGCATAATCCTCGGTAGAATAAAAAGTATGAACAGGAAGAAAATGAGTTGACTTTGTCATTCTATCAAAAATAACCTAGGTTGAATCATACTGATGATGAGTTCTAGGAAAAACCATCACGAAGTCCATGTTAACTTCTTCCCACATCCAAGTACGAATGGTGAACTCTTGCATGGAATTACTAGGTTTTTGATGCTCTATCATAACCTGCAGACATGTTGAGCACTTAGCCACAAACTCTGCAACATCTCTCTTGATCCCACACCACCAATAGATCTCCCATATGTCGCAGTACATCTTAGTGGCCCTCGAATGAATAGAGTATCGCGCACCATGTGCTTCTGCAAGAATTCGCTGCCTTAATTGATCTACACCTGGAACACATAGATTACCCTAACACTAAAGAACACCATCTCCTCCTTGGGAGAAAACCTAGACTTTCTAATTCTGAACTGACTCTTTGAGCTTGACAAGGCTAGGATCCTTGTCTTGTTTCTCTTTCACCTCGGAAACTAGAGATGAGTCTGAACTACTATGAACACATACACCACTCTCTGAAGAAGCGACTAAGCAAACGCCTAGTCTAGTAAGCTGATGGATCTCCTGGCCTACTTTTTTCATACTATCCTCAACGTGAGAAATACTACCCATGGAGAGTCGAATGAGAGCGTCGGTCAAAACATTGGCCTTGCCCAGATGATAAACAACACTCATGTCGTAATCATTCAAGAGCTCTAACAACCTTCTCTGGCGAAAATTGAAATCTTTCTGGGAAAAGACATACTGGAGGCTTTTATGGTCTGTGAAGACATCTACATGAACTTTATAGAGATAATACCTCCAAATATTCAAGGCAAAAACTACCACCACTAACTCAAGATCATGAGTAGGATAATTCTTCTCATGTGGCTTTAACTGTCTAGAGGTGTAGGCTATGACCTTACCAAGCTGCATGAGGACACAACCTAAAACCACTTTGGATTCATTGCAATAAACTACAAAACCATCTGAACCATCTGGAATAGCTAGAATAGGAGCTGAGGTGAGTCGGGTCTTCAACTCTTGAAAGCTCTTCTCGCATGAATCTGACCACTAAAACTAAATCTTCTTTTGAGTCAATCTGGACATGGGAGATGCAATAGAAGAAAATCCCTCAATAAACCATCTTTAATGCCAGTCAAACCCAAGAAACTCCTAATATCTGATGGAGATACGGGTCTGGGCCAGTTTTTTACAGCGTCGATTTTCTTAGGATCTACTCTAATGCCATCACCGAAAATAATATGGCCAAGGAATGCTACTGATCTTAGCCAAAATTTCACTTACTGAACTTACCGAATAACTGGTGATCCCTGAGATTCTAAAGAACAATCCTAAGATGGTCTTCATGATCACGCTCTATGCGAGAATAGACCAGAATAACATCTATTAGGACTATGACAAACATGTCCAAGTACTGCTGGAATACACGGTTTATCTAGTCCATAAAAGCTGTAGGGGCATTGGTATGACCAAATGACATGACTAAAAATTCGAAGAGACCATACCGAGTACGGAAAAATATATTTAGAATGTCGCATTCTCTAACTCTGAGCTGGTGATAGCCTGATCTGAGGTCTATCTTAGAGAAGTAACTAGCACCCTGAAGTTTGTCGAATAGATCATCAATCGTGAGAAGAGGATATCTATTCTTGACCATTGCCTAGTTGAGTTGACGGTAATAATACACATTCTGAGAAAATCGTATTTCTTGTGCATGAATAACACTGGAGCACCCCATGGGGAAATGCTGGATCTGATGAATCCCTTACCTAAGAGATCCTTCAACTAATCTTTTAGTTCCTTGAGTTCTGCTGGTGCCATTGTTTATGGCAGAATAGAAATATGTTGAGTATCTAGAAGAATTTCTTACTGAAGTATATTTTTCTTTCGGGATGAATGCTTGGAAGATCTTCAGGAAAGACATTTGAGTATTCATTAACAATAGGGACTATTTTAAGGCTGGGAGATTTAGAACTGGAATCTTTAACATGCACCAGATGATACACACAGCCCTTAGAATTCATTTTTCTTTCCCGAAGGTAGGAAACAAGTTGACCCCTGAATGCTGAAATGCTACCCTTTCACTCTAGGATGGGCTCATTAGGGAACTGAAACTAAACTATCTTATTTCTACAGTCGACTGTGGCATAGTAGGAATAAAGCCAATCGATACTGAGAATGACATCAAAATCCATCATTTCTAACTCCACTAAATCTACTGACGTGGATTTCTGAGATATCATAACCGGGCAGTTCCTGCATACCATCGAGCTATGATGGTTTTTCCCATTAGGGTAGAGATTGAGAAGGGCTCTACTAGGACTTCGAGACTGATTCTGAAATCGCCTGCTATGTATGGAGTAACAAAAGACAAAGATGTACCTAGGTCTAGCAAAGCATAAACATGAATATGGAAAATCTGTAACGTACCAGTAACGACATAAGAAGAATTTTCCTAATCCTGCTGAGATTGAAGAGCATAGAGTCTGTTTGGGCGTTGCCCACTTGTAGCACTAAAAATGGCACCCTGGTGGTTTAGGTGACTGGACTGAGCTGTAGAACGATTTTTCTGACCCTAAAGACTTGACTACAGATACTCCCTAATCCTATGGCCTGTCTTTCCACAACCAAAATAGACATCACTACTGGCTCTATAAATGCCCTTGTGATTCTTACCATGAGTCTGAGATAGGGGATTCATTCGGGCACTTCTAACACTACCCTGAGATTTAGAGCCTGGCACTTTGTCTCTATTGCCGTCTCTAAACTTTGACACTGGAGCACCGGCAGAGGAAGGAGCTAGAACGGCTGACTTAGAATGAAACTGTGGATGGTTTTATCCATCTGACATGGGGTAAGAAAAGTTGAAGTTTTCTGACCTTGCACTCTTGTTCTGCCTCTCCCGTGTCCTAAACTTTTGTTCTTCTACTTGCTGGGAATGGGTCATGAGTCTGGCTAAGGTCATATTACCGATCAACATTGTAGACCTACACTTATTTACGACGCTATCGTTGAACCCTGACATGAACTTGCTCATGTTATCTCCATTGTCTGCAACCACATGAGGAGCATACCTATCTAGCTGAGTAAATCTGAGAGAATACTCCCTAACCATCATATTCCCCTGCCTGAGGTTGATGAACTCAAGAACTTTGGCTTCCCTCAGCTCTTTGGGAAAGAATCTGTGTAAGAAGGCCATGACAAATTCCTCCCACTCAATAGGGCCTGTATCTTTTAATCTCTCAGACTTCCACTATTTGTACCAATGATGAGCAATATCCTGTAACTGGTAAGTGGCTAACTCAGCACTCTCAATAGAAATAATAAGACCTTCTAGACTTTTTCAATGAACTCCTAAGGGTCTTCATTAGACTTAGACCCATGAAAAGATGGAGGGTTCATCTGGGTGAAGTCCCGAACTCTAGCTGCTTTTGTATTGGCCACTGGATTGGACGGAAAGACTGGTGTCCGTTCATTCTGTGCATCCATAGACTGAGCAAGTGTGGTAAATACGGCTCTAAACTCTTCATGGGAAACATGTTCGCCCAAAGGATCTTTGGGTGTAGGAGCTAGCTGGTTTTTTCTCATTGGGGCCATGTCTAGAATAAGAGAAGAATGGATTACACTGATAGTTTAACTTCTGATTATGCTCACTAGCATGACATGAATAATGAAGAACGGGGACTGTTCCTAAAACATCTTATAGCCACCCGTACATAAATATGGCGTACAACACACACATGTACAAGACTCTACTAGATGCGGCTTTCAGACTTTCTAGGACTCTATTAAACCTTAGGCTCTGATACCATGTTTGTAACACCCCAATTTGCTGAACCAGAATGCTACACGGTGTTCATGACCCCGAGGAACCACAAGCAAACCCATGACTGATATCTATACCTCTATACTGCAAATCATGATATAATAATGTAGAATACATAGAACAATAAGGCCATAAGGTTCAACTGAATAAAATCATGTGGGTGAAAATACTCAAAACAACTCAATCTAAAAGCTAAGTCTGAATATAAATCTGAACATAAATCTAAAAGCCTCTAAACTATATAAATAAGTAGTTGAAGAAACATGTCTCCAACTAACTCTCTAAAACTGAACTGAAGAAATAAATAAATTTATTAAATCATATTGTCTTTGAATCAATGAGGACTCACTGTGTCTCTGCGATTGGAATGCTACCGCTAGTGCTGGACAGGAGCTCGTGTCTCAGAACCTATGGTGTAAATGAAAAGAAAGTACCATAGCGCAAATGCGTCAGTATAACTAGAGTACTGAGTATACAAGAAAGGTAGGCTAAACATAAAGGGTTTCATGCATGAACAACATTGACTGACTAATATGAATATGGGAGTACAAACACACATATATAGAAACTGGGACCATGAATACGTGATAGCATGACCTATAAGCTAATACATGGTTTACTGATAACTACCATGACTGATGCTGAAATTAATAACATGAATGACTGTATCTGAAAGTCCTGTATATAGTAAAATCTGAAGAACGTCCTGAGTTCTTTTATTGAGACTGATACTAAAACTGTGGGAAGTAGTGTTTAACTGACATGCCCCATGTATGTCATTATGGATAAGCTAGGGTCCAATCTCTACCCAACTGGAGGGGTGTCAATACCGTGCTACGGGTAAGGATAGCCTGTGAGTGAACCTTATCTGGCGGGTACTCAATTTGAACAGTGGGATCCCTAAACAGATGGGTTAAGCCACCTCATCAACCCTAATTTGATGGGTTAAGATGTCTCAACCTATGCTGGCTACATAGTTCTGGAATACAAGGATGACTACTGAGAATCATACACTAAATTGGCAGGTGAGTTCCCATCCTTGGGTTCACTTGGTGCTAACTTCTACTCCCATCTGGAAGGACTGGACATAAATAACTAACTGTACATGACTTAATCTTACTGAATTCCGTTGACTGGCAGAATGTTACTGATATTTGACCGCTGACTAAGATCATGAGGTTTTCCTGAGTCACATAACCAACTGAAGTCTATGAAATCATAGCTTGAGTTTGAATATCGTGAAACATGACATGGCTCTAGGAACACAGCTATAGTTTTCGGGTACAAGTACCCCTAGGACTCGATAGGAGGAAACTGACACACATGACATGACTTGATCATATGATTTGAGTCCACAATTCACAATATCATAAGTATGGCTTTCATAATAAGAATGATTCTTAACAACCTATCACATGATTGGGAATGCACACAACATGTATATGCTTGCATGGCTTCAATAACATGGTCATTCCATATCGCAACAATATCATGAGCATCTCGTACAACTTCTTCAATTCAAGACAATAGCTCGGGGATCACATTGAACATAAACTTAGAACATGGAATAGTTATTTAGGACTTATTACGTCATAAAAGCATTATTTCTATTCCCTTAGGTATTTTCAGAAACACTATGCATGCAAATCTTAGGCATAGGTGGATTCATCAAGATTATAAATATTCAACCACCAATTTCACATATTTATACGTTAAATACCACCATATCCTCATAATAAACATACAAAGATCCTATCTTAGACATAATCAAACTCCAACCACATGAACATCAACCACCAACAACATAAACATCACGATCCAAAATTTTGAAGATGGTTCTTGAGCTTTATGGATGAAAGGATTCCATGAATCAACTCACACATACCTTAGAAGGAAGATTCTTGATGATTGACGGAGGAATTTTCTTAAATTCAGATCTTCGAGCTTAGCTATGCAACCCTAGTTGCTTTTCTCTTTTAGTGCTCTTTGATGATGATCTTTGAGAAGATAATAGAGTTGTAGTATGTTTAGAAGCTATATATTTTGTAGGGTTAAGTTTAGGGACGTGTAAGGAGTGTTAAAATACTTAATTACCCTTAAAATAACTCAAAACGGAGTGTTTTTGGCACCTGGATTTGACTTAGGCGGCGCCATGATTGCCTAAGCTAGGTTGGGCGGCGCCTAATCAATTGCCAATATTTGGTTGGGTGGCGTATAACCAATCGCCTATCCTTATTGTCTCTCACGAAAATAGGTATAACTTTTCGCTCGGGTATGGTATTAAGGCCAAATTGGTATCGTTGGAAAGCTAATTCAATTATCTAAAATTTGGTGGGTCAAAATCAGAAAAAATAACACATTAACATCTAGTTATACTCATTCAAAGATGACTCTTGAAAAATTGAACACTAAAACTTGATGGATTCAAAAAATCTTAGCTTGTATCACCTTAAGTGACTCATATAACATGGTTAATGCATCATAAACTATCCTACCACTAGGATATTCATAGTAAGTCATGTACTCAAGTATGAATCATAGGATAGAAGATTTCATACGTAGGAATACTTATTCACTTCCTAGCTTAGAAATATGTGGGGTATTACAATATCTCCCCTTGGGAATATTCGTCCTCGAATGAGAATTTACTGAGAAGGGATACAAGATAATAGAACCTGAACTGAACATGAAAAACTGCAACTTGATCTCATGACTGACATGGTAAACATACTGAACTTATGCATACTTGATGCATGGACAACTAACACATGAATGCATGATTGAGTATAAAACGGTTAATAGGTACTAAGTTTATACTGGAAATATGAACGTGAAACTGAATAAGATTAAGGAGAATCGTTACCTTGAGCTTGATCTGAATTGGCGGGAAAGAGGTGAGGATACTTGGTATGCATATCTTCTTCTTCTTCCCAAGTAGCTCCCGCATGAGACTGATTTTGCCAAAGAACCTTGACTTGAGGGACTTCTTTGTTCCTCAATCCACGAGTCTGATAATCGAAGATTTCAACTGGAATATCTTCATAAGAGAGGCTGTTCTGAATGTCGGTGCTATGAATAGGGACAACAACTGTTGGGTCACCTATGCACTTCTTTAGCAAAGAGACATGGAAGACTGGATGGACTGAGGCTAGATCTGAAGGCAACTCAAGCTCATAAGCTACCTTGCCAAAGCGATAAAGAATTATGAAGGGACCGACATACCGGGGACTGAGTTTCCCTTTCTTGCCGAATCTCTTCACTCCTTTTATGGGAGAGATCTTAAGATAGACATAGTCATTGACCTCAAACTAGAGATCTATTCTACCAACATCTGCATAGGACATCTGTTGGCTCTGAACATCCCAAAGTTTCTCTCTGATCAACTGAACTTTCTATAAGGCGTCAAATACTAAGTTAGGACCTATGTTTGAGGCCTCACTAACTTTGAACCAACCAATCAGAGATCTACATCTCCTACCATAGAGAGCTTCGAATGGAGCCATCTGAATACTAGAATGATAGCTATTGATGTATGTAAACTCAATCAAAGGCAAGTGGTCATCCCAACTTCCCTTGAAGTCAATTGCACACACCCTTAGCATATCTTCAAGAGTCTGAATTGTCCTCTCGGCTGGACCATCTATCGGACGATAAAATGCTGTGCTGAGATGGACTTGGGTACCGAGACCCTTTTGGAATACTTTCCAGAAGTGAGAAGTGAATTGGGTACCTCTGTCTGAGATGATAGATAGTGGAACACCGTGTAACTTGACTAACTCTCGGATATAAAGCTTCATATAATCCTCGGTAGAATAAAAGGTATGAACAGGAAGGAAATAAGTTGACTTGGTCATTCTATAAATAATAACCCAGGCTGAATTATGCTGATGATGAGTTCTAGGAAAACCCATCATGAAGTCCATGTTAACTTCTTCCCATTTCTAAGTAGGAATGGTGAACACTTGCATGGAACCACTAGGTTTCTGATGCTCTATAATAACCTGCTGACATGTTTAGCACTTAGCCACAAACTCTGCAATATCTCTCTTCATCCCACTCCACCAATAGATCACCCATATGTCGCAGTACATCTTAGTGGCCCTCGGATGAATAGAGTATCACGCACCATACGCTTCTGCAAGAACTTGCTACCTCAATTGATCTACACCTGGAACACATAGATGACTCTAACAATGAAGAACACCATCTCCCCTTTGGGAGAAAACCTTGATTTTCTAATTCTGAACTGACTCTTTGAGCTTGACAAGGCTAGGATCCCTATTTTGTTTCTCTTTTACCTCAAAAACTAGAGATGACTCTGAACTACTATGAAAACATACACCACCCTCTGAAGAAGCGACTAAGAGAACGCCTAGTCTGGTAAGATAATGGATCTCCTGAACCACCTTTTTCTTACTATCCTCAACGTGAGAAATACTACCCATGGAGAGTCGACTGAGAGCGTCGGCCACAATATTGGTCTTGCCCAGATGATAAAGAACACTCATGTCATAAGCCTTCAAGATCTCTAACCACAATCTCTGGTGAAGATGGAGACATTTCTGGGAAAAGACATACTGGAGGCTTTTATGGTCTATGAAGACATCTACATAAACTTTATAGAGATAATGCCTCCAAATATTAAAGGCAAAAACTACCGCAGCTAACTCAAGATCATAAGTAGGATAATTCTTCTCATGTGGCTTTAACTGTCTGGAGGCGTAGACTATGACCTTACCATGCTGCATGAGGACACAACCTAAAACAACTCTAGATGCATCACAATAGACTACAAAACCATCTGAACCATCTGGAATAGCTAGAATAGGAGCTGAGGTGAGTCGAGTCTTCAACTCTTGAATGCTCTTCTCGCATGAATCTGACCACTGAAACTTAATCTTCTTTTAAGTCAATCTGGACATGGGAGATGAAATAGAAGAAAATCCGTCAATAAACCATCTTTAATGCCAGCGAAATCCAAGAAACTTCTAATATCTGATGGAGATACGGGTCTGGGCCAGTTTCTTATAGCGTTGGTTTTCTGAGGATCTACTCTAATGCCATCACCAAAAATAATATGGTCAAGGAATGCTATTGATCTTAGCAAAAATTTCACTTGCTGAACTTAGTGAATAACTTGTGATCCCTGAGAGTCTGATGAATAATCCTAAGATGGTCTGCATGATCACGCTCTATGCGAGAATAGACCAGAATAACATCTATAAAGACTATGAAAAACATGTCCAAGTACTGCTGGAACACACAGTTTATCTAGTCTATAAAAGCTGCAGGGGCATTGGTATAACCAAATGACATGACGAAAAATTCGAAGAGACCATACCGAGTACGGAAAGTTGTCTTCAAAATGTCACATTCCCTAACTCTAAGCTGATGATAGCCTAATCTGAGGTCTATCTTGGAGAAGTAACTAGCACCCTGAAGTTGATCAAATACATCATCAATCGTGGGAATAGGATATCAGTTCTTGACCATGACCTTGTTGAGTTGACAGTAATCAACACACATCCTGAGAGAACCGTATTTCTTGTGCATCAATAACACTGGCGCACCCCATGCGGAAATGTTGGATCTGATGAATCCCTTATCTAAGAGATCCTTCAACTAATCTTTCAGTTCCTTGATTTCTGCTGGTGCCATTCTGTATGGTGGAATATAAATATGTTGAGTATCTAGAAGAAGGTCTATACTGAAGTCTATTTTCCTTTTGGAAGGAATGCCTGCAAGATCTTTAGGAAAGACATTTGAGTATTCATTAACAAAAGGGACTATTTTGAGGCTGGGAGATTTAGAACTAGAATCTTTAACATGCACGAGATGATACACACACCCCTTAGAAATCATTTTCCTTTCTTGAAGGTAGGAAACAAGTTGACCCCTGAATGCTGAAATGCTACCCTTTCACTCTAGGATGGACTCATTAGGGAACTGGAATTAAACTATCTTATTTCTGTAGTCGACTTTGGCATAGAAGAAATGAAGCCAATCCATACTGAGAATGACATCAAAATCCATCATTTCTCACTCCACTAAATCTACTGACGTGGATTTTTGAGATATCATAATGGGGCAGTTCCTGTATACCCGTCAGGCTATGATGGTTTTACCCACTGGAGTAGAGATTGAGAAGGGCTCTACTAGGACTTCGAGATTGATTCTGAAATCGCCTACTATGTATGGAGTAACAAAAGACAAAGATGCACCTAGGTATAGCAAAGGATAAGCATGAATATGGAAAATCTGTAACGTACCAGTAACGACATCAGGAGAATTTTTTTATCCTGCCGAGACTGAAGAGCATAGAGTCTGTTTGGGCGTTTCCTACTTGTAGCACTAGAAATGGCACCCTGGTGGTTCAGGTGACTGGACTGAGCTGTATAACAATTTTACTGACCCTAAAATCTTGACTACAGATACTCCCTAATCCTATGGCTTGGCTTGCCACAACCAAAATAGACATCACTACCAGCTCTATAAATGCCCTTGTGATTCTTACCACAAGTCTGACAAAGGGGATTTATTCTGGCACTGCTAACACTACCCTAAGATTTAGATCCTGGCACTTTGTCTCTATTGCCATCACTAAACTTTTACACTGGAGAACTGGCAGAAGAATGAGCTAGAACGGCTGACTTGGAATGAAACTGTGGATGGTTTTATCCATCTAACATGGGGTGAGAAAAGTTGAAGTTACCTGACCTTGCACTCTTGTTCTGCCTCTCCCTTGTCTTAAACTTTTGCTCTTCTACTTGCTGGGAATGGGTCATGAGTCTGGCTAAGGTCGTATCACCGATCAGCATTGTAGACCTACACTCATTTACAACACTATTGTTGACCCCTTACATGAACTTTCTCATGTTATCTCTATTGTTTGCAACCACATAAGGAGCATACCTGGTTAGCTGAGTAACTCTAAGAAAATACTTCCTAACCGTCATATTCCCCTGCCTGAGGTTGATAAACTCAAGAACTTTGGCTTCCCTCAGCTCTTGGGGAAAGAATCTGTGTAAGAAGGTCGTGACAAATTCCTCTAACTCGATAGGGCCTGTATCATCTAACCTCTCAGACTTCCACTATTTGAACCAATCATGAGTAACATCCTGTAACTGGTAAGGGACTAACTCAGCACTCTCAATAAAAGTAACACCTATGATTTTAATGACCTTCTAGACTTGGTCAATGAACTCCTAAGGGTCCTCATTAGACTTAGACCCATAAAAGATGGAGGGTTCATCTGGGTGAATTCCTGAACCCTAGCTGCTTTAGGATTGGCCACTGGATTGGATGGAAATACTTGTGGCCATTCATTCTGTGCAGCCATAGACTGAGCAAGTGTGGTAAATACGGCTCTAAACTCTGCATGGGAAACATGTTCGCCCAAAGGATCTTTGGGTGTAGGAGCTAGCTGGTTTCTTCTCATTGGGGCCATGTCTTGGATAAGAGAAGAATGGATTAGACTAAGAGTTTAACTTGTGATTACGCTCACTAGCATGACATGAATAATGATGAAACGGGACTGTTCCTAAAATATCTTATAGCCTCCCACACATAAATGTGGCACGCAACACACCCATGTACAAGACTCTACTAGATGAGGCTTTCAGACTTCCTAGGACTCTATTGAACCTTAGGCTCTGATACCAAGTTTGCAAAACCCCAATTTGCTGAACCAAAAACCCCGAGGGACCACAAGCTAACCTATGACTGATATCTGTACCTATATACTGCAAATCATGTTATAATAATGTAGAATACATAGAACAATAAGGCCATAAGGTTCAATTGAATAAGATCATGTGGGTGAAAATACTCAAAACAACTCAATCTGAAAGCTAAGTCTGAATGTCAAACTGAATGTAAATCTAAAAGCCTCTAAACTATCTAAATAAAGAGTTGAAGGAACATTCTCCAACTAACTCTATAAAACTGAATTGAAGAAATAAATAAATTTATCAAATCATATTATCTTTGAATCAATGAGGACTCACTATGTCTCTGCGATTGGAATGCTACTGCTACTGCTGGGCTGGAGCTCGTGTCTCAGAACCTATGGTGTAACATGAAAAGAAAGCACCATAGCACAAATGCGTCAGTATAACTAGAGTACTGAGTATACGAGGAAGGTAGGCTGAACATACAGGGTTTTATGCATGAACAACACTGACTGACTAATATGAATGTAGGAGTGAAAACACACATATATAGAAACTGGGAACATGAATACGTGATAGCATGACCTATAAGATAATACATGGTTTACTGATAAATGCCATGACTGATACTAAAATTGATAACATGGACGACTATATCTGAAAGTCTGTATATACTAAAATCTGAAGAACGCCCTGAGTTCTTTTATTGATACTGATACTCAAATTACGGGAAGTAGTGTTTAAATAACATGCCCCATGTATGTCATTATGGATAAGTTGGGGTCTAATCTCTGCCCAACTAGAGGGGTGTCAATATGTGCCACAGGTAAGGACGGCGTGTGAGTGACCCTTATCTGGCGGGTACTCAATGAGAACGGTGGGAACCCTAAAATAATGGGTTAAGACACCTCATCAAACCTAATCTGATGGGTTAAGATGTCTCAACCTACGCTAGCTACATAGTTTTGCAACACAAGGATGACTACTAAGAATCACACCCTAAACTGGCAGGTGAGTTCCCCATCCAGGGGTTCACTCGGTGCTAACATCTACTCCTATCATGAGGGACTGGACATGAATAACTGACTGTGTATGACTTAATATTACTGAATTCTGTTGACTGGCAGAATGTTACTGATATCTGACAACTGACTAAGATCATGAGATTTTCCTGAGTCACATGACTGACTAAAGTCTATGGAATCATAGCTTGAGTTCAGATATTGTGACACATGACATGGATCTAGGCACACAGCTATAGTTTTTGGGTACATGTACCCCCAGGACTCGATAGGAGAAAAATGACACATATGACATAACTTGATCACAAGATTTGAGTCCACAATTCATATCATAAGTAAGGCTTTCATAATAACATTGATTCTCAACAAACTATCACATGATTGGGAATGAACACAACATGTATATACTTGCATGGATTCTGTAACATGGTTATTCCATATCACAACAATATCATTAGCATCTCATACAACTTCTTCAATTCAAAACAATAGCACGGGGATCACGTTGAACATATACTTAAAAAATTAAATAGTTATTTTGGACTTATTATGTCATAAAAGCATGATTTCTATTCCCTTAGGTATTTTCACAAACACCTTACATGCACATCCTAGGCATAGATGGATTCATCAAGATGACAAATATTCAACCACCAATTTCACATATTTATATGTTAAATACCACTATATCCTCATAATAAACATACAAAGATCCCATCTTAGGAATCATCAAACTCCAACCACATGAACATCAACCACAAACAATATAAACATCATGATTAAAAATTTAGAAGATGGTTCTTAAGAGTCATGGATGAAAGGAGTCCATGAATCAACTCACGCATACCTTAGATGGAAGATTCTTAATGATTGACGGAGGAATTTCCTTGAAATCGAATCTTCAAGCTTAGTTACAAAACCCTTATTGTTTTTCTCTTTTAGTGCTCTTTGATGATTATCTTTGAGATGATAATAGGGTTGTAATATTTTTAGAAGCTATATATTTTGTAGGGTTAAGTTTAGGGACGTGTAAGGAGTGTTAAAAGACTTAATTACCCATAAAATAACTCAAAACGAAGTATTTTTGGCACCTAGAACTGACATAGATGACGCCCAAGGTATTTCCTAAGCTAGGTTGGGCGGCGGCTAACTAATCGCCTATGTTTTGTTGGGCGGCCCCTAACCAATCGCCTATCCTTACTGTCTTTCATGAAAATGGGCAAAACTTTTCGTTCGGGTATTGGATTAAGTTCAAATTAGTATCGTTGCAAAGATAATTTGATTCTCTACAATCTGGTGGGTCTAAATAATCCAAAATACCACATTAACATTGAGTTAGACTCATTGAAAGATGACACTTGCAAAATCGAACACTAAAACTTGATGGATTCAAAAACTCTTAGCTTATGTTACTTTAAGTGACTCATATGAATATGCTTAATGCATTATAAGCTATCCTATCACTAGGATATTCATTGTAAGTCATGTACTCAAGTATGAATCATAGGATAGGAGATTTCATACGTTGGAATACTTATTTACTTCCTAGCATAGAAACATGAGGGGTATTACAAGTATTAAGTACAAATAGATTCGGAGATCACCCGTTAGATAGGACTCATCTTAGATACAATTAATTAGCTTTAGTAGCCTCCGATATCAATATCAGTAGATTTAATTATTTAGTATCCTAGTATTAGTAAACATAGGTGTCAGTAAATCAACATTCAAAACTCAGTATTCAGTATCACTACGATTTTAGTTATAGTTTATGCATTCATGCATTTTTCCTCATTCAGTATACTCAGATTATTTAGTCAATATAGTTCATGCATATGAGTCCTTGCATTAAACGTTACCTCATCTAGCATACCAATACATTCTCACGTACTGACGCATACTTTTTTCTTGTGCTATGGTGTCTTATACCACTAGTTAAAAAGGATGGGATCCAGAGTACCCTTAGCAGTTTAGACTTGAAAAGCAACAATAGACTTATCAGTGAGTCCTCTTTATTTAAGGATGTTCCTATTTTGTCATTGCATTAGTTTTCGTACTTTAGTAGATGGAGTTAGTTGGTGGATTGTCCCATCAACTACACAGTTTAGACAGTTTTAGAGTCTTTCAGATTACAGTGTTGTTCAAACTAGAGTATTTCAGATAGTTTATGGTTTTATAGTTATTAACTCAAATGTTATTTTTTATCAATATTTTAGTTATTTCAACCTTATGGCATGTTTCCGCCAGTTTTCCACATTTATTACAATATATTGTTCAATGCTTAGTTACAGATATCATTCAAGGGTTAGCTTGTGGACTTTTGGGTCATGAGCACTGTGTAGCATTTGAGGTATAATACTTAGGGCGTTACATTATGTTCTTTCTTAGTCTTACACTTTTAGATAGTTAGTTTAAATAAATTTTTCCCAGGGCTTGTTGCGATTTACTTATTTAGTCCATGTTTAGAGGCTTCATCAGACATATATTACTTTAAGATTTAAGTTGCCATGTAAAATGATATTGTTTTTGGATGCTGAAACTTAGTATTTATATCTAGTTTTTGAAGAATTTTATTATTATCAGCTTATGTAAAGTTTGAAAAATAAGTTTTATGAAAATATTTGGAGCCAAGTGTCCACTTGGGATTACTCATGGCTTTAAGTGTACAATTACATCTAGTTTGTATCCTCAATTATTGATGACTTGGTATTGGAGAAAAGTCTTTAAGTGTCCTAGGGAGTCTGCAAACCTGTGACAATTGGATCTTGTTTATGGTTGTGAGGGCTCTAATTCTATAAATAAGGGGCTACAAATATTTCATAAAATTTTATTATTCTTTCTTACTCTAGATCATGTACTAAATTTGACCCATATAAAACTTGTACACATTTGTGCATTTCTCCAAGTTACTCCAACTATACCTTATCTCTTAGGTGGTAGAAGTAGTAAACTACAATTACCAATCATTATAGTTTCCTTACATAAAGACTTTATAATCTTAATAGACTAAACAAGGTCTTGGGAAGATCCCATTAGTGCATATACATATACTGATTCAAAAGGTTTCACCTTATTTCTATTAATAGTATACTAGAGCCATAACAAGATGAATACCATGACCCTTATCTATGCCTTACTTTAGAAGGACCTTTTAAGGGGGATGATAGTATGTTTTTAGAGTTGAAAGTAGCGATGTAACCCATGGATAGTGTGAGTGATGGAATTATATGTTTTTAAGTATTTGTTGAAGTGTAATAAGTGTGATGTAGATTTATGGTAGTGTATAGAGGAGGAGTTGCTTGTTATGGTGTTTTAGAGCTTCTCATTATATTATTATCGATTATACATAGTCTCTGAATAAAAGAATAGAGTGTTTATGAATGGATAGAACTAGGCTGGACTTTGTAGGTTAAAAGGAAGAACCTTTTGGTTTTTATAGAGTTATGAATCTAGTTTCGATAATTGATCAAACAAATAGTAGTTTGTGTGAAATAAATTTATGCTCATAGACTATAATTAACAAGCTTATAAGATCAAGATCAACCATTTATCATGAGGTTGTGGAGAACTATTGTTTCTTGATTTTTATCTAGCAGCAATAAATTAGTGTAATATGTGAGAAGTTAGGCAGCCATCTAATTTAAGTGTTACATTCTGATCCTAAGTCGTGAATCATCACTAAGGTAGGAAAAATTTTAATTTTGGGAATTTAATTTATGTATGTTGATGTGGCATTTGTCAGAAGTAAGTTTTTAAGTGTAAATGTGGTAGATGAAAACAAAAGGCAAATTATGGAGCTTGTAATATAATTTCTAGGTGAATTAGAGCCTTAAAATAGAAATAAAGGTAGTGT
Organism: Capsicum annuum; assembly: GCF_002878395.1. Taxonomy (NCBI): domain Eukaryota; kingdom Viridiplantae; phylum Streptophyta; class Magnoliopsida; order Solanales; family Solanaceae; genus Capsicum; species Capsicum annuum. The sequence goes on along the minus strand of NC_061122.1, from coordinate 157,190,460 downwards.
GTGCTTAAGATGGTTAATATATTTTTGGTAGCTTGAAATTTTGAGGTTTCAGGTATAATGTGTGGTTAGCCTGTGAATTAATATAGCTTAGTGTGAAAGAGGCTAAGGTGGTTGTAAAGGGTGTCCCTATAAAAATTGAGGGATCTATAAATAGTTAGTGTGAAGTCTTTTGATATGATATTGTTTTCGTGAATTGTAGTAGGAATAGCTTGGTAAAAGAAATAGTTGTAGTCATAAGTTATTGACTTTTGAACAAAGGGGAAGGATGGTGTAGCGATAAGCAAAGATGAGTCTTAATTGGATTAGAGTTTCCCTTCTAGGTGGTGGGAACTTAAAAGTTACAATTTGTTCTTGCTCACACATCCTCTCTCTACCTAAATCAAGAGGTCACTCTACTATATCCCATAAGATTTAACTCTTTCTCTTTCATTCAATGATCAGTACCTAGAGAAAAAAGAAAAAGTCATACTCTTGTTGAAGATGCCTAAGTGCATTCAATGTCTTATATGTCTTAACCTTCATGTTTAAAAGGAAATTCATTCTTATGTGTGGTATAGTAAAAATCTTGACTTTTTTTTTGAGGCATCTTAGTTCATGATAGAATTCAATTGTTCCATCAATGAATATGATAATAGTCTAGTTAATTGATTCATCTTAGCATTACCTGTCCTCCGAAGATGAATGATTCCAAAGGGTAGATATTGTAAAGCCCCAAAAATTTATGATATTCTTAGTAATCCTAGACTAGTTTATGCTCCAATAAAATTAATTATAGTGTTTTTTAAAACAATCCAAGTCAATTAGATGGCCAATACTGAGGTGTGTCATGGGCTATGCAGGCACGATAGGCTCATGGGCTATGCAGGCACGATAGGGTGTTACATGATTGGCCACATGGGGTACATTAGGGTGCTACATGATGGGGTATGCACGACACCTCCCTTCTTCAATGTGATATTTTTCAATTTATATTCTATAATTAGGGGCACATTGAATTTTTCTCTTTTGGAAATTGTCCATCCTATACAAAATATGGCTCAAATCGTAAAAATTCAACATGCTTTCAAATCAAAACCCTCCCCTTTTTCCCAAGCTCACATCCTTTATGTTTTATGGAAGATCAATCTAGTATTTCATCTCTGAGGTACATAAGAGCAATACCCTTCATGGAGAAACTCCATCCTTTCCGACAATTGAATCTTATATTTAGATTATGTTCATATTTAAAAAATAGGGTTTCAAGAGTTAATATTTTTCAGCATTATTCTTGGTCTATGGAACAAATTTATTAGAATACTTTGAGTATTATTATTAGTTTCATGAGTAGAGTCTTTTTCTATTCTAAATCTTTTGATAACAAAACTACCGCTTTCTCCCTATAATTTAAACTCAGGAATTCTTTTTTATTTTTTGAAGACATTGGTTAATAGTTATTGGAAATAATAGTTCAGATTAACAAGGTATTGAAAGATTATGAAAACCATTTTGTATAATTTTATGTTTATAGAAGAGAAAGGGTATTATATCTTGAAAGTTGAAGTTAATCAAAGTTCTAAAAATTTGGATCCAAGGCTCATAAAGACACATATGTTCATGGTACAGTATTTTGAGTCAAGCATGATTTAATGAAATTGTTTGAAGATATATTGTATGATCAAATAGTATATTTTTGGGAGAATTATTTAGCACTTATATGGGTATTAACTTGAGTTCCCATACCTCAAACCTATGTTGCCACTATATGATAAGATCGTCCGTAGTTAGCGTGGCTCCTTTATTGTTTATAGCTTTCAAGATCATCTTTGGGATCCTTATATTGTTTTTTATTTTATACCCCAACAACGTATAAGATGGCTCTACAACATGGGCAAGATGTTAGATTCTTGCAACATGGCAAAGCTTGTGTGCTCTATGATACTTACATGATTTATTTCTATAAAGAAAAACTTACCAAAAGGAAACTTACTTTGAGAAAATATATAATTATATTTAGTTATTATGAAGCAATGTTTTCATGTTTTGTTCAGATTTTAGCTATAATTTCCGCTCCAAGAAAATGTTTTACGAAAGTTGTTTCTATGTTTTTGGACAACTCATTCATTGCATTATTTTAGTCCTAGCAGCTTCATATGAAAAGCTAGAAAGTTTTTGTTCCATATCTCTTTACATATGTCATCTGTTATGATTTAATTAAAATGTTTATTCACTTTTAGTTTCCAACTAGCTCATGTTTACTGTTTTATTCTACTATTATGAACTAATGCTGTAACATCACATAAGTTCCTAAGACTCCATTTAAGACATAGCACAAAGAACCAATTTGAAACTAGAATTTTTTCCACAATATGACTCAAGCAATGAGTTATCATGATTTCTAATGACTCATTAAGTGATCTTTCTTGAGTGTTAACCAAAATATCTATATGATTTAAATTTCTATGGCAAGAGTGGAGGCTACAAGTTGTGGTATCCACCTACAAGTTATGGAATGACTTATAGGGTGCATATCCAGTACAATAGTCAATTAAAAATAATTTTAATTCCTAAATCCATGACATGTCAATTACCAAGAACCATTACATAAGCATGATATGAGTATTAAATGTGATTTAAGGTTATACGAAGTCCCTAATACAAAGTTAAGTGGGAAATTCCTTTTTCGACAAAGCCTTCGACTATGATTTTCTTAGTTCAAATCTAAATAACCATCAATCCTAGTATATGAAGAGCTAGGTGTCCCAAAACCTATCAAATTAAAAGCATTTAAATCCTCTTTCCAATCCCGCAAACAGCTTTTCAAGTTGATCTCAAAGTTAAAAGTTGTAGACATTTTAATGGACTATTGTCAAAGATGTCAGTGGCTATGACTTACAGAATGAGTCATCAGGATAACAAATGGATCATATCCTTGAATGGAAAGAGAAGTGAAAAAAAGTATTTAATGTGATGACTAGAGCTACGACTCATCCTCTACTACGAGTCATAATGTGAGCCATCAAGATGGACACCAACAATTTTCCAATAATTTTCTATTTGATTTTAAAAGGGTTTTTTGTCCTTTCCCACACTATTAACACGTATACAATGTAATTTAAGTCTATTCTAAGTGTGATCAAAGAAGTATTACTCAATTAATTATACCCATTCCCTTATAACAATTAGAAAATAGGAAATCAACATGTGTAAGGTTCTCCCAAGTTAGAAATGAAGCTTTTCTTCTCCAAAAGCTCCTTTTACAAGTTCTTAGTAATAATCATCCAAAATCCAATTATTTTGGTATTCAATGAGAGCCTCCTTTAATCCTAATTCCCAAATATGTTTTCAAGTTTCATTTATATGAAATCCATGAATTAAGGAAAGATCAAATTGTTTAAATTTCATGAGTTTTGTTAGTAATTCTGTTTTTAAATAACTCATGATCATTAGTATTTGTTTATACATGATTTTAAATAAGGTTTTAATATTTATTAGTGTGTTATGAACACATAATCCTATATTCTTGAAACTTTCACATGAAACATCTAATTGAAGCATAATTTTAGACAAGCATTCAATATATTATGTTTATCATAATTTTCAGGGATGTTAAATTTTCTTATAGCCAGTTTCATTATTTTAGTCTTTTTTGTTATAGCAATTGAACTAGTTTGTGTATTACTTTGTTTACAATATATTTATGAGCATATTTATATGACCATAGGTGCAGTAACTAGCACCGAGAGGACATAAGTTTCGACAACCTATGTCCTAAAGTATGTCCACCATAGGTTAATATTGATACCCTTAGGGGTTGAACCACACAGTCAGAGATTAGATCCCTTAAATTCAAACATAGGCAAAAACACAGTGAAGTAACCAGGAATAAAAAACAGTGTTGGAAGTGCAAAAACACAAGATTTTAACGTGGAAACCCCTTACTTAAAAAGGGTAAACCATGTCTTGCCCTTATAAGCATCTCATAATTCCACTATAATCAACCTCTTGATTACCAAATTGATTTCATCCTAACTCGAGGAACCTCGTACTTGTAGTAACTCTACTACATCTTAACCTTGGGAACTTTACCAAGACTACCTCAACACTGGTTAACTTTTACTAGTTTTGGACTTATGCAACTCTGCCTAAGCACTCTCAAATAAGTAGAAAAGTTCATTACTTTTATAAGTTGAGTAATTTATTTACAAATAAGAACTCACTCAAGAGACTTTCTAATTTAGCACACAAGGATAAAAACATGAACTAAACTTGGGTTTTTTCCTTTTTTTCTCTCTTTACTCTTTGAATTTACAAAAAAACAAATTGAAAAACTAAGCATCTTTTTTTGTTTATAAATGTGTGATGACTAAGGGTAAAATTTAATTGGACCAGGTGTCCTAATTAGTTCAATCAACACCTACCAGTTTGTTACACAAATGGATAAAGTTGTATACACGCATGCCTACTATACTATTGCCTCAAACTTCTAGGGACCTGATCCTTTGTAGTCATATGCTCATTATCAAAACTATATATAGAAATTTTCCTCCTTTTAGATGATGAAAAATTGGCCACAAAGATTTGAGAAACAATGGACATTTATCGCATTTAATCAGTGTGATTACCACTGAAGATGAATGTTCCTTCTATCATTATGCTTCCACCATCATGCAACACATGAACTTGGTCCCCTATTGTCATTTGCGTGGCAAGCTTTAATTTATCCCCTCGTCTGAATGCACCATTATTCATTTTGTGCATTTGCATACTTTTTCCTATTATTATGTCTTCCTTCATTCATCTATTCAGCACACCACTCACTTCTCCCTATCAGTATGCCATCTATAATTTTTCTTTTATCATCTTGGTCCAATTAGTTTCCCTTGAGATCCATTCCTCCATATGAGATTAGTATTCACCCTTTAGGCATCATTAAAAATTGAAAATAGTAAAACCAAGAGTAATAACAAGCACAAGATAGTTAACTCATAGCCACTGGGGTAACATTAACCTGAACAACATTATTCAAGTAGAAACATATAAATAACAAAAAATTAAGAACTTATTAATATTCAACATATTATGTATCATGGCAACGCAAGAATTACATTTCATATTCCATAGAAAAAGCAAGAGAAGTTGGAGGAGTTAAAAAGGTAAAATATTTGGGAAGATGGTTTGGAGAAGTAAAATCATCTTATGACAATGTAACATTTGAACCCTCGGGATCTAGCAGTAACAACACTGTTGCTGTATTCAAGCTTAAAAGCCTATCTGATAGAGTTGTAAACTTTTTGTTGAGTTTATTATTTGTCACTCCTATGTTTTTCAAAGACCTGTGGCCCTCATTTTAAAATTTTTGACTTTACACCAGCAATCACCCAAATTTTATATTTCTCACATTTGTCTTTCGTTTTCTTCTTTTATAGGCCTTACTAATTCATTATTAGTAATTCTCTTTTTCTGGGACTAGGTCCCTTAGAAGTCTTACGCTTTTCATAGGTATTTCTTGATTTCACAGTGGAGACTTTTGTTTTCAGGATATCATTTTGGTTCTTTGGACCATACAAAATTCCTTTTGGTTTACTAGCAATCCAACGGTCACTAGTAAATATACTTTTTAACAGGTAATGTATTTTCAGGGATGGATTTTCATTAGGATGGTAAGTGGAGAAAGTTTTTGGCTTTGAATGGTTAAGATAGTTGAGTTGGGCAGGGTCGATAAAGTTAATACAAAGATTAATTTGATTTCAGTTTTACATAGGACAAGTTTTCTAACATGTAGAAAGTGGATATGGCCTTTTCTATCAAAATAAAAATATTCACATTCATAATACTAACATGAGAGATGGGACCAGGTCCCTCTCATTCTATGAGTGATAGCTCAAATTTGTGCCTACTTCATCTATTTTCCTCCGAAGCTATTCCCAAGGGTGTATAGCTATAAAGGTATGATACTGAGTTAGACTAACAAATACTTAATTTACCAAGGATACCTCTCTTCTAATTATTGCCAATTTTGTGGAGAACTATTGATTCATATTGTAGGTTAGGTCACTTTAATTAGTCCCAACTTGAACCTGTTCTTCACAAATTATTCCCTGTGAAGTGACTTAGTAAAGATATCTTCTATTTGATCCTCAGTTTTGCAGAACTTAATGCAAATTTCTCCCTTCTCAACATTATCTCTTAGGTTATAATGCCTAACATAAATTCACTTAGTACTCGTGTGCTACATTAGCGTCTTGGACATTTTTATAGCCCTTCTGTTTTCAGACATTAGAGGGATAGGATTTGAGAAAATACCAAAATCATTCAATTGCAGCTTGATCCATAGTAGTTATGCACAACAAGAAGCAACAATAACATATTAAACCTCAATAATAGAAAGAGCAACTGAATTTTTCTTCTTAGATACTTAGGAGATTAAGGATGAACCAAGAAAATAATTCATTTTTGAAGTACTTTTTCTATCTACAAAATAGCACAATCAGTATAAGCATAGCCCACTAAGTCAAAATAGTTTCCTGATGTATAATATAGGACTAGGTCCCCTGTCCCCTTTATATCCTAAGAATTCTTTTTGCATCTTTCAAATGGAACTACTTTAGGCATTCTTGAAATCTGGCACACATTCCTACACTAACAACAACGTTAGGACTACTTGCAGTGAGCTATAGCAAGAATCCAATATTCTCTCTATACATTGTCTCATTCACTGAAGGACCTAAATCATTATTGTCTATTTTTGTGCTGGTTCCAATTAGGTTTGAATTGGCTTGGAATCTCCCATGTTATACTTATTTATTAGCTCCTTGATGTACTTCTATTGATAAATTATTATCCCTTGAGAAGTTTGATTAATCTGCAAGCCTAAGAAGAAGCTTAATTCACCATCATATTCATCTCAAATTCACTCACCATTAGCTTAGAAAATTCTTCGCATAGTGATTTAGAAGTAGCTCTAATGATTATGCTTGATACAGTACATCCATCAAATAATAATTTCACCGTATTTCATTTCCCATAAATTTAAATACCCTGGATGTACCTCTTTTTATCATTTGCAAAAGAAACACCCCTTTGAAGTTTCTAGAGGATGAGAAAATAATTTGCCCTATCCTGTTGGCTTTGAGAATAATTTTTTCAACATTTCATGCTTGATATAGCACATCCATCAGATGAGAATTTTATCTCATTTCCTTTTCTATTGATTTCAGATACACCTAGAATACTGTACTTAAGACCATTCACATAATACAAGTCTTCTATTACAAGGTTAGGTGATTTTCCAATCCTTCCAATACCTTGGATGTACCCCTTTTTATCATTGCCAAAAAACACACCTCCTCCTTGATGTTTCTAGAGGGTGAAAAAACATTTTGACCTTCCAATCATGTGTCTTGAGCAACCACTATCCATAAACCGGTTTTGGATGAAATCCCTTTTTTCTTTCCCATTTCCTTCTTTAGCTTAAGTAGTTGCCATTATAGAACACCAGGAATCTGAAATTAGTTTCTTATCATCCTTTTTCAGTATGAAACCATCTCTACATTCTTTGTCTTTCTCAAATTTATTTGACAAGTCTTCCTATGCAGCTAATACCTTCTTACCTACATCGATAGTTATATCTTTTTTTCTTGTCTTTTTAATATTCTAGTCCTTATCTTGGATTGGGTGGTTCCACATGAATTCTTCAGAGCTACCAACTTTTTTACATAATTTAATTTTACCCTTCCTTTTGCTAACTGGACAACCTTTTTTCATTTCTCTAAAAATCTTTGTTGCCAGAAGTACAACATCAGTGTCTATTTCACCTGAGACAGACCCTAAATCCTTTTCTTTACTTTCACAGGACTTTGGAATAATTCTAAGGATTGTTCTCATCTCTTTGTAAAAGGGAACCTTTTCTCCTATTTTCAGATTCAATAAGGCAACTATGATGACAAAAACACTCTATTATAAACCTTTTAGAGTGAACCTGCTCTGATACAAATTATTGAAATCCTTGAGGGTTGCATAGATAGTGATGGACCAGTCCCATCAAAGTCAAACACATGCAAAAATATAGAAAAGCAACCAAGAATAAAAGGCAGTGCAAGAAGAGTAAAAATACAAAATTTTAATGTGGAAACCCCCTTGCTCAAGGATGGTAAAACCAAGCCTTGCCCTCACAAAGTTCCTCAAAAATCCATTATAATTAACCTCTTGATTACGAACTCAATTTTAGCCTAACTCTAGCCACCTTCTACTTGTAGTAACTCTACTACAACATAACCTTGGAAACTCTGCCAATACTCCCTCAAGACTTGTTAAACCTAACCAATTTTTGACTTAGGCAAAACTACATAAGCATTCGCAAAGAAGAAGAAAAGTCCATTACTCTTATAAACTAAATAATTCATTTACAAATCAAAAATAAGTCAAGACACTTTCTAATTTAGCTTAGAAAGATAAGAAATTGAGCTAAACTTCAGTTCTTTCCTTTTTCCTCTGTTCTTTCTTTGAATTTTTTAAAAAAACTATTTGATGAATAAGAATATTTTACCTTTTGTAGATGAGTGATGATTAGGGATAAAATGTCGCGAATCACGTGTCCTAATTAGTAGAAGGAGTCCCTTCCAGTTTGTTACATAAATAGAAAACGTTATGCTGATGTATTCCAACTGTACTGTTGCCCCAAACATCTAGGTACCTATTCCATTATAGTCATCTACTCATCATCACAACTACATATATTAGTATAAAGAATTCTTCCCAATTGAGAGTGTCTCCCTTGCCTAAATGGGATTATGAGTGAGTTCATGTTATTCATTGTTCTTATACTTATCAATGTTAGAAAACCCTCCCAAATTGGGGTACAATTTGTATTTTGTGTTACTTACATAGTCCTTGTAGAATACAAATTTTTTTACAATTTGAGACTTTGTATTATGCATGGCTCTTGTTTTAGTTTGTACTTCCTTAACCTATGACTTTTCACATTGTCATATCTACTTTAGATTTTATTTGAATATTTTATAATTACATATCTCATATGCTCTGTACATTCAAAGTGTTGATTATATACCTTTCTTATATTGTATTGGATCATGATAAAGATTCATACACTTCACATTAGTCTTACAATTGATACATTTTTGTGACTTCCTAACTGCTAATAGTGTTGAGTCCTCATTATTCGAGGATGGAGTCTATGTTTCATTTTGTGATTTATTTATAGTTACAAATAACTTAGAGTTAGGTAAGGCCTTATCCAAATAACACATCATTAATAGAGGGTTCTAATACATGATTTGATCTCCAACTCTATGGTTATACAAGACAATTCTAGTTTTGGCACTTGAATATTTGTATTTATTTTTATTATTACTATAAATTCTTAGTTTTAGTTTCCACTTAGTATATTTCAATTATATTTACTATTATTATTGATAAACTATACCATACATTTATTTGGAGTCACTTGTGGCCCTAAGCACCATGTTTGACTATGGTGTAGTCTCGGGTTGTGAAAAAATTTGTATCATAGAATCAAGTTTATGGTGTCGTAGGGTATCTGAAAGATAGATTAAATAAAGTATATTTCATAGGTATGAAGCTTCAGAGTGAGAGGCTATGAAACATTTTAGGAAAATCTCAGCACTTTCGTGTTTATATCATCTGACACAGTACAGCTCTATTCATTATTCTACTAATTTGTGTTCTATTCATTTACTAAAATGCATCTTAATATGGTAAATCAAAAAAGGTATTCCAATAGAAGCTAGCTAACACCACCACCTCTAATTGACCCTTTGAACGGGCAAGTTATACATCTAAAATTTATGGCCGCCTTTTAGGTTCTTACTCACAAATGATCACTCCAGTCAATCAATAGGTTATTACACATATTATGTCAAATGTGAATGCAACAACAACGACAGTCCAAAACTTTGATTAAATAAATCCCTTAGAATTTCATGCTTCTAAAGTGGAGAAGGATACATAAATATTTATTGATAAGTTCAGAAAATCACTAAGATTATGGGTATCACTCAATTTGAGAGTATGAAATTAGCCACCTATTACTTGATGGGAGTGTCTCAGACTTGGTGAAAGTAGTGAAGTGATGATAGATGAATGAATATAGGTCTAGTGGATTAGGATGAGTTTATGATTGTATTTTTTGACAGGTTCTTCCCACTTGAGTTAAGAAAAGCAAGGTTTAGGAATTCATAAATATGAATTAGGGTAACATGACCATGAAGGAGTATTCTCTGAAGTTTACTCAACTCCTAAGTATGCTCCACCGATAATGGCCAATTCAAAGGATTAATAAGTAACTTTGTTTCAAGTGTCTTTGAGATAGTAGGCAAGGAGTATAGGACAACTATGTTATTCAAGGATATGGGCATTTCCAGGCTTATGAGTCATGCTCAAATAACTAAAAAGAGGAAATGAATTGAAATAAAAAAGAGAATACGAATAAAAGTGCTAAAATAGGATACTTTGATAATTTTAAGAATTAGCTGGAAGTGGTATCAAACACAATTCCAACATAAATAGTCAAACCCAACACCATAATATTCTGTTATTTCATCTCCCAGGCCTAGGCAGGATTTGAAAGGTAGAATCCCAAACTCTAAGTCTCATTATAGTGCTTTTAGTTGTCGTTCCTTCCCATCTTATAAGAAGTGTGGGAAAAACTATCTTATAAGAAGTATGTTAAATCAGGTCATAAATTTGAGATTGTCAATCACCCGCGAAGGGTAATATAATTGTTTGTACTCAAGCTACCTCTTCAGCAATCCTAGTTGATCGGCCAACTAAATAGGGTGCCTCATCTAGTGCAGTTGGTGGTCAGAGTAAGAAGAGGTTTTATTCATTGTAGACTTGATTGGATCAGGAGGGTTCTCTTAATGTAACCATTGGTATATTACAAGTATTCCATATTGATACTTATACTTTGTTAGGTATCAAAGCCATACTTATTTAATTGACTCGTTATCGAGTAGTAAACGTCATTTTTAATTCCAAAATTTCTTTCTATACCTTTATAAATCTCTACTCCTATTGGTGACTTAATCACAGCCAGATGGGTTGACAAAAAATTATAGCGAAAAATCTCAAAATCACCCTACATGATTATGTAGAGTTAGATATGATTGATTTTGACATCATTCTTGGAATAGATTGGTTACATTTTTGTTATGACTTAGTCTATTGTAGAAACATAGTATCCTACTTTTAGTTTTTAAATGAGCCAGTCAGAGTTTGAAGAGTAACACTTCAACACCTATTGGTCAAATTGTCTCTTGCCTTCAGGCTAGAATTTTTTTTTTAAAGTGTTTACCAATCATTTAGTTTGGGTTAAGAATTCAAAGAGTGAAACCCGAACTCGTTAGTAAGGTCCTATGGTTAATAAATTCCAAAAGTGTTTCTAGAAAATTTTCCCAAGTTCTCCCTGAATGACAAATCAACTTAAAAATAGATCTTCTTCCTAATACCCATCCTATTTCAATTTCTCCTTACATAATGACTCTAATTAAGATTAATAGATCTAAGAACTAGTTGAAAGATCTTTTATGCAAAATTTTTATCAAACCCAATATCTCTCCGTGGCTTGATTTAGTTTTTTTTGTGCACAACAAAGATAGATCCATTAGAATTTACATTAATTTCAATCATTTGAACAAAATCATAGTCAATAATAAGTATCACATTCTTAGTATTGGTGACTTATTTGACCGGATTTTGGGTGCCAATTGTTTTTTAATAATAGATATCAAATTTGGGTATCATCAACGTAGAGTCATAAAGTGTGATATCTCAAAGAGAACCTTTAAAACTTTGTATGGTCACTATAAACTTATAGTTACATATTTTGGACTAACGAATACTTCAATAAGTTTTATGCACTTGATGAATAGGGTGTTCAAATAGTACTTGGACATGTTTGTTATAGCCTTTAGAGATGACATCAATATTTCTTAGCTGTGTGAGGATGAACATATACTCTATGTAAGGGTTTTCTATTGACTCTCAAAGATTGGGAGTTATTCACTGATTTAAGAAAGTGTGAATTTTATTGAAATCAATAGCATTCCTTTCGTATTTTATTTCTACTGAGGGTATACAGGAAAAAATGTCAAAAGACCAAAGTAGTCAAGAACTGGCTTAGACCCATATCTCTATCAAACATTAGGAGTCTTTTTGGTTTAGCTAGTTATTATAGATGAATTATTCAAGAATTTTCCTCTATTACTTATCTTATGTCAAGTTTCACTTAGAAGAAGGTCAAATTTTTGTTGTTTGATGCTTGAAAGAAATTTTTTCAAGAGTTGAAGATTTGACTAGTTTTGCTCCAATTTTGACTTTACTAAAGGGTGTAGATGGTTTTGTTATTTACTATGATACCTTTACACTTGGCTTTGGATGTATGTTAATATAGTATGATAAGGTTGACCAATGCCTTTGGATAGTTGAAACCTCATGATTAGAATTATCTGACTTATGTTCTTAAACTAGCAACATTTATTTTTGCCTTAATAATTTAGAGACTCACGCTTTAAGGAGTTTATGTAGATATTTTTATGGATCATAAGATCCTTATATATGTGTTCAGTAAGAAATATTTAAACCTTCACTTAAAAGATGTCTTAACTTTCTCAAAGATCATGATATCAGTAAAACACCTAAGATCTTAGCCTTGAATTTTTTTTGGTTTTGAGCAAATTGTCCAAGTTATGATTAGTCAAGCCACTTGTATCCTTGGTATACAACTCGTATCCACTTTTACCTCACCTCTCATACCCTAAGAAGCCTACGAGGATAACATACTTTACTCTATATGATTTAGCCTTCCCTCACTCATACATAGGGGTACGAGTCATACCTAGGTGAGTTGTATAGTGCATGGTTCTTAGTGAAGACTGGACTATTATTGTTATGGGTCTTATATAAGGTTGGAGTGTAAGTTTTACTTGATGATACGACTCAATAGTAGGTAGTCGTACCCTTGATAGTGTATTTAACCTAGGTGGATCCTAGGGTATGAGTAAGGGTACCACTCATACCCTAGGATAAGAATTCTTTAGTGAGTTGTATGGGGGAGTCGTACCCATAGACGGTCCTTGTAGTTATTTCCCTAGCCTAAAACCCTAATTCCATTAACTAATAGGCATTTTAGCCTTCTAAGCCCTCATTTTAAAAAGCCTCAACATTCAAAAACACCCTAGAAGTTCTTGGAACAAGATTGGAGACTAGGGTTTTAAAGGTGTGCAACTAGAGGTAAGGAGAGTCAAGTTTTCTTGGGGATCATCTTGATGAAGTCCTGAATCTCATCCCCTTTCTAAATAACTCTAAACCTATTTATTTCTAACATGGATTAAGAAATGTACATGGTTATATTTTTGCTTTATTGTTATAAGATAGGGAATCACCCGACTATGGTTGTTGTGATAATGATTAGGTTGGGTTAATAGGGTGACCTTTGGTTCATGTGGACTTACGGTAACCGTATGACATATCTCAGTTTTGGGGCATGTCTAGTTAGTGCCAGAGCCTAGGTTCATGGTTAGTTAGGAGTCCGCAAATTTGTGTCAAGTAGAGTGTCATTTATGGCTGTGTAGTGCACGACACTTATAAGAGAAGGGCTATGAGAAATTTAGGAATATTTCCCTTTCTTTTGTTTTCATATCAATTTATATAGAGTCTAAGGTCTTAGATTCTGCTTAGTCATCTTTCAGATCATGTATCCAAGAAGATTTGACATTTGGGCAAACCCCTTTATCCTGATGAGGGCAAAATGGACAATGCTCATCTAACTTCTGGTGTTCTAACCCAGACAATGGTCGTGACATCTGACTATACTGGTGAGGTTCCACTTGTTCCCATAAATCCATCCATTTGGGGTGACACTTCTCTTCGGTCACCATAATATGCTAGGTTTTATCGCTCCCTTACTTAGTTCTCTCAGGTTGATGGAAATTAATGTAGGAGGAAGTATTGGATGGGTCCTACTCCACATTCTACTACTAGTGCTCCCTACGCAAACCCATTGATATGAGGGCATCTTCAAATTGGTGATGCTCATAGGGCCCAAGGTGCCCAACTTCAGGTCAGTAGAGCTCAATGCTCATACACCTATCCTCCTTATCGATTGTACAGTCAATCATACCATGCTTGTTGCTAAAAATCAAAGGGTCAGTGTTTTATATGTGGTCAATTGGGTCACATGCAATTGGACTTTCCCATAAGGATTGCCGCTTGGGCCAAAAAGATGTCAACTATCACTTTGCTTTTGTACCAAGGGGTACCGCTTCTACATCTTACATTGATCTGGACTATCTCAATGCTCTTACTATCCCTTGAGAGACTTAAGGCATCTTTAAATATTGACGCAACTATGTTGAAACTTTTTCCTCGTGATGTGTAATATTTACTTGATCTAGGGTCTACTCTTTCTTATGTGACCCCGTATTCGTTTATGGGTCTAGGGTTTGGTCCTAAAAGTATGTTAGTTTCTTTTTTTATTTCTACCCCGATAGAAGACTCCATAGTTAATAAGAGGGTCTATAGGGGTTGTGTTGTTTATGTTGGTGGTAGAAAGGCTCTTGAAGACTTGATAGAGTTGGACATATTTGATTTTGATATCATATTAGGGATGGATTGGTTGAACTCTAGCTATGCTTCCTTAGATTTTTGGACCAGTTGGATCATGCTAACATTCCCTAATGAGCGAGTCATTATATAGAAAAGTGGTTCCTTAGTACCTAAAGGAAGAATCATTACTTATCTTAAATCCCAAAGGGTGATTTTGATTGGGGCGCTTGTATCATTTGGTCTGAGTTAAAGATTCTAACTTAGTAGGGCCTTTCCTAGAGTCTGTTCTCATGGTTAATTAGTTTCTCAAGTTGTTTTTCAATGATTTTCCCAGTGTTCTTTCTGATAGGGAAATTTATTTTGAGGTTGATCATAGATCGAGTTATCATTATTCTAAGATTAGGGATATGGATATCCCTAAAACTACCTTTAGAAGTTGGTGTGGTCACTATGAGTTTCTTGTTATGTCATTTGGTTGAGTAATTCCCCAGCAACATTTATGGACTTGGTGAATAGGGTCTTCCATCCATTCTTGGACATTATTGTCATTGTCTTCATTGATGCCATCTTAACTTATTCTATGAGCGACGAAGATCATATAAATAACCTCCGTACCGTGTTAAAAACTTTGAAGGATCATTGTTTGTATGCCAAGTTCCCTAAGTATGAGTTTTAGTTGAAAGTCATAGCTTTTCTTATTCATGCTACCCATTTCTACTGAAGGTATCATGGTGGATCCCCAAAAATTATGTGGTGGTGTATCTTTTGGTGCCTAATCCTAAGGACTCCTCTTTTAGTATGTTGTGTCAGGATGGGTCTCATTGTGACCTAGGTGGTTACTATGAAGTACTCCGAACCTATGGTGTTGTGTCTCTGCTAAGGGTCTTTCCTTGAGTAGTGTAAGTGGTTCTTGTGCTTTAGTTACTTTATGACTCTTCTTGTGTTGGATTGTGGCTCAAGGAGGATGTTGATATTTTGTAATGGGAAAATGAAGAAGTTCCTAAGTACAAGAGGTTCTAGGGCACCTTTTACGGAATAATATAATAGGAAATTCCGTCCACCTATTTGATGGTATGAAGTTGGTAGGTGTGAGTTTCTTGACCTTGATTTAGTTTACCAAGCCTTAGAGAAGGGAAAAACCACTCAAAGTCCCCAAAAGTCATATGCAGACGTGTGGCGTGTTGGTGATCGGGTAATTTTAAAGGTGTTTCCCATGAGGTGAGTGACAAGAATTGGTAAAAATAGAAAAGCTTATTCGTTGTTATGTTAGTCCCTATTTAATCTCAAAAGGGGTTGGCAATGTTGCGTATGAGTGGATCTTCCTTCTAGATTAAACTCCATTTCCCTTGACTTTCCATGTCTCTATGTTGGAAAGGTGCGTAGGTGATCCCCTATTGGTCGTTCCCTTAGAGAACGTTGATATTTTTGAATTCCTTGTCTTGTGAAGAGATCACAATAAAGATCTTGGATCGACAAGTTCGCTAATTGTGAGTGATAGAAGTGCCTTCGGTAAAGGTTCTATGTAGGAACCAATAGTCCAAGGAAGCTACTTAAGAGGCTGAAGGGGACATGAAGTCCATGTTCCCGTAAGTGTGTTCCATTTTGGAAACTCATGCATGACATGTGTGTTGGTATTCCTAACTTTGTTTATGTCTTTGATAGATGATGGGTGAAATCTCCGAGGCTTATAATTGATTCAAGTCTTTGTAGACTAAGGATTAAAATTCCTAATGCTTGAGTTGAGTTATGTCCATGAAAGTCAATGGGTTTCAACCTTTATGTATTGAATTGATCGAGTGTCTTTGATAAATGATGGGTTGGGATCCCAAGAATCAATGAAATAAAATGCTTAAATGATGATGATCACGATATATATTGTGCTATAACCTTATTGTGTGTTTGTTCCTAATTTACTGAAGGATTAGTTACAGTGCATGATAATATCTTAAGTGGTGTTGATGTTTTCCTTACTGGTCATTCGCAGACAAATGATCCTATGTGGGGGAGAATGAAACACCCAAGATCTTGGCCTTGGAAAATATTTTGGTTTTAAGCAAGTTTGCCAAGGTACGATTGGACAAGTCACTTATACCCTTGGTATATAAATCGTATCCATTTGTCCCTCCTCTCTCGTAACCTAAGAAAGCTATGATAATAGCTTTTGTCCTCTGTACAACCTGGCCTTTCTTTACTCATACACAAAGTTACGAGTCGTACCTAGGTGCGTCGTATAATGCATGGTTCTTGGTAAAGAGTGAACTATTACTGATATGGTTGGGGTGTGAGTTGTTCCCTGTGGATATGACTTAATGTTTGGTAGTCGTATTCTTAACAGTGTATGTGAACTAAGTGGACCCTAGGGTACGAGTCAGGGTGCCACTCGGACACTAGGATACGAGTCCTTTAGTGAGTCGTATGAGGGAGTCGCACCCCTGGACTGGGTTATTTTTCAGCTTTTAACTAAGGGCCTTATAGTCACTTACCTTGCCTAAAACCCTAAGTCCCTTCATCATATAAGGCATTTTAGCCTTCTAATCCCTTATTTTACAAATCTCAATATTCTAAAACACACTAGAAGTTCTTGGAAGAAGATTTGAGGCAACGGTTTGAAGGGTGTGCATCTAAAGGCAAGGAAAGTCAAGTTTTCTAGGTGGATCATCTTGCATAAGGCATGTATCTCTTCCCCTTAACAAATAACTCTAAACCCATGTATTTTACACTTGGATTAGTAAGTGTGCATAGTGATTTTGAAATTAAATGATAAGGGTTTTGTAACTTAATGATTAATAATGATGATCCTTTCTTAGTCTTGTGTTTATAAATGTTATCGATGATGATTTGCACATTTGGATTCTTGTTGTATGTGGTTTAACATGAGGGTGTAGAGTAACCCTAATGTTGATGATTTGTACCATAAAAATAACCTTGTTGAATGTATGTACATAAGGTGTTTGTGAAAATGTCTAAGTAAATTGTCTAGTCATATGGTAATGGTATTATGAACCATGTATTGTGAAATTAATGATATTGTTGGGTTAATGACTAATAAGGGGTTTAAGCCCTAAACATGAAAATGAACATGATATTTGTATTGAGCCTAAATGTGGCAAGAATGTGGTATAAGCTTTCTAATGAAATATAAATGGTTATGTGGGTCTTAATGACAGCAGTTGTGATTAATGATGAGTCAAACCAAAGTATCTAGTCTTTTTTGAAGCCATTGGTAGTTAAATGGTCTTTGAAGGTCAAATATGTATCCATGAAATTGTTCTAATGAACATGAATGAGTCATGATATAGACTAAATGAATGCGAAAACTTGTAGATGTTTTATTAAAGCCTTGCTATCCATATTTTGAGTTATAACGACTATAAATTCTTGGTAAATGGTTGATAGAAACCTTGTTAACTATGTAATCTACTACCTTATGGCTTTAAATAGGGTAATGGCCCTATAAGAATGAATGTTTGATAATTGGCATTGTGTTGATGTTGTTATCCATGTAAGTTATTAAATGATTATCATGTTTGTTTGATGGTTGAAAGGGGGTTCAATTCCCTAATATTGAACTTTAAATAGTGTGCGGAACAAAAGTGTGGTATAGATATGCTAATGAATAATGAATGGGCAAGTAAGGATCTTGATGACCACAAAATGAATGGTATGATGATTTTAATTGAGGCATTGTCTTATTTGATATAGTTGAGCAGTGAAGGCTCCCATGAGGACCGTATTGTCTTGTATAGTTTTGAACTGGGTAAATAAGGTAAAGTCCTTAAATGGCAATTTGAATTATATGCGTGACAATGCATAAAATAAAGGGTTAAGAGTTCAAATATCGACTAATGATGAAACTGTAATGACTTGTGGTTAAAGTCCCTCTTATAATGACTTATGGTTAAAGTCCCCATCTAATAGCTTGTGGTTGAAGTCTCTTTCATAAAGAGATATCTTGAGATAAAATACCTCGCCTTATAAATTGGCATACGATTAGAGTTCCATACCCAATTAAATGTGGGAGCATGCGATTAGAGTTCCATGCCCAATTAAATGTAGGAGCATACGATTAGAATTCCATGCCTAATTAAATATGGGAGCATATGATTAGAATTTCATGTCTGCTTGAATCTGTGAGCATGTGATTAGAGTTCCATGCCTAGACGAATAGGTGAGCATGTGCTCTAAGTCCCATGACCAATTGAATGTGGTTGTAGTACTTTTCTTGATGAGTGTAACCCTGGTTGTAGTACTTTGTCTAATGACATGTGAATGTGGTTAAAGTTCTATATTTAATTAGAACAGTTTGAGCCTAAGTTTGGAATGTTAAAGTCCTTCACCCCATGTGTCATCAATAAAATATTTGAGATTGCATGTTATATCATGTTCCATGGTTTGGCACGTTGTATAACTATATGTACATATACCTTTATATATACCTATGATTGTGTAAAAATGATTGCTTATAATGTTTTTGACTCGGATTGAACAAACGTGCTATTTTATCCTTATCTTTGGGTTACATTCTAGCGCTTCAACCTCTAATCATCTCCAAATGTTTTGTCTCCATGCAACATAAGGGCTTAAACATTTTCTTCTACTTCTTCTATTCAGTGAATATGTGGTCAAGAGGTTCAGGCATTGACCTTAAAGTTGTGAGCTTTCATACTCCAAAAGATTTACCTTTCATAGTCACATCACTCTATGTCATAGACTTGTATAGATTTGATACTTGGCACTTGTTGGGGTCTTGTCCCGACATATTATTGACTTTGGTTTGATAAAGGTTTTGTGGATGACTGTGGACTTCAGTATTTTGTCTAGATTATTAGAATTAATGAAATATTAGTTATCATTTAAATATTGACTATTAGTCTTATATTTCTGCTATATTGTTATAAGGTTGAGAATCACTTGACTATTGTGGTTGATGTGATGATGATTAGGTTGGGTTAATGGGACGACCTCTAGTTCATGTGGGCTTGAGGTTCCAATACGACATGTCCCAATTTCAGGCCATGTAAATCAGTATCTTGTACCATTTTGATAAAGCCAATGTAGCGGTTGATGCTCTTTGATGACTTTTGATAGGTAGTGTGTCATATGTAGACGATGAAAAGAAAGAGTTGGTTCATGATGTCCACAACCTTTCTAAATTAGGTGTCCATTTAGATTACTAAGCAAAAGATAGGGTGATGGTTCAAAATGTATCAAAATCTTCGTTGTGGTATATGTGAATAAGAAGCAAACTAGTGATTGTATTTTCCTTAAATTAAAAAAAGTAGTTCAAGGATTGAAATTTGAGGTTTTCTCCTAAGGGGGAGATGGTGTCTTTATTGTTAAGGCCGATTATATGTTGTAGATGTAAATAACATGTGGTAGTTAACGTTGACCAAAGCTCGCAGTTTTCGATACTCAGTTTCCCTAGGTGGCACTATAATGTATCATGATCTATAAGAAGTCTATTGGTGGAATGGTATAAAGAAGGATATCATAAAATATATTGATATATGTCCTAACTATTAGCTGGTTAAAGTTAAGTACCAAATGCTAGGCAGTATGCTTTAGGATATCAAAATGACGCCACATATCAAATGACGTAGCATGTCAAATTAAGTGAAAAAGTAAGTAGAATCATGGTACGCGTAAAAATTAGGTAATATGCCTATTGAAATTACAGACAGTGAAAGCGTGTCACATGTACAAGTGATATATTGTAATCAATCA
The DNA here is from genome assembly GCF_002878395.1 of Capsicum annuum. Taxonomy (NCBI): domain Eukaryota; kingdom Viridiplantae; phylum Streptophyta; class Magnoliopsida; order Solanales; family Solanaceae; genus Capsicum; species Capsicum annuum. Next base: position 157,170,174 of record NC_061122.1, on the reverse strand, counting down.
AATATGTTTTGTCACTTAAATGTGATTGACCGAAAGAAGTTTGTTCTCATCACTACTATTTCACTTTACAATTATAAATAGGAATCTCATAATTTATGAAAAAGGGTAAGAATTCTAACAACAAGAGAGAACTCATGAATTAAACATCACAAATTTCTCTACTAGATGCAAGTTCAAACAATCAAATTTCAAAAGCCCGTATTCAAACACAACTCAAGATCCAAATCATCACGTTCACAAATTATCACCAAGCTAGAAGGCTCTTAACCTACTTTGAAAATTCAAGTCAAAAGATTCATAGAAATTGTAACACTCACATATTTAAAATAAAATACAATGATTCTTTTGATATTTTCTTTTCTCAATTATTATTTCTCTAACTCAAATTTTATTGTCTACAAATTATGACATGCACATTAGAACATATTCTGTTAACTTTTCATTCATATTTCTTCATATTTTATTTGTGATTGAAGTTCATCTTTTATGAATTAAGATTTGTTGGGGGAAAATTAGCATGCTCATTGGGATCAAATTCGCCTTTGATCTCTTCTCTCATATTTATAAATTATATCTGCAAATCTAAAGTCATAAAATCACAAAAGACAAAAGCAGAGCTTCAAGACATTCAGTCAAATCTTAAAATAGGGGTCATTTATAGATATTGAAACTTTTTAGATTTCTAAAAACGAATTCAAATTCTTAGAGGTTACTTAACCATAAATACTAAATCATGTTTATTTAAATGAAAGCACATTTCCTTTTGAGATTCATCTTTAATACAACAAACAGACTTGTACCCTTTTTCTTTACAATAAAATTATATTTCGTTTATGTTTTGTTTGTCATTGCAGGTTATTCTTCATAAATTAAAATTTATTGTAAATATACACATTCACCTTAATAAGACTGTCCGGCCATGAGAATTTTATTTTTTCAAAATATTTTCTACTTTATTAAAAAAATAATATTTAAAATAAGTCTAAGCCTATTTTTATTTTTTTACTTTAATTTTTCGTACAAAATTTTAATCTATATTTATGATGAAATATAAATTTTAATTTAGAGCAGTAAATTTGATGAATTTTATGGTACAAAATAGCTCAAGTTATAGTACAAAACAGTAGCTTACACGTGTTTGAAGCAAGCGTGGAGTAGAAAATAAAGAAGTAATCTTTTTTCTTGACAACCAATAAATAAGCAAGTAGTCGTACGATAACAAACCTCACTCCTCCTAATAAAGCGGCCGTCTAATAAAATAAAGATAAATCAAATATCCATAACTGGCAGGCCCTCCAAATTCTAATCAACAATATCTTGTCTACATTAACGACCGCGTGCCACGTAACACACTCTTTTTCTCACTATTTCTACATGGAAAGGGGAAGAAGTGAATATGGAGTTTATTGTAGGGTTACCATCTACTCACTGACAATACAATTCAAAATGGGTTATCATTGATTATCGGACTAATTAACATATATCCTGTTAGTTAACATAAGAGATTTAACCAAGGACTATTCTAGACTCTATCTTAGAGGGTTAGACAAGTTGCATAGGGTCCCTTTGACTATCATTTCAAATGGGGGAACTTAGTTTACTTTATTGTTTTAAAAGTCTTTGTAGAAGGCTATTTGTCCTAGTTATATCTTACTATAACTTTTACTCATATATAGTTGGTTAGGCAGATTAGACTATTCAAACCTTAGAGGATATGTTGAAAGATTATATTATAGTATATAAGAGTAGTTGGGATGATTATTCATCTTTTATTGAGTTTGCATTTGATAATAGTAGTTACTCTAGTGTTTTGATGGCTCCAATTGAGGTGCTCTATAGTAGTGTGTGTAAATATCTTATTGGTTAGTTTGAGGTTGGTAAAGCTACCTTAATAAGGCCTGAATTAGTTTATGAGATGATAGAGAAAGGTTAACTCATTAAGGAGGGTGTAAATGGCTTAGAGTTATCAGAAATTCGATATATCTATAAGAAGAAAGGAGTTTGGGTTTGTAGTTTATGATTGGGTTTATTTGAAATTTCACTCATGAAAGGGGTGATGAGGTTCGAGAAGTAATTGAAAATTAGTCCTCACTATTTTTGTCCTTATATAATTTTAAGGCGCATTAGAAATATAGCCTACGAGTTAGATTTTGCTCGTAGGTTTAACATCGGTTCATCAAGTATTTTAAGTGTCCCTACTGAAGAAATACTTTGTTGATCTAGCTTTAGTTGTTCTTTTAGTAAGTGAGGGCATGAAAGATAGTCTCTCTTATGAAGGGGTTCTAGTTGAGATCTTAACCATCAGGTTTGTATGTTAGGAAACTAGGAAGTCGCCTCAGTTAAAGTATTGGAAGAATCAGTTAGTTGAGGGAGCTATTTGGGAAGTAAAAGTAGATATGATGACCAATTTCCCCCTCTTTTTACCTTCAAAGTTAGTTCTATCATGAGTTATTGCTTTCTGCTTATTAATCCTTCCAATTTGATGTCCTTCAATTACTCTGATGTCTTAGTATGCATATATGTTACATGAGTTCATTCCAGTACTATTTCAGTCAGAGAATCAGTTGTCAAGTCAGTATTTATATTCGAGAACTAAGTATTGGGATTTCAACCCTTTTTTTATCTTTTCAACATAGTTGTCTTCATTCGAATGTGAATATTCATAAGCGGGAGATACTGTCAATGCTAATGACTCACTGTGTGAGCCATCCTGAGTTTTAGCCAAAAAGACCTAAAGATTGAAATTCCTCACTGTGGCAACGAGTGGAATCCATCTATGAGTGATTGCGTGACTCAAAGGGTGCCTATCTAGTTCGTAGTTATTTACAAATAGTTTTTGTTCCTAATTCCATGACATGTTTTGTACCAAGAACCATTACCTAATTAATATTTAAGTACTCAACAACAACAACAAAATCATTATATAAGTACTATATGTGATTTAAGGTCATAAGAAGTCCTTAACCCAAAGTTGAGTTTGAAACTCCCTTTTGGCTAAGTCTTTGTATAATATTTTTCTTATTTAATCTTCAAATGGCCATTATCCAAGTATATGAACATTTAGGCTTCATAACTACAATAGTAAAGGTATTTAAATTCTCTTTACAATGCCACCAATCATTTGTCAATCCAATTCTGGAGTAAAAAGTTATGAATATTTTAGTGGAGAATTTTCAAATGGCTATGATTCAAACTACGTCATACCCTTGAGTCATGGGGTGGATAGAGAAGTGAAAAAATAATCTGATGTTATTATTCAAGCTATGACTCATCCCTCCAGGCTATGAGCCTTCACGTTATCCCTCTAAACTAATACCAGTAATTTGCCAACAACATTATTTGAAAATGGATTTTTGGTCTTTTAATACCTATACTACATCGTTTAAGGATTTTCTAGGGGTATTGGTTTATTATTTGTCCCCATTTTATCATAAGTTGTAGAAGACATAAATCAACACATATAAGGTTCTCCCAAGTCAGAAGTTAGAGTTTTCTTCTCAAAAAGTTCCATATCTATGTTCTTGGTAATAATCATCCAAAATCTTGTTATCTGGGTATTTAACGAGGTCCTCCTTTAATTCTGATGCCCATATATGTTTTCAAATTCCATTTTACTTTAATCCATAAATTAGGGTAAGATCACAATTATTTAAATTTCAGAATTCTGTTAGTAATTTTATTTCTGAATATCTCATGATCATTAATATCAGTCTATGCATGATTTTGATATATTTTGATGTGTTATGAACACATGATCCTATATTATTGAATATTTATCATAAAACATCTAATTAATGCATAATTTTAGACAGGCATTTAGTATACTATGTTTATCATGATTCTTAGAGATGTTAAAATTTCGTTTAACTAGTTTCTTGATTTTAATCATCTTCAATTACAAAAATTGAACTAGTTTATATATTTTAATTACTTTTTCATATGTTTATGAGCCTATGTGTAATACTATAGGTGTAGTACTTAGCACTGAGAGGACACGAGTTTTGACAACCTAAGTCCCAAACTATTTCCACCATAGGTTAAATGGGTCCTTGCTAGTTGAGTGTGTCTCACTTGCCCAAATATTATCATGAGTGAATCTATCCCAGTCATGGTTCTTATACTTCACATGGTTTAGAACACCCTTCTTAATTGGGGTACATGTTGGATTCCATGTTTCTTACATAATCTATATCAATTATAAATATATCCTACTATTTTAGAGTCAGTATTGTACATAACCCTTATTTCAGTTTGTACTTCATTAACCCATGGATTTTTAGATTATCATATTTACTTCAGTATTTATTAGCATAACATATACTTTCATATCTCAGATTCTTAGTACATTCAAAGCACCGATCTCATACATTTTTCTTACATTATATTATATCATAATATGGGTTTGTATGCTCAGTGTTAGTCTTGTAGTCGATACATTCCTATGCCTATTTAGCAACTAGCAGTGGTCGATCCTTATTATTCTAGGATGAGATTTTATGTTTTATTTTAGTAATTTTTCTAGTTTTAGAAAGTTTATTGTTAGATGAGGGCTTATCTCGACAACTCATCATTAGTGGAAGGCTTCAGGTAGATAGTTAGATTTTTACCTTTGTGGTTATGTTAGACAATTCTAGTTTTGAAACTTCAGTATTGGTATTGATTTTTATTATTATTATAAATTATCCATTTTAGTTTCCGCTCAGTTTTCTCCAGTTATATTTAGTACTCTTACTGTCATTCTATACCAAGGGTTAGATTAGGGTAACTTGTGGCTTTGAGCACCGTGTTATGAATCAAGTGTAGTCTAGAGATGTGACATAACATTTTGAGTATTAACCTCTCTTTTTGTGCTATAACATTTCGTGATATAGATTTTTGAATTCGACTAAAGGAGACACCAAAATGCTTCACTAGACTTTTTTTAGTATCAGTCTGTGGTGAGTGCTCTTTTCATCCTGACTACTTAGTTATATTCCTTCTTAGTTCGACTTTTACATAGTTCAAATAGTGTTGTACTAGCTTGTCCCATTTTACTAATTTAGTTCATTTTTAGAGACCTCATTAGACATATGTTACTTTAAAATTTTCAGGTTGTGTTTTAAAATGATTTCATTTCTGGATATTGAAACTAAGTGATTTATATCTAGTTTTTTATAAGTTTATTCAAAGTTTATTGCTATCAAATTCCACAAAGTTTGAAAAATAAAGTTTAATAAATAGTTATCCAGGCCAAGGGTTTACTGTGGATCATTTATGGTTCTATGTGTTCAACCACATCCAGGGTGTAGGCTCGACTAGTGCAACACCCCTACATTATCCCTACTATGTGAGGGATAGAATAGAGTTACATGAAAACTCTTCTCTTATACAAGGATGAGGTCAAAGATATCTCCATTCATGGGTTAAATGCTTATTTGAGTGGTGTCACTATATTGTAGTTACCTGTTGTTGTTGATTATAAAGAAGTGGATATTGGTGATTGGCCAAGTAGGTCGGCTAAAGAGGCTAAACAAGGTGAAACGTATGCTGTTCATCTAGAATTGTTCAATCGTATGTCAGATATTGAGGATATTTTAAACTCTATTAATATGCATATATTTAGGATACTAAATTTGACGTTTGTTGTGGATTATGTGTCACAGGATAAAAAAGTAAATTGGAGAAGAACAAAAAGGAGGAACAAGAGAAAGGTGGATAAATTTGACCTTTTAAATTTTAATTAGTTATAAACTATGCAATTTTGTTAATCATGTACAAAATTATAAAAAAATATATACAAACGAAGATACCATAAGAGATACTAATAGAGACTTTAAGCAATATTTGTATGCCTTGAAAGGACAAATCAGTAGATCTCCATTGAAGTAGTTGCCTACAATAAAGATCTAATGAAATAGGCAGTTGATGCCTCCAATGTATTACCTGTTAACGAGTAGATAACTGAGGCATCAAGGGCAGATATTGTCTTTATGAGAAGTTGAGCAAGTACAAAGTAATTGATGGGGAATCTAAAAATGTTGATGAGGTCTTTGATGAGGATACTACTAAAATGTAGAGTTAACCAAGTCCAAGGATGTTGATGAGGTCTCTAATGAAGCAGTTGATCTAATGGAGAAGCTAACCTAGGAAAAAACAGGTGATTGTTCTCTAATGAAGCTACTAGAAGAGGTGTTTTTCAAGGAAAAGATAGTTGATAGTGTCTCTCATAAAGAAACTAAAAAAAGAGGAGGAGATCACCAAGGCTTAGGAAATTGATGGGAACTCTAATAAAGTTGATAGGGTCTATTAAGATAAAGATATAATACTAACAATCATCAAGTGGTTCCTTATCAAAAAGACTTTGAATATGATCTATTAGAATTTTGAGTTGGTGATCTTCCAGTTGATGTGATGTCCTTGTTAAAGATATCAATAATGGAAAAGACAATTAACTTTTATGGTTTGGATGTGAATTTTAAGAAAAATTTTTATGGGTTGGATGTAAGGTTGAGAAAATTTATTTTTATGGTTTTGATGTTTGTTTAAGACATTTTTATTTTTATGGTTTCTATGTGAGGTTAGACAGTTAAGTTATACAAGTTTTATATCTTTGGTTTGAATGTTAGAAAATTTTTGTTTGAATGTAAGTTTAAATAAGTTATATTGTATGAATGTTTCTTAACATATCTTTAAAATTTATCAGGATCATAGTCAAGTATATCACAACTTCCAATCAAAAGGTGATGAGATCTGTTTATTCGAGAACTCTAGTCAGACTTTAGTAGTCACAACATAATTTTCTATTCTTACAAGTTTAATATAGCTAGTTGGGGTCATTTCCTGACTAACAGTAATAAGTGTTAGTGGAGGCTTAATTGATAAATAGTTAGCCAAAATTGTATTCAGTTTGTCATGATACAATCATTGCATTAATCTTTCTAACATTCTGTTAAATTTAAATTTTTCCCAAATATCATACTCAAGCTTCAACATAGTGTTTGCAACATTTATTTTCCAGTTTATATATATATATATATATATATATATATAGATATATTAGCTGCTCATAAATTATGCATTATAAGGGTTAGCATGGAACCACTTGTGGCTTGGAATATCATGTTACTTTGAGGGTGTAAACTCAGGAGGTGATAATGACATTTGGTTGAGCAATGGTGGTCTATGTCCTATAAAATAGTTGTAAATGGAAATACTTAAGTAAATTAAACAATAAACAAGTAAATGTAATACCCGATAAATCTAAACCCATGTTAGAGTCATGTTCCAAGATCATGCAATGAATCTTATAGTCCCTTGGTAATTTTACTAGTGAGTTTGATGTATATTAAGACCTCAAATAACTCCTAGCTATTAGGCGAATCAAAATATCCCTTACCGATTGAATTTTTTAGAAGAGTCTTGCTATAGTCCACTTCAAATAGGCATATATTTTGCTCTACTGAGAATTTTCTAGCTCAAGACATGCCAAAAGAGAGGAAATTTAATTAGCTTTCCAACCTTACGAATTTTGTCTGAATCCAATCCTCGGGTGAGAAGTTATGACACTTTTAGAGCAAAACAGTAGCCCAACATAGTAAGGCCGCATCGCGGTGATAGCCAAAATCAGGTCTGTCCTTTTCTAATGTGCAAAGGGGAAAAGTCGCATTCAGTGAGGCACCGTGATAGCACCGCATCATGCCAAGGTTCCAGTTCGGAATTGTCCTTTTTCTAGTGGCACAACGCGATATACCGCATCGGTTTATTGGACAAAATGGGGATTATCCTTTTCCTATGTCCCGATGTGATAAGTAGTGTGGTGCACCGGTATGATCAATCAGAATTTCCAGTCCGCAACTTAATTTTCTATGGACCGTTTGGTCAATTTCCAAAGCCTCAGATTCATCAAAACCATGAAATTACAACCCTAAAAGGTCATTATATGCCCCATTACTCATAATTTCTCTCCAAAAAACTAATTATGTTTCAATAACAAACCATATCCCTTGAAGATTCAAGATCAAATCTTAAGAATTCACCATCAACTCTCATGAATTCATCAATCCAGGTATGTTAAATGTTCATCAATGGGCCCTGTAGCACCCATGGAGTCCAAGAATCTATGTTTTTAATTCAACTTTATGATCTCTTACAAATTATTATGATTTTGACCTTGAATTCCCATGAATATTGATTCTTTACCATGTTTACATAAAATTGTCGTTGTTATTCAACCCCATATGTTTTAATGATGTTATTCGCTGATTTATTTCATAATTAGTAATGTTGATGTTGAAATCATGTTACTACTGCAAGCTTTATACTATTCCTATGCTTAGCTTACACTATGCATATCAAGTGTTTGATGAAATGCTTACAATAGTTAATTTTGAATAAATACTTTGATATTATGTCCCCAAAGTTTTAGTACTATTTTACTATTATTGCTATCGAGTCCTTGGGGTTATGAATACCTGAAAAACTTAGTTGTTTACTTAGCATCAGTATCTATCAATTAGTTTCAGACATATTGTGAGCAATATCAGTTCAGTCAGTTAAACCTAGAACAGTTTAGTATTACTAGAAATTCAGTTGGGAGTAGGATTTAGCACCGAGCGAGTGTCGGGATAACTACTTCGCCATCAATTTAGCATAGTCATTAGTGGTAGTCCCTGTACTCCAGAACTACGTAGCCATCATAGGATTTAAGGAGTCACCCATCAGATCAGGCTTGACTACCTCTCAGGGGCCATCCATCAGTCTAGGCTTGACACCCTTAGTCCTTCGAGATAGTACAATAGTGGATCTATTTTTCTAGTGTTAGCACCCATGGAATGGTACTGACACCCTTCCAACTGGGGTCACAAGTTAGACCCTAAATTGCATATTGGGGCGTGTCGGTTAGATGATAGCTCCCAAAGTCTCAGTTCAGTAATCACCATACTTCAATTCAGGCTTGTATTGACCATAACATACAAATATCAGTTATTCAGTTATCAAATTTTAGTATTTTAGTATATAGATTATATTCAGAACATATTTTATGCTTGGTTATGCATTCTTAATTTTTACAAATTTTATGTATTCTATTCAGTACTTTATGCTATTCATCAGACAATTATTACTCCTATACATGAAACCATGCATATCAGCCTACATCATTTAGCATACCAGGATATTCAAAGTACTGATCATATACTTATTTCTTGCACTATGATATACCATATCATAGGTTCGGATGATAAGTTCCCGGATCGTGCATAAAAATATCAGACTATCAGCAGTGGTAGTGTTAAGTCATCATACTTCAAGGAAATGATTTATCCACCTCAGATTAGTCATTTGTTTTCAATTTTACCTATTTAGTCGGCGTTAGTTGAGAGTTTATCCCATCAGCTCCACAGTTAGTCAGTAGAGGTTTTTTTGACTAGTACAGACAATCAGTCAGTTTTGTTATTATTTTATTAGTTTCAGATAGTTATTTCCATATTCATGATCCAGTATTGTTTTTTATTTGCTAAAAACCATATGACTTATCAATTGTTCTTTCGCATATGTCATTATATTATTCAGTGCTCATAGGTTAGCTTGTGGTCTCTTGGGATCATAAGCACCATGTGCCACCCAGGGTATACTCTTAGGGCATTACATTAAACAACACTTCAAGTGTGTAATACTAAATATTACAATGTATTATAGTCTAGATAAATTGGTTAGGTTGATCAAAAGTTCTTTTGGATTATCAATGGTGGTCTAAGCCTTGTAAAATAACTAAAATGGTAATAATGAAATAAATAAAAAATGAATGGGTACAAATCACTTCAACCATTATAATACTACTTATTACAACATATTACAGTCAACATAAATTGGTTAGTGTTATCAAAACGGATTTTAGATAAACAATGGAAATCCTAGCAAAAACTATAGTATCTACAAGTGGAGTATTTAGAAATAGTTTTTGCATTATTATGAATAGTGACACACCAATTTTCTTGGGTATTGTGTTTATAGATCAATTTTTAGAATGTTTCCATAGACATAGGGTATTAGCATTTGATATATAGGGGAGATGTTGAGGTTATGAGAAAAGCCTAGTCTAGAGTTTTGGAGAGTTTACATTCTAGAGAAGAGCCTTGATGAGATTGTGGTTCATTCATACCATGTATTATTTCCTGCATTTCAGTATCAATGGCATTGTAGTCTACCCTTGCATAGTAGCATCATTTTAATGACTTGGATTTATGACCAATCCACTAAGTCCCAATTCATGTCAAGTCCTTAGGAGAAGAATTAATAGTCCTACTTTTGGAGTAGATCCTGAATCTCATATTCGGTGTCTTCCATGTTTTAGCTTTCATGCTTAAAAGAACTCGTGCTTATTTATTATTTTGTAGATTATATAACCTTTGAGTTATTTAATCTTAGTTTATATGATTAAGCAAAATTCCAATCAAAGGATATGACAATGTTTTGATTCATGTGTTCATCCTAGTGTTGTCCACATTCAAAGATGAATGATCCCAATGGGGAGATATTGTAACATTGCAAACCATTTTTCGTATGTGTATAAGACAAAACTCAATGATATTTAACTATACCTGGATGTTAAGACTAATTCTCTTGTAGGGTAAAAGCTTGGGATATGTATTTTAGTCATAAGAGACCTCGAACACAAAGTTAAGTTGAGAACCTTTCCACCAGGTTAATTTTTTGTATAAGTTCTTATGAGGGTCAACTTCAAATAATCACTCCTTCTAGAATATTAAGAGTTACATGACCTATTAACCTTCAAATTAAATCTCTTTGAGTTTTCTTTCCAATTCCACTGGTTGTTCATCCATCTAAGCCTCAAGAAAAATGTTATGATCATTTTAATAACAAGACGTAGAGTAGTGAACCATAATAGAACAGTGCAATATTTCGGTTGACAAAAGTGATTAAAAAGTTTAATTTTGTCCTTATACCCCTAGGAAATCCATAACCTAATTATTTAATTCCTAAAGGGCCCTAGTCAGTTAGATTCCATCCCTTAATTCCCTCTTCTCCTCCTCCAAACCGCAAGGAAAAACTCTCAAGGAAAATCAAAGCATAAGACTTCAAAGAATGGTTCCATACAATCTTTCTCATGCTTTTTCTTCCCTAAGCATGTAATTGCAACACCTTACATGAGTAACTTTTTTCTTCCCCACAATTGAGTCTTTGTTTCTGATTAAGTTTATGGTGTAAAGTAAGGGTTTAAAGGTTGGATATTTCTAAACATTATACTTGATCCTTGTTACAATTTCTTGAATATTCCTTGAGTATTAATGTTAATTCCATGGGTTAAATACTTTCCTAATATTGAATTTCATGGCATGTTACCAGATTTCCTTCTCATAGAGCTTTCTAATTTTATTTATGTTATTGAAAACTTAAGTCATATTTTAGTTGATTTATTTATAGATTTACTTAAAAATATGTTTAAAATTAGTAAATTCATGATAATTTTGTGAGAACTCTTCTATATAATATCATGACTTAAATGTAAAAATAATTATCGTATCTTGAGAAGTAAAGAAACAGCTATAAATATTATGAATCAAGGCTCACTGAGATGAATATGTTCATCATACAATATTTTAGAGTCAACAATGATTTTTAGAAAATATTTAAGACTTATATTTTGAGCAATTAGTTTGTTTTGGGAGGACTATTTTGCATCAAGATGGTATAGGTTTATACAACACATGACTCAAAATTATATTGTTACCATAGGATAGAATCGTTCCTAGTTAGGGCAAATTTTTTTTCAGTCATCGAGCTCAAATTTGGATCCATATGTTATATTTCATCTTGTACCCTTGAAAGGTATAGGATGAATCATCTCAATAAGGGAAAGAAAGTGGCTCTATCTTGTGCGTAGTTTATGTTGGTTCAGAGAAACTCCCCAAAAATAAAAACTTATTTTTACATAATCTATGATTGGCCATTAAGCTTTCTTCGACCTACTTTTTTCTCTCTCTATGGAAAACCCTAAACCTTGGACATAGCCAACATGGCCATTCTAATCACCATCCGGCCTTTTTTTGAGGTTGGTCAGGTCTTTCTCACATCTCAATCTCTCTTTCCTCACCTATATCAACCCAATCTCCATAATAGGTCACCACAAATAAATGTAAATACCTTGATTCTAACCAATTTACCTACTAAAAATCCAAACAATCTACCTAATTATATACAAGTATTTCAATCAATTACTATAGATACAATGATCAATAACTGATATTCTGATTAAACAAATTTTTATTGTCAGTGGAGAACATGTGCTGAGATAGATGGAGGTTGAAGTGGCAGATATGGATTCTATTGAAAACTTGAACTTTGTCATTATTAGGAATTTCTCTCAAGGATGTCCTTCTCTGTATGAGCTATAAAGAATTATCCCTCTATAATATGGAACAAAAAGTAAATGTCAAGTAGGTTTCTTTTGCAACAGATATGTACTAACCAGATGTGAAAGTAAGGAGGAGTTTGTTAAAATTATATCAAAAAGATCATATTTTCTTAAATATAAGGAAGGAAAGTCATATTTGATGAGATCACTCATTTATTAATCTAAGTTTAAAGTTAAGGCTAAAATTACTCAACCCAAAAACCCTTGCAACTAGATGCAACCACAATCAATAAGCAAGGCCTAGTTGTGGAAGGGTTAAAGTGTAAGTGGACCTTATCTTAAAACTAACCAAGCATCTCTATATGGATATTGTTGATGAAGAAACTAGAATAACTAGAGTGAAAAAAGTGTGAATCAAGTATGATTTCATCTCAATATATCGCAATGGATGTAAACTTCAAGGGCACTCTATGGAGAATTATAGAATTCTATATCAAGATTGTTACAAAAGAATTTGGAAGAAGAAACAGATAAAGAAGGAAAGACTTTAAAACAAGGAATAAATATTCCAGTGAAGCAGGTGGATAATAATGATTTTGCTGACAAAAAGACTATTCATTAGACTGCAATAAAGTATAAGAGAGGAATGATAGAGAAAGATCTAGAAGAAAAAAAGATCAATTAGTGATCACTGCTAATAATTTTGATACTTTGGTGGAAAAATAAGGTAATGAAATGGTGAACAATGATGGTGAGTAGGGGAGTAGCATGATCTAGGAAATTGAAAAGGCTCAAAGATCATTTCACAAAATAAGCACAGTAGTCCACATATCAACTTTGATGATTGTGGAGAGCAAACTTCTAATTCTAAAATATAGGGAGAAAGAATGGAAGATCAGAAAGATTTAGTAGAAGAAGAAACAGAAGAAGGTGAAATCAGTGAATGTTTAGAGGGTGTAGTAAAAACCATCCACTAGAACAACTATAGAAAAAATGACTAGAATAAGTTGATAAATAAAGATGATAATCATGCAAACAAAAATATTGAGAACCTATGTATCATTATAAGGAAAGAAGAAATTGATGAAAAACCATTAGAAAGGGATGTTGATGTACTCAAGACACTGAAAATCCTACAAAATTAATCTCTAATGTCAACAGTCAACAATATTGTGTCTCATAATATCACTGTTGAGAAGCTAGAATGGCAAGGAAAAGAGGACGAAGTACCCCCAATAAATTGACTATGTAGTAAATGTTGATCAAAATCATGATCAAATGATAAAACAAGCTGATATTTATCCAAAAAGTTCAAAGAGAGCTGGTAACTGATCTACTAACAAATATTTTTGAAAGTTATCATTTGGAATATTAGACCATTTAGAACCAGAAGGCCTTTCACTGCCTAGAAATATTACATAGACACCATCAATTTTACATGGTAGCCTTGTTGGAACCATTCCAATAGGATAATTGATCTTAGGCATATTTATATGTCTAATCACCAATATTTACCCATATTTGGACCTATTTTGAGAGTTATAATGTTCTATTCTGAGTTTAATTGAGGTTTAGTTGTGTTCCTTACCTAATAGACATGATAAGTGTATGCAGGACTAAATTGTGATGGATTTGGGTAGCATTAAAGAAGAAAGAGGTAAGAAACTACAAGTCTAGAGGCTTCTTAAGTTGATCAAAAAGGTTCGATATAGAATCAATCACAATTTCTAAATTTTATAGATCACCGCTGAGAGGTGAGGATCCCATTCATATTTTTAAAGAACCGGAGAGTTACCATGATATCACCGCTTAGCAGTGAGAAGCCAAATCATAATTGTCAAAAGGTAGAAGGTCATCGCTATATCTTCGCTTAGCAGTGTGCATAATAATGAACATCATACTGCTCAGTGGTGACAGGTAAAAATGAGTTATTTATCCAAGCTATAAATGAAAGCTTCACTACAATTAGGGATAACTTGGAAAAGCATAGCAGTGGCAGATAAATACAAAAATCTCTCTTTTAAGGTTCTTAGAATTTCTTTTGTACTTCTTTTATTCAAGATTAATTCGTGGTATGATTAATTACTTACTTTGGATGTTGAATTCAAACATGAGTGGCTAAACACCCTTGTTCTAGGGTTGAGCCAAAGAACATGATTACTCTTTAATATTCTTTATCGTAGTTTCTTGTTGGATTATCGTACGGCTTATTCTTAATTTCTTGAGCTTACTATTTTTATGAGTGCCCACTATTAGAATAAATCTATATTTCTATGTGAATCCGGGTATAAAATCATGGGATAAAACAAAGAAATTAAGGTGCAAGGTTCTCATCCTATCATTAAATAGAGGATTTGAATTAGCATCTAGGATAGGGATATACCTAGAAGCCTTGTTTGGTTCAATTACACAGAGATAGTTCAATGAATCTTGATTAATTATTGTTTCTCTTTTAGTTGATGTAGTTGCAATAGTCATATAGATAGAAGATTTGAGGTTGGGAGACCAATCTCATACCAAATATCAAGATTTCCTTGGATTCAACAGTAGGTGGTAAAGTTCTTGAAAAGACTTATCAGGAACTGTACAAACTACTAAAATAGATTTCATAAGGGAATTGTACACATAGTTGATTCAGAAAGTTCTCATAAGAAAGTGTTGGTGTGTTAGAGGTAGATAAGTTCGTAGCATTATCAGCCCAACTTGCAGCAATGTAAAATCAAATGCATACTCATCTTAATATCGTGAAATTTGGGGTTTCACAAGAAGCAAATACAAATAATGCAGTCCAATAGGTGAATTCGTAGTGTGAGGTTTGTAGAAGTAGTGAGCACGCAACAAATATTTGTGCGGTTAATCCAGATTCTATTAATTATGTGGAAATGTGAATTGTCCGAAACAACAGAACTTTAGTAACACATATAATCGCAACTGGAGGAATCCTCCTACTTTCTCATGGGAGGAATTCAGGCACAAAATAATAGTTAGTATAAGGGGCTAGTGCAACAAAATTAACAGCAGGTTCAGAATAATAAAGCTACTACACAAACATGTAATATAGAGGAGATGATCAAGCAGCTTTTAGCTAATCAAGTATAGTTTGCAGTAGATTTAAAGAGTCAATAGTTGATTACAAGGAATTTAGATTTACAACTCGGTCGGATTGCGGAAGCACAAAATACAAGACCTTGGGGAGGCTTACCTAGTGATACTGAGGCAAATTGAAAGAAGGTAAATAAACTTACAACAAGGAGTAAGTTGTTGTTAAAGGAGGCAGTATCTGAGAAAGTTAGTCCTACAACCACTGATGATGATCTTAAAGACGATGAGGATAAAAGGGTCAAAGAAAAAGTTGCCAGTGATAAATTCAAGTGGAGAAGAAACCTCTATCTTTATCCTTCCCTTAAAGACAAAGGAAACACCTAGAGAAGGCTAGATACAAAAAGTTCTTGGATCTTCTAAAGTAGTTTCGAGTAAATCTTCCTCTTGTTGATATTTTATAGAGTATTCCAAAATATCCAAAATACCTTAAGGACATAGTGGAAAACAAAAACCGATTGACAGAGTATGCTACAATTGCACTTACTGAGGAGTGTACATCCAAGATACAAAACAAACTGCCCATGAAGCCGAAGGATCCAAGTAGTTTACTTTGTATATAACTATTATGAAGACTATAAGTGCTCGTGGATTGTCTAACTTGGGTGCTAGCATAAATCTTATGCCCATATATTGGTATCGAAAGTTGGTTCTTAGGAGTCCCAAACCCACGACCATTGTTTTACAGTTGGCTGACAGGTCCCTTGCTAGGCCAGATAGAATTCTTAAAGATGTTTTAGTGCAAGTGGGATGACTGATCTTTCCAGTAGACTATGTGATTCATGACTTTGAAGTTGATCCGGTTGTTTTATTTATGTTGGGATGCCCCTTAGTAGCAATAGGGCAGTCACTAATTGATTTGGCAGCAAGGAAGATGACAATTAGATTGGATGATAAAGTGGAGGTTTTTGATGTATTCAAGGAACTGAAATTACAAGCTATATATGAAGAATTATCTTTCATATCAAATCTTGCATCTGAGTTACATATGTTTTATTCGATGATCCACTAGAGCGATCTTTGATGGGTCATGATCTTTATGGAGATGTAGAGGTGCTGGAATTGGTCCCAATCAAGAGTTTGGCAGTGGTTGAAATGAGAAAGTTGCCTTTTAAGCCATTAAACAGACTAAGTGGCCCATATCCCAAATCTTCAATTGATAAAGCTCTAAAATTGGAACTTAAGGTTCTTCCTCCTTACTTAAAATATGTTTACCTTGGTGAAAATGATACCTTGCCTATTATTTTTTCTGCAAATTTATTTGATGTGCAGGTAAGGGAAGGAAAGGCAGTCTTATAAAAAAAAAGAAGGTAATTGGTTGGAATATGTCTCACATTATAGGGATAAATCTAGATTTTTGCATGCACAATATACGTGGAAGAAGGGATCAAACCAAAGGTGTAAAAACAACGTAGATTGAATCAGATGATGAAGGACGTGGTGTGAGAAGATGTCATCAAATAGTTCGATAATGGGATTGTTTATAAAATTTTAGATAGCAAGTGGGTAAGCCTAATACACTATATCAAAAAGAAAGGT
This sequence comes from Capsicum annuum, assembly GCF_002878395.1. NCBI lineage: Eukaryota > Viridiplantae > Streptophyta > Magnoliopsida > Solanales > Solanaceae > Capsicum > Capsicum annuum. The sequence continues at coordinate 157,153,184 of NC_061122.1, read as the reverse complement.
GGGATAACTATGGTTAGCAATGAAGCTAATTATACGATTCCCACACACATGGTGACTAGATGGAGAATCTATATTGACCACCAAATACTGAATGAATCCATAAGAAGGGAACACTATCCTATCACATTCATTGATCAAATACTGGATAGCCTAGCAGGGCAGGAGTACTATTGCTTTCTTGATGGATACTCGGGATATAATCAGATTACCATTATGCCAGGGGACAAAGAAAATACTGTGACAACCTAATTTTCTAGAACCAGAATATCACACTAGGCTCATGATCCCAAAGGACCACAAGACAACTCTCTACTGATATCTGTACCTGAACACTGTATAATATAGATAAAAATGCAAGAACTAGCCATAAGGTTCAAAACATCTAAAAATACTCTAAAATTGAAAACTAAATACTGATACATCTGTCCGAAAAGCCTCTAAACTATCTGAACAGTGGAATTGATGGGACATGTCCCCAACTAACTCTGTTTACTAAAAATAAATCTAATACAAAATGATAAAAGGATCATCTTCGAATGAAGAGGACTCATTGCTAAGTCTACTACTGCTGACTAAGACTGAGCTGCTAAGGGTACTCTAGATCTCGTGCCTCTAAACCTATGGTGTCAAATAAAACACCATTGTGCAAATACATTAGTACGGGAATGTATCGAGCATGAAGATAAGGTAAGGATAAATGCATGGTCTTAGGCATGAACAATTACTTAACTGAATAATCATGAGTGTACTGAATAAGAACATATGCTTGAATGCACAAACCATAACCGAAATTATCGTGACTCAAACTAGTAAAACTAATTAACTAAATTTATGCATATCAATGACTGAATTCTGAGATTTCTACTCTCAACTGACTACATCAGAGGCAAATCTCTCTAACAGATGATTCTGAAGTCTAATATCAATGATAAGAAAAGATCATTTCTAAATCCAACAACAAAAAAATTCAACTGAATCTGAGACTGAGTCAAACCTATCTGATAGGTGATATCAGATCAGATAATGAGATTACTCAACTGAATATGAGACTGAGATTAGGCCTATCTAATGGGTGATTTTGGGATCTAATAATGAGATTATTCAACTAAATCTAAAACAGAGATCAATCCTATCTGACGGGAGATCTCAAGATCTAATAATGAGATTACTCAACTTAATATCAGACTGAGATCCAGCCTATCTAATGGGTGATCTCTAGATCTTATAATGAGATTACTCAACTGATTATGAGACTGAGTCAAGCCTATCTGATGGGTGATCTCTAGATCTGATAATGAGATCAAGCCTATCTGACGGGTGATATCGGGATATGATAATGAGATTACTCAACTAAATCTGAGACTTAGATCAAGACTATCTGATGGGTGATCTCGGGATCTGATAATGAGATTACTCAACTAAATATAAGACTTTGATCAAGCCTATCTGATGGGTGATCTTAAGATCTAATAATGAGATTACTGAACTGAATCTGAGACTGAGATCAAGCCTATTTAATGGGTGATCTCGAGATCTGATAATGAGATTACTCAACTGATTCTGAGACTGAAATCAAGCCTATCTGATGGGTGATCTCGAGATCTAATAATGAGATTAATCTACTAAATATGAGACTGAGATCAAGCCTATCTGATGGGTGAAATTAGATCTGATACAAAATAACATTATTTAAGACCAAGCCTATCTGATGGGTGGTCCATAAATCAATGGGACTATCTGAGTTCCTTATTGAGGTAGATGACTGTATCTGAAAGTCTTGATTTCTAAAGATTGATACTGAAATTGCAACTGTGGGAAATAGTCACTTAACTTACGTGCCCCAAAATTTAACTGGTGGGGTTCAACCTGTAACTCCAGCTAAAAGTGTATCAATACCGTGCCACCAATAAATACCTCTCTAGTCAAGCCTCTCTAAAAGGTGACCCTCGCAGGAAGTCAAGCCTAAGGAAATATAATAATCAAGCCTATATAACGGGTGACCAGCCTTTTCATATGGGTGACTCCTTCATCCTATGCTAGCTGCGCAGTTCTAGACTTCATGGATTTCTTATAATGACTCTGCCTCTCTGATGGGGAGCTTCTATCCCTGCCCTCGCTCGGTGCTAGCTCCTACTCCTAACTAAAACACTCTGAACTAATTCTTAACTGAACATAAACTGAACTAAATCTGATACTGATCATGTTTCTCAAATGATCTGACTGAGTTAAGCTGAATTCACTTGGTTTCGTATCTGATAGAATACTACTGAATCACATTATCTGACTAAATGACATAGATCTTTAAATAGAATACTTGATTACTACAGAGGTCAAAATCAAACACTTGAATACTATTGGATCTGAGCAGGGTATAGAACTGAGGCTAGATTACTAGTGATACTGAGATTATGGCTATTACAGAGATTACTGAGATTTCTTAAGTTCTATATCTGTCTGAGAATATAGAGTTCTAAAACTTGCTGAGTCTTGAGAATGATGGCTTAACTGAAATTATCATAAAAATTGACACGGGCTCTAGACAGCAGCTAAATTATCAGGTATAATTCCTCTGAGGACTTGATAAAATAAAAGTAAAACATAACCATTCTTGAATAATCAAGACCATGGAAAATCATTCACCATCACAATCACTAAGGAATCACTTCAAGCATTTAGGAATCCTAAACATGTAATAACATAGGGGGATATGCTATTGGATCATACTCCATTCAACAAGGTTTTTCATCAAACACTTGGCATGTATTAAAGTCTTAGCATGTATCAAAGAGCACATAATTAGGGAATTTCATGCTATCATGTCACAATTCATTAACTAAGGCTTTTTAACAAATACTTGACATGCATGGGCTTGCACACAATTGGGGATTTCTAATCAACATACGAGAAAAGCTCTAATTCTTTCACATAAGCACTTTATCAAACATATGGGGAGCATGCTTTGCTTATTCAACAATTTCTACACCTAATTGACATGCACACATTACTTAACAAGCAACTTGAAGAGGGTTTATCATGAACATCACATGAATTTCACATACTAGGGTCAAGCTTGAAAACCTTGTAAACAAACATAAATCATAACTCAATAATAGCGTAAACATCAATTTCAACTCACATTAATCATTAAAACTCATAAACATAAAAGCTTTGAAATTTAGAAAAGGGTTCTTGAGCTTCTTGGATGAAAGGGACCCAAGAATCAACATTTGTATACCTTAGAGAAACTCTTTCTTGAAAACCCTTGGAGAGATTCTTGATTTCTTGATTTCTCTTGAAGAAGAAGTAACGTTTTGATTTTGGAACCCTAGCTCTTGCTCTTGAACAAATTTGAGATAAAACAATGATATTTTGGGTGAAATGAGGCCGAATCCCGTGTTAAGGAGTATATATATAGGGGTTGGGAAAACACCCTCTTCACTCTTGGAATTAAACTGAAAAATCATGATTTTACATGCTGCCGCTACATGCCATAATTGAGCTAGCTCACTGGAAATTGGACAATCAAGAAACTGCTTGATGGCACGACGCGGTGGAAATCACGTTGCCACCTTGGTTGCGAACTGGAAAGGCATCGCGATGCTGCGAAATTGTGTTGGTGGACTGGAAATTGACAATTCTAAAATTAAGCCTTGGCGTAATGCGTCATAATTATGGAGGGTCACTGGATTTTGACGATCCGCGATGCACTAAAGTGTCAGGTGGCACACTGTCTCACTAAAATAGCTCTAACTCTTTGCTTGAGTGTCGAATTTGGGCAAATTATATATTGATAGAAAGCTTATTCAATTCTCTACATGGTAAAGATTCGATATTAGGGAATTATATACGGTTTGAAATATTTCTCAATTGGGAAGACACTTTTCATACTTTGAAGGCTGGATTCATGCATCACTGAACGTGATCTAAGGCTCAGACTATGAGACAATTTTGTAGGGTCTTACAATATCTTCCTCTTAAAAAGATTCATCCGAAAATATCGCTTGATAGGCTAGGAATACTTATCGACTGAACTTACTCAAGGAACGGGAACATTTGAAACATGACCATGCAACTGGAACTAATAATATTCTAAGCTCTCATAGTGGACATGTATATCTAATGCATGGAATACTCAACTGAAGCTACTCATAATCTGAATTCTCATAATAGACATACATATCTGATGCATGGACTTACAACTGACTTGATATCAAGAATACATGACTAAACACACTGAAAAACTTAACTCTCTCTACTGAACATGTATATCTGATGCATGAATGTCTGATTATACTGACTCTCGATAGCATGAATGGATATGCAATAATAACTAATGTTAACTTTGTAAGGAGAGTCTGAACATGCAACTGAATGAGTCTAAGGACATGAAAGCATTACAATATCATGGGGTATCTTTCAATTGGGACTCTATGTCCCTCTAAATAGACTTTGCTGAAATACTCGAACAGTGCACGGGGGCACCTACAAACGGGGTCATGATTGACGGACTAAGATCTGAAACTCATGCATGACTCATGCTGACACATAAGCTCAAAATGGGAGCAAAATATTTAACAATGCATATCATAAAGATGAAGGAATAATAACATACCCGAATATGTATCGAGGAACCTTTCCTGATCAAGGTGGGTCTGAAGTACATGAAGTTTGTCTTGATGCTAACCACTATTGGCACCGAAAGGGGCACTCTGCTAAAGAAAATCTCTACCCCTTTGAGCTAGCGCACTACATTCTTATATTCTATGGCCTAGCTCACCACACCTAAAGAACACATCACTACCGACTCTACATATACCTAGGTGGCACTTCCCACACTTTCCACAAAGCATGTTGGTGCGAACACCACTAGCACTACTCAGGGCTCTGGATCCCGTTGCCCCATCATAACTGACATCCCCAAACTTTGGTGTGGGTATACTAGCCGGGGATGGACCTGGCACTAAAAATCTTTGACTATACTAAAAATGGCTACCACCCTGGGACCCTACCTGAGAGAAACCATGACTACCTATTTTGGCTCTCTTACTCACTCTCTCTCTTTCTTTTATCTTATCTGCCGCAATTTACTATGCATGCATCATCATCCAAACTTACTCATACTCGCTCTAGTTTTAGCTATCAAGTCAGGAGCATACTTAGCTAACTGGTTAAACTCAAGACAATACTCTTTCAGTATTATAGAGCCTTGCCTTAGGTTTTTGAACTCTTCTACCTTAGCCTCTCTAAATTTAGCGGGGAAAACTCATCTTGAAAGGTATCCTCAAACTCTTGCCAAGTCACGGGAGCTATATCCTCCCCTCTACCCTTCTTCCATATCACTACCCAATCATGAGCAATATCCTTTAGCCTATAGGATGATAACTCTACACTCTCCTTCTCAAAAATATTCATAATCTGAGTAATCTTCCCCATCGCCTCTAGATAAAGTTGTGGGTCCTCACTTGATACTGACCCAAAAATTTTGGAGTGCACATTCTCATGAAATCTCTAATTCTGGCTACGGTTGAACCCCTATCTTTCTGAGGTAGGTCCATAGCCTGATGGTTACCATGAATATTAGTCATTACAGCTTAGGCTAGGACATGGAAAGCTGCCCAAAACTCAGCGTGTAACATACTCTCATTCTCAGGATTGACTGGTTGAGGTGGCTGGTCATCAACCCTATGGACACTATCTCTATGAGGAGGCATACTCTATATATGGAAGAAAGAAGTGTATTAGATAAAGGATTAACTTCAGCTCATGCTCACTCATACGACATGAATACTGAAAGAAGGGAAATTGCTCCTACAAACATCTTATAGCCTTTTGTACATAAATATAGCGTGCAACACACCCAAGCACAAGAATCTACTAGATATGGCTTTTCATACTCTCTAGGACACTATTGAACCTTAGGCTTTAATACTAAGTTTGTAACGACCCAATTTTCTAGAACCATAACGTCACACGATGCTCATGATCCCGAAGGACCACAAGCCAATCCTCTACTAATATCTATACCTGAAAACTGCATGATATAGATAATAAATATGAAAACTGGCCATATGGTTCAAAACATCAAAAATTGTAAACAAAATACTGATACATCTGTCCAAAAAGCCTTTAAACTGTCTGAACTATGGAGTTGATGGTACATTTCACCAACTAACTTCATTTACTGAAAAAATAAACAAAATCTAATACAAAGTGATAAAAGGATCACCCTCGAATGAAGAGGACTCACTGCTATGTCTATAGCTGCTAACTGAGACTGAGCTGCTAAGGGTAATCTAGATCTCGTGCCTCTGAACCTATAGTGCCAAATAAAACACCACAGCACAAATACGTTAGTATGGGAATGTACCAAGTATGAAGATGAGGTAAGGCTAAATGCAAAGTCTTATGCATGAACAATAACTTAACTAAATAGTCATGAGAGTACTAAATGAGAACATATGCATAAATTCACAAACCATAATCAAAATCATCGTGACTCAAAATGCTGAAACTAATTAATTGAATCTACTCATATCACTGAACGAATTCTAAGATTTCTACTCTCAACTGATTGCATCTGACAACAAACCTCTTGAATGGATGATTCTAGAATCTTCTATCAATGATAAGAAAAGACTATGTCCGAATTTGACAACAAGAATACTCAACTAAATCTGAGATTAAGATCAAGCCTATCTAATGGGTGATCTAGAGATCATATAATGAGATTACTCAAATGAATAAGAGACTGAGATCAAGCCTATCTGACAGGTGATCTTGGGAGCTGATTATGAGATTACTCAACTAAATCTGAGACTGAGATCAAGCCTATCTAACAGGTGATCTTAGGATCTAATAATGAGATTACTCAACTGAATATGAGACTGAGATCAAGACTATATGATATGTGATCTGTAGATCTGATAATGAGATTACTCAACTGAATATGAGACTGAGATCAAGCCTATCTAACATGTGATCTCTAGATCTAATAATGAGATTACTCAACTAAATCTAAGAGTGAGATCAAGCCTATCTGATGGGTGATCTCAAGATCTGATAATGAGATTACTCAACTGAATCTAAGACTGAGATCAAGCCTATCTGATGAGTGATCTCAGGATCCAATAATGAGATTACTTAACTAAATATAAGACTGAGATCAAGCCTATCTGATGGGTGATCTCTAGATCTGATAATAAAATTACTCAACTAAATTTGAGACTGAGATCAAGCCTATATGGAAGGTGATCTCGAGATCTGATAATGAGATATTTCAAATGAATATAAGACTGAGATCAAGTCTATCTGATGGGTGATTTCGGGATCTGATAATGAGATTACTCAACTGAATCTTAGAATGAGATTAATCCTATATGACAGGTGATGTCGGGATATGATAATAATATTACTCAACTAAATATGAGACTGAGATCAAACCTATTGATGCATGATCTCTAGATTTGATAATGAGATTACTCAACTTAATTTGAGACTAAGATCAAGCCTATTTGTTGGGATCATGGGATATGATAATGAGATTACTCAACAAAATTTGAGACGATATAGGGCCTATCTGATGGGTGATCTTAGGATCTCATAATGAGATTACTAAATTGAATATGAGACTTAAATCAAGCCTATCTGACAGGTTATCTCTAGATTTGATAATGAGATTACTCAACTGAATTTGAGACTGAGACCAAGCTTATCTGACTAGTGATCTCAGGATCTAATAATGACTGAATTTGATAATGAGTGAATGTTTAGTTTAGTTTTGTTGAGGTTAGGCTAGACAATGGACTTAGAGATGTGATGTGACTTTCCGCTTTTATATGATGAAAAAATAAGGTGCAATTAGTTGTTATACGAATTGTGGACCAGTTGTATGTGTGCTAAATGTATCATATAAGAGAAGTCTAAGTACCACAGTTGCATATGTAAGTACCTTAGCTAGAAACTAAGTATGTGGTACCATTGTCACTTGTACACACTTAGTTTAGGATAACGAATTAACGGACTCCAATATCATTTGTTTTTTGTGTGGTTGGAATGACAAGCACCATGGATTACAATAAACTAAAAGGAAAGGGTAAGGTTGGTACTTCTGAACCACTTAAGAAATAAGGCAGGTAGGCAAATAGGCAAAGTGACAGGGTTTCACGAGTTCCACCCATCCTTCGTGGCTAGATAAAGAGATTTGGATACAAGGTAGTCCGACGAAAGAAAGCAGTGGTATACCAAACACACCAATGCAAAATACATTCCTGAGGTGTTTATTCATAAAGGAAGCTTACAACAGGAATACCCATGCATGGTTAGGAGGCTTGTGCAGCTGAACATGACCTTGTATTTCATCAGTTAATTGAATGAAATTTGTACTTAGTCAGCAAATTTTATGCCAACTAGGACCCGAGGGACCCACAACATGGAATAATGGTTTGTGGCAACATAGTTCGATTTACAACTGCTGACATAAATGACTTATTAGGGATCCCTAAAGTTGATGCATCACCATTGAGGGAGTTGGTAGTTACTCCACTATATGCTAATATTTGCAACCTCTTGTACGGTACATACTCGACTGCTAGATGGATTTTACAGCGAGGCACCTGTCTACATTCCTCCTTCCCATATGCACAAATATACAAAAGGGCAGGAATATGGGGCAGAATTTTTTATCATTGCCTTATTTAAGGCTAACACATCTCTAAAGTAACTCGTGATCTAGTATGCTAGATTTACATTCTTATACATGATGATGTTGATATTAATAAGTTGCAGTGATCTTTTCAGCCATGAAAAAGTCACGATACCATAAGGGACACAGTTACTGGTTTGGAGTCTTAATAATTCAAATTTTTAGGAGGCACCAGGTGGACGAAGAATAGCTGGATTACAAACCAGTGGTTGCTACTCGCCCTATGGATGTTACTATTTCCAGGAGTAAAACTAGAGCTCATGGACCATTCCTCACCATGCTCAAGCATCGAACTTGAATGGATGAAATTGCTGCCAAGATCTATGGCTTACAAATGCTACAACTACAGGTTGGGGGAAAACCAGCAACGCAAGAAGAAATTCATGCAGTTGAGTTGGACTACCTCCTTGGAAATTATACTAGGACTTTTCTGAGGACAGGGCTAGAGTTTGTAGAACCTACTGATGATGATGTGCCCATAGATGTGGAGAGGCAGTGGTAGGACTCGGATATTAAGTCAGACGATGATGAGCAGTCTGAAGAGAAAGATGCAGATACTGAGATAGAAGAAGCATCAGATGCAGATGATGCCATTGATGACATAGTTGATGACTGAATAAGGAGTATTATTCCATCTTGCCATAAGATTATTTGATAGCATTGGGATAGTGCTTTATTTTAGTGGGGGGGGGGGGGGGGGGTATCTCGCACCCTTTTATCTCTATTCTGATTTATTTTTGTTGAATAATTTTTATTTTTTTGCTTTGTTTTGGGATGTTTTTACATTTTATTAAACTTAGTATTTTTACCTATTCAGAACACTATGCTTTTAATAGTTAGTAAGTTTGAAGTATGGATTACATTTTTCCCTCAAGGCATTTTTTTGCATATTACTTCGTTTAAAGTGTTTGCTTTTGATTTTTTTTTGTTTTGTAGACCTCAAGGTAATTCAAAATAAATAGTCATAGTTAGTTTCCCTCCATAATGATAGATTTATGACGACCGTCTTAAGGGGATTTGGTCTAGAATTGATGAGAATCTAATCACGACTTTAGAAAAATGCTTTATGTGGGCTATTTTTTTGCAGTGACTTTGAGCACATTGATTTTAAAACAAATGTCTCAATAGTATATGTTGATTTGCTTAATAAGAATGGGGTAGAAATCATAAAGATTTGTAATAGTAAAGGTGCTTGAAGAAATGATGGAATTTAAATCATGATATAAAATAAAATGCTCTTACAATAGTATATGTTGATTTACTTAGTAAGAATGGGGTGAAATGAATGATAAGTGAAGGTAATAAAGTAGAAACTAGGTTGATGGAATGTGGTTATGATTGTAGAAGGAGATATATTAAATTGCCTAGGGATATTAGTCACTATTTCCTAAATAGTTCCTACCCGTCCCCTAACTTACATTACAACCATAAAAGACCTACTTTATCCTTCATCCCAACATCCAACAATTTGTGGAGTAGTATACTAAGGGAAAGCCTATGGATCATTATATATCATGTATGAATTCTTTGTTGAGAAAGAGTGATTTGATTTTGATATTCCTCTTACATTAAATATTGAAATTACTGTGAGTAAATATGGGGAAGCTTTCTTGTTGTAAGGGTGCATGCGGATGAAAGTTCGGTTACTTTTTGTGTTTCTAGATTGAGTAATTTAATTGAGTTTACCAAAAATTTGGAAATTTATTATTGAGGTAGAGATATTTGAAACAAATTGTCCCATGTGCTAAACTATTTTGACATATTGAAGGTGAAAAGTCATTTCTAGAATTGTAAGTGCCTATCATAAGCATAATTCTTAGGTTGTCTTGTAAAGATTGAGTGATTCTGCTGTTGATTTAAATTGTTTGAGGGCAAACAAAGTTTTAAGTGTGGGGTGGTGATCATGGGAATATTTATATGTCTAATCACCAATATTCACCTATATTTAGACCTGTTCTAAGAGCTATAATGTATTATTTTGAATGTAATTGAGCTTTAATTATGCTCCTTACCTAATGGATATGATTAGTGAATGTAGGACTAAATTGTGATCTATTTGAATAGCTTTAAAGATGAAAGTGGTGAGAAACTACAAGTCTAGAGGCTTTTTGTGTTGATCATTGATGTGCGATAGAGAATCAATCACAATTTCTCGATTTAGGAGATTACCGATGAGCGGTGAGGAGCCCATTTGCATTTGTCAAGAACCAGAAGGGCATCGTGATATCACCGCTTAGTAGAGAGAAGCCTAATCATAATTGCCAAAAGATAGAAAGTCATTGCGATAACATCACTCAACAGTGTATATAGGGGTGAACATCATGCTTCTCAGCCATGACAGGCAAAAACTAGTTATTCAACCCATCTATAAAAGGAAAAATTCACTAAAATTAGGGATAACTTGGAAAAGCATAGTAGCGGCGAAAAAATACAAAAATATCTCTTAGGGTTCTTAGAATTTCTTTTGAACTTCTTTACTTCAAGATTAGTTCTTGGTATGATTAATTACTTATTTTTTACATTTAATTCAAACAAGAGTGGCTAAACGCCCTTGTTCTGGGGTTGATACCAAGAACGTGATTACACTTTGATTAATTTCTTGAGCTTACTATTTTGATGAGTGGCAACCATTAGAATAAGTCTATATTTCTATGTGAATTCAGGAGGACAATCGTGGGATAGAATGAAGAAATTAAGGAGCAAGGTTCTCATCCTTTCATTAAATAGAGGATTTGAATTAGTATCTAGGTAGGGATATACCTACAAGCCTTGTTTGGTTCAATTGCACAGAGATAGTTGAATGAATCTAGATGAATTGTAGCATCTCTTTTAGTCAATGTAGTTCCAAGATAGATAGAAGATTTGAGGTTGGGATACCTAGATCGTACTATAAACCTTGTGAATAAATAACATAATAACCAAATAGAATGCAATAAGAATAGAGAATGGTATGATTGTTAGGTATGCCTCAACCCTGGAATTCTTATCACCACTGTTTACAACCATTGCCTGCTTTGCTATTGTTACAAATTCCTATTTCTCATTTATTAATATTTTTTTCTTTCAAAATTTTAAAATTATCTTGATACCTTACGACATTTAATACCTTTATGTATAAAACTAAAGTTGATTAAATTGCTATTTGCTTAATACTCGTGGGAATGATATTCGACTGTCTGAATCATTATATTACTTGTACGGTCATATACACTTGCGTGTCAATTTGAATGCAACACTAATTGTATAAAACAACATAAGTTAGGTATGAACATTTTTTAAGCCAATTATAATGGAAAAATCTAGCTAGTTGTCTAAGAAGGTATTGATGTGGAGATTTTACTTGACACAGAGCAACTAATGACTTTGAAATTCGGATTGAATTCTTAGAATTGTCAGGTAATGGACACTATTTTGTATTCTAAATGCTCAGACACAGAAAGATTACCTTTGTAGGATAACATTTACTAGATAGCCTCCCGTTCTAATAAGCCATGGTTAGTGGGTGTAATTTTGGCGTGGTACTAAATAATGAAGAAAATATTGGGGGTTTACAAGTTTGCCTCAACAAGTTGAGGATTTTACTTACTATTTCAACTATTATGGGATATTACAAGTTAACTTTAAGGGAAGTTCTTTAACTTGGTGGAATGGTAGATGTGATGAGGACTGCGTATTTGTAATATTAGACAGAGTTATTGTGAACCAAGATATGATTGGATATTTTAAACTTAGAGAAGTAGAGCATTTACCAAGGACTGGTTTAGATTATGCGCCTCTATTTATAATTATGGTAAATCAAGCTCAGAATATCAAAAAACCATTGAAATTCCTTGACATTTGAATTTAACATGAAGATTTTTAAAGGTGGTGGAGCTTTACTGGAAAGTTGATTATGTTGGCCACTATATTTAATGTTGAAGCAAAAAATATAGTACATTAAGAAAGCCTTGATAAAGTGGAGTAGAGAAACATATGGGACATTTTCAATATGCTGATTATTAGAGAGGAAATAGTGAAAATCAAGGAGCAACTTTTTATAGAGCATCCATCACCTACTAACAGGATAGGAAGAACACAAGAGATACTTGCATATAGAAGAATAATCATGTAAAAAGTAAGCAAAGATAAATTGGTTGATTGATGGTATGGGAATACTATTTTTTTCCACAATTTAGTCAATTGTAGAAGGAGGAGATTGCATATTAAAAAAATTCAAAATAGTGATGGTGTTTGGCTTGAGGACATGGAGAAAATAGATGAGGAATCTATACAAGTCTTTAAATCACAGTTCACTCAAGATGAGAAAGGTGATAATTTTTTGATCCTAAATAGAATTCTAATAACTATCGTTCAAGAAGATAACATATTATTATGTTCTCTTCCAAATATGGATGAGGTAAAAAATGTTGTGTTTTACATAGAAGTTAGTAGTGTAGGAAGACCTGATGGCTTAAAAAGTTTACCATTGTCATTGGGAAATTGTAAAAGAGGATGTCTTTGTAGATGTTAAGGCTTATTTTACAAGTGATACAACTCCTACATCATTTACTCACTCCAATCTTGCGCTTATACCAAGGAAATCTATTATTGAATATTTTGCAGATCTTAGACCTATAAGTTTAAGTAACTTTATTGACAAAGTTATTTAAATAGTGGTTCCAAGGAGATTGGATTATTTCCTACCTTTCATGATTCTTCAAACCAATCTGGTTTTATCAAAGGAAGTTGTATCATTGAAAATGTCCTCCTCACTCAGGAGATTGTGATTGATATTTAAAGAAGGCAGAAACTAGCAAATGCAGTAATAAAGTAAGATATGACTAAGGCCTATGATATCGTATCTTAGCTCTATTTAACTAAAGTGCTAAGGAGAATGGATTTTTTAGAAGTGTTCATTGACATAATATGGAGATTTCTGGCTAATAACTGGTATTCCATATTACTGACCGGGCAACCTTATAGTTTCTTCCATTCCACCAGAGGTGTTAAGCAAGGGGATCCCTTATCCCCTGCTTTATTTATTCTATCTACTGAAACCGTATCTAGAGAACTTAATGCTTCTTTGACAACTGGAGATACATTGGTTATGGAATTCCAAAATGGAGTGCTAACATAAATCACTTGGTATATGTATCTAACACTATCATATTTGCTTCTATAGAAGATTGTCAATGGAAATTATCATGGGGTTTTAAATGAGTATGAAGAGGTTTTAGGTTAATTGATGAAAAACTAAAGAGTTTCCTATATATGTTTAGTAAAACAACTCTATCTCATGTGAATGAAGTTGAACAAGTAAAAAGTTTTGAAAAAAATTCATTTCCTTTAAAATATCTAGAAAGGAGTACTATAATGGTCTCATTAAGAAAGTTAAAGAGAAAATGCAACACTGGAAAGAAAAGCTATTAATTTATGGCAGTAAAGCTATTCTAATCTCAAATGTTCTTCACAGTATTCCAGTTTATGTTTTATCTACCCTAGTTCCTACTAAATTCAGAATACAAGAATTATATAGAATATTTGTAGAATTCTTTAAAAGAAATAAGGAAGAATGAAGAAGTAGGCACTGGGCTGGATGAGAGGATCTCTGTCTTTCCAAGAGTGAGGGGGATTAGGTTTTAGAAGTCTTTTTGATATTTCAAGGGCACTCTTGTCAACATTATGGTGGACTTTCAGAATAGAAATATCTTTTTGGACTAATTATATGTGGAATAAGTATTGTAAGATGTAGATTCCTGTATTAGTTTAATGGAAAGGGGTATATGGAAAAAGATATTAGAAGCTAGAGATCAAACTATGCTACAAATATGTTGTGAACCTAGCATGGGTGCTCTAATGTTTTGTATGATAATTGGACTTGGTTGGGACCACTCACTGATATCATACCCTTAAAATTTCCAATTGACGAAAGAGTAGAGGAGATTAGGTTATTTATGGACAATGGGTAGTGGAATCTGAACTTAATGTATTAACACATACCTCATGATATTATAGAACATGTTTATATAGAAATTAAAATTTTTGGAAAGATCTATGTTATGGGACAAACCTCGGTGGATAGCTAATAGCAAAGATAGAATTTTTGTGAGGAGTATATGGGAATTACTAAGACATAGGAGCATAAAGATGAAAATAGTGCCAAATTATGGATGAACGGATTACCTTTCAAGATTTCATTTTTCTTGTGGAAGGTCTATAACTTAAGGATACATGTCTATGAGGTGGTAGCAATATATGGAATACCAATGGTTTCAAGGTGTAGATGTTGCATACACCCACAATAAGAAACATTACTCATTTGTTCACAACATGTACTTTTGGTAGGGAAATTTAGTTATATTATACTACTGTTTTAGGTATTCATGTACCATTTGTTCAATTTAAAGAATCTATTTTGATGTGGTTGAATCATGACTATGTACCTAAACTTATGCCTCTATATTAGGCTAATCTAGCTATAATCCTATGGAATTATGGAATTGGAGGAACTCTATTATCTATGGAAGAGAATTGTAAAGACATAAAGTGATTTATGAAATTAATCAAAATCTTTATTGGGTAGCTAGAAAAATATATCCATGGAAAAAGAATATTCCATAGACTTGGCCAGAGATGATAGAAATTTTGTAGAGATACAGGACCAATGTGACTTGTTTGGTAGTTAGATGGACACTACCTAATTATGGATCATTCAAATGTAAGATAGATGGTTCTTCAAGAGGAAACCCTAGTGATAATTCATATACTTTCACCATCTGGAAAGGATGGAGATTTGGTATATTCCAAAGCAGAAGTTACTCTTGATAATACAAGCTTATATGCAGAATCAAGAGCCATTTTACAGGGAATAGAACATTGTGTTTGTAATGACCCTTCATGTCATTCTCTATACTTCCACATATTTTCACTATTAGAGATTCTCAGTAGATCCCCCAAGTCATTTATGACTTGCTGGGAATAACAGTTTGATTACAAAGTAGTTCATTTATTTTTTAGAGCCAATTCCCTATTTAGAAGTCTTCACCGATTCCAAATGGCCACTGAGTGAAAACTTCATGAAAACATTATCATATGAAAATTCTGACTATGCCAATAGCTCTAGAATATCAATTTTAGGCTAGGTAGACCAATGGTTTGGGTCCCAAGGCACCAGGTTCATTTTGACCTATTTGTCAAAAAGTTAAGAAATTAAAATTATGGATGTGGGACCTACATCTGGTCGAAACAACCTTTGATGGGAAATATGAGTTCCCCATTGAGTCTAGAACATCAAATTTAGTGTGGATACTTAGTTTATTTGTGTATACAAGATTTCAAATGAATCTCGGGGACTTAGCGGAGACTTGAAAGATCTCCAAGTTCTAAGCAATCATTTAGTGCTGCGGTAATCGCCAGCCAAGGGGCGCGATAGTGTTACTCTTGGCATTGAGGATGGTTCTATCACAAAGGTCGAGATATGATCAAAACTTATCGTGCAGCCAAGAAATGGAGATTGCACACCTTGGGTCGCGATATCAATTGCAGAGAACTTTGACTAGGTATATATAAATCCCATTTTCATGATTTTGGGAATTTTTCATCTTTCTCCTTGAGAGCGTAACTCTATAACAGTAGGGGAGCTTACAATTAAAGATTGTGGGCGCTTGGGAAGCTAGATTGACATTTATTTTTGCGATTATCTTCCAATTTAAGTTTAGAATTCACCCTTTTATGGTGTAATTTCTTGATTTATTGCTCAAAATCCTAAAATATCTAGGGCTTGATTTTAGCCCCAATTTAGCTTAGTTTTCACCTATTTTGATGGTAATGATTCCTTGAGTTTGATATTGTGTTGGGTTGGTTTTGAAAATGCAAGTTCTATACGTGGGATCCACATGGGGTTTTGAGGTGATTTTGTAATACGAAGCACAATAGGTCAATCTGAGTATCGTTATTATAGTATTGAAGAGTAGATTGAGTTTTTGATATCTTGGCATCTTAAGGAGGTTTCTCAAAAGAGAAAAGTGAATGTTTAGCAATTCTTTGAGCTTTCTTCGATGTCAAGGTAGGCTAGTTTAATCCCTTGGTAGATTGAATTATTTCATAGTATTGTTATGATATTGTGTTAGATTTGGGATGGGTTTTAGGTTTTGGATTGATGAAATGTAAGACTTGTGTTAGTTGTACCATTTAGGCTAAATTGAAACCATAGAGGTAAGATACTAAGCTTAGTTTCTTAACTTAGATGAATTGTACTTCACTACACATGTTTAGCATAAGAATGCCTATGATTTCTCAATATTAAGTAAAATGCTCTAATTAATCATTCTTAGAGTAAGATTGGCCTTAGTTGCTTACACTGGTGAAGGTTTCCTTAGTTTCCATTGGACATAGTTAATGTGTTGGGGAATCTCCACCATAGGACAAATTGTGGCTTTATTTACATCTAAAAGTGGATTTAGATACCTTAAGCCTAGTTTAGGTAGAATTTTCTTAATATTTAACCTAAGGATTAGAAGTGGATTCGAAACCCAATTTAGGCTATGACATATGTTACCTTTGGTAAAACCATTTATGCTTATTACATTCTTAGAAATATGTATTAGGATAATACTAGGAACTCTTGATACTTGATGGTTATGCTGGTTATTGTGGGGATTGACACCTATTGATTGTGCTATTATTTAAGATATTGATGATACTACTCATGATATTAATTATATTTATGTATTCGGTTCTAGTCAGAAAAATGATTATGTTGTGATTATATTTACTCGGTTTGAGTCCAAAGTCTAATTATGACTTTAATGAGATGATTATCGGTTTAGGTTTTGCTATTGATCATATTTATTGGTTCGTTTCTAGATATTGATTATATTTATTGGTTCAAATTCGAATATTAATTATTTACCAGTTTGATTGTATATATATATATATATTATATGCTATGATTAAATATTTTTTATGATTGATAATATTTGGGTGTGAGATTGAAAGTAGTAATTTGGCTAAGTTGGAAAGTGAGGAAATGGTTATAATATGGCTTGAAATAAATGGATTAAGGGATAAATAAGGACTAGAGATTATATGATGGCTAATATTAAATGAATTAGTTAATAAGAGATGGTTAGCAAAGAAAGGGTAACTAGCGTTATGGATGTTATGATTGTTCAATGATGACAATATTATAGAATGTGGACACTTTGTCAAATATTGGAAAATTGGTGAATGATGGTTAAATGACAGTAAAGGTTTGTCATAATGTTAGTTGATTCCTTTATTCTTCTCTTTAGTGTACTGTCAATTCATATGAGAGGTTGTGACGAGTTCTTTACTTTTCTGCATAAATTGTCTTATGGGAGTAAATTTTGTAGTTTGTGGTTACTTATGTTAATTCTTTATGATGCATTGTTATTCTAATTTTTTAATTATCACGCACGACAATTTTAGCATGTATTGATGCCTTACATTATACTATTATTCCAGTTTAATTACTTATTTGAAATGGTGATACTTGAGATGATTTAGGTTGGTTACGATACCTTTATTTAGTTATGTTATCTTACATTTTATCTTATTTATATCATGATTTAGCTTAGTCGGTTGATGATGCCTACTGAGTACCCATTATCTTTGAACTCATACTAGATGTCTACATCTTTTCTGTGTAAATCCAATAACTAGCTATCGTTATTGATTATTGATGGTGTTGTGTTGATATTTTTAGAGATAGGGTGATATTTTTGAGTTTGAGTCGCCCATTTCACTCTATCTTTGTTTTCAACCTTTTATTTTGAGACAGGCGTATTGACTATTCTAGACTTTTGAGTTGTATTAATACTATTTGATGCTCTTGTAATGTATTTACCATATCGTGGGATTGATATCTTTTATTGACTATTTATTTTATCTAGAACCCTTATTATTTATAAATTGTATTTTTGAAATTTTACCTATGTTGACCAATTCCTATCGATTTAACCTAATACATTAGCTCTAGCTTATTGTTTGGCTTACCTATTGGTGGGATTTAATAGGTGACATCGTGACTCATAAATCGAGTCGTGACAAATTGCTATTAGAGCATAGGCTTCATTATTATAGTTAGTATAAGAGCTAGTGTCTATTATAGTCCTGTAGATTAGAATGATGACATCAGTTTCTTATCTTTAGAAGGATATAGGACATTCTTTGGAGTTTTTTACTTCTTTCACTTATATCGTGCTAAGAGTTTGAGTTTTTTTGTAGAGTATTCCTTTACCTTTACTCTTTTGCAGATGGCTAGGACACGTGCTACCGCAACACGAGATGAGGGTCCCAAGATCGAGCCTAGGGATCTTACTACTATTTATGGATGACCTAGAGGTCATGGACATTCACCTGATATGTCCCTATGTAGGGGCCAAGGTAGGCTGCCTTCCCTAGAACCTATTCCCTCTCCTGAGCTAGAGATTTTTCTACGACATCCAGTGGTGGGCAAAGGACCAGCCCAAGCTCTACTAAGGTTTATTTCTTATTTAGTGATCACGGATGAGTTGGTTAAGCTTTTTTGGATAGTCAGTGGTGTATCATCTGATGGTGCACAGTCTATTGATCAGAGTCATATTGAGTCGAAGCACAACCTATAGCTATGACTTCCAGAGTTGAGGTTTCTCCTATGACTATAGTTTCTCACTCTGTAGTTTCTCAGCCAGTGGTTACTCTGCATGCTATGTGTTTTCAGGAGCAAAAGATGTTGGGTAGATTCTTGAGATTGGATCCCTTAGGTTTTCTGGTACACTAGGTGAGGATACATATGAGTTGCTAATTTCCTATGAGGATAGGATTCGTAATTTGAACCTTATTGAAACTCATGGTATGGATTACACCATATTTTAATCAGATTTAGATGTTCGACATTGGTGGACAGGTTTTGTAGACTCTAGACCAACTCAATTTTCTCCCTTGACATCGGCTTAGTTCTCTGAGATGTTTATAGAGATGTATATGTCTTGCAACCATAGAGATCATTTGATGGATTACTTCACTAGATTGGAGTAGGGCTCTATGAAAGTTGCAGAGTATGAGGCTTATTTTAATGAGTTGGCTAGGCATGTGGCTTTTATTCTAGACATTAATTATGAGAGAGTTTGTGTAATGCCTTGACCCTATGCCTGGACGTCATATAGTACTTACAACCCCAAAGGATCACAAGCCAACCTATAACTGGTACTTGTTGTGAGCACTGAAAATAATACTAAAAATCATATGCGGAAGTATAACTAATAATGCTATAAGGTTCTTAAAATACTAAAATAATAACTAAATGTACTGATAATAATATCTAAAAAATGAATATTTGTATGTGCTAGTCTGAAAGCCTCTAACTATCTGATTATGGATTAGATGGGACAAGCCGCCAACTAACTCTGACAACTCAACTATCTGGAATACTGAGATAAATAAACTCTATCCTCAAAATATAAGGACTTACCACTGTACCTGATGCTGATAGTCTTAGCTACTATGTACGACCAGAACCCTGAGCATCCGAACCTATGATATGAGACACGATAGAGTAAAAAAAGAGTATGTGTCAGTACGTGGAATGTACTGGAATGCTAAGTGAGGTAGGCTGATATACATAGGTTTATCTGCATGAGATGATAACTAACTTAATGAACATCATAAAGTAACTAAATGAGAGTACATGTAAGACTGTAACTGCTAAACATGCTGAATATGTAATAATTCTACATGTAGTATCTGTCTGAATTACACTAAAACTGAAGTTTTGAGTTCTGATACCTGAATACTGATAACTAATAGTTTAGACTGATACTGAAGTACTGAATTCTGATGGCTAGATAATTAATAACTGATAGCCATGGTTCTGTAGAACTATATGAATTCTTTACTGATTACTAAGACTGAATTATAATTACTGAGTACTGAATATTAAAATTGTAATTGTGGGAGTATTCATCTAACCGATATACCCTAATTATAAACTAAGTTGGGATCCAACCTATGACCCCAGTTGGAAGGGTGTTAGCACTTAGCCAAGGGATACTAATAGTGTTGTGTGAACCCCAATCTAGCATGAAGGCTAATGAATTGTATATATATAGTTGTGCCAACCCTATCCTAGGAAGAGGACGACTTACCCTACACTGGCTATATAGTTCTATACTACAGGGACTGCTACTAAGGGCCAAACCCTCTTCTAGCAGGAATGCCCTATCCCTGGTTTGGTCAATGCTAAATCCTACTCCTAATTGAATAGACACTAAACTAATCACTAGGCTGAACTAGGCCTGACTGAATTGTTATTGATCACGAGACTGACTGAATTGGACTGAGTTCACTGAGTTTTATAACTGAATGAGTACTACTGTTAATGACGTTACTAATACTATTCTATAACTACTATAATTCTTGGTAAACAACTAGATTATCTGGTATTGAATACTCCTAGGACTCGATTACATCAATACTAAAACATGGCAAAATTTTAAAGGCATTACATTAGTTACTTTTCCACCATGCATTCATTTAGACATTTTGTCAAACATTTGAGAGCATAAACTTGTACATGAATGGAATTACATGATAATATGTCATGAATTCACAACTCAATTTACATAGGCATTCTATCAAACACTTAGGGAGGATAATTAATGTAGATAAAAATCATCAAGATAAAATCATCATGGCTACAATATTCAATTTGCAAATTCAAGGGTTAACATAGGGATCACATTATTCTACATACATGCTAATTAATTCACATGAAACTTGTATGAATCTGTATTTGAAAACCATATAGCAAAACATACATGAACACAATCCCATTCAAACATGTAAATTATGAAATCAATAAACTTATAGTTTTTAAAAAGGGTTCTTGAACTCCAAAGGTAAAAGGAAACCCAAGGATGAACACCTAACATACCTGAATGACAGAATTCATAAATATTGTTGGGGTTTTCTTGAAACTCGATCTTGATCTTGATGAACTAGGGTTTATTTCTTGAGAGGATTTTGTGAATAAAGAATGAATTTTTCCCTTTTTGGATATGAAATTTTGTGTTTAGGCTGAATAATGTATAGGGAAAATGACCTATTTTCCCTAAAAAAAACTTAGAAAAAAGAATTCTTGAAGGGGTCCCCATTAAGTCACGACCCTCGTTACGTGATCACTTCTCGAGACAAACAGCCGTCGCAGCACGAACCTTAGCCTGCATCAACTGGCGGTCGCGGTGCGACCCTATTGCGATCCCTTGCTATTTTGGATATCCAAACTCACCCTTATGGTAGTCCAAAA
The DNA here is from genome assembly GCF_002878395.1 of Capsicum annuum. Lineage (NCBI taxonomy): Eukaryota > Viridiplantae > Streptophyta > Magnoliopsida > Solanales > Solanaceae > Capsicum > Capsicum annuum. The sequence continues at coordinate 157,131,198 of NC_061122.1, read as the reverse complement.
AATTTAAAACTCTTCTTGATGACCTACAAGTGACCCTAATCATGAATCAACTTGAAAATCCACATACTAAGGTCGAAAAGGTCAAAAATAAGATTCTCCAATTTTGAAGGCTAAACTGATTCTAAGTCTTGACACCTCACTGAAATTTTCTAAGTCTAGGACCTATTTTGGCATGCTATATAGGACTGAAACGACTAGGATTTATAGTTTATTGCTTTGTTAGAGGGTTGAGGCTTCCCATTCGTATGTCTACTCAGACTTTAGTTTCTATAGGTAGACCTTTTTCTAAGGTTTTAGGTCATGCTTGGGTAATGGAGGAGATGCATCGTGAGGTCCTAAGGGGCAACAATAAGTGTCCTAGATTTCAAGGCAGTTTCATTAAGATCCATAGTAGTTCCCAAATCAAAGGTAGTACTTCTCATGGTGTGCATTCTCCATGTCCATCCTATCAGCCTCAGAGTCATCCCAATCGATCAGTTCAGGTAGATCTTTAGTTTACTTATGAAGGTTAGTCTAGTGTTAGAGGCCTCCTTGGTCAGGGTGATGGTAAGTCTTAAAGGGTTTTTTTTTTTGTCCATTCTTATAATGGTGGTAACTTCAGATCTGCTGGATCAAATGGTTCTAGTTCTACTTTGGGTTTATGTTATGGTTGTGGAGGTCTTAATCACTATTCTCAAGATAGACCTCTTTGTATGGTGATTGTTGCTTTAGCTCAGAATGTTCCCTCTATTAGAGAAGCTTATCCCTCAGCTAGATATGGATCTTATGGTCACAGGATAGTTCCTAAGCTACCTAAGGAGGTTCTTAGGCAAATAGGATAGGAGGTCGATCAGGTGTCCATCTAGGTAGAAGGAATGATCAATTGTATGTAATACCTTCTAGACCCAAGGATGAGACTTCAGATGCTGTAGTTATAGGTATAATTTTGGCATGCCTTCAGTTGACCCTTTCTTTATTTGATCTGATATCAACTTATTCTTATATCTTTGTTTACTAGTTACTTTCATTGGAGTTGTCTTGTTACTTATTATCAATGTCATTGTCATGTCTACTCCCGTGGGTAATTCTTTTATAGTGGATCAAGTTCTTAGATCATGTGTTGTGACTGTTAGAATGTTGATAGTTATGCCAATCTTATTATTCTAGATAGGGTGGATTTTGATGTTATTCTAGGCATAGACTGGTTATCCCACTATCATGCGGTCATGGATTATTTTTCTAAGACTATTACGATTGTCATGCCTGGTGTGCCCGCAGTCGTATAGTAGGGAGCAGTTAGCAATGAGCCGACCAGGATTATTTCTTATGTTCATGCTGGGAATATTTTTTTTAATGGTTGTGAGTCTTATCTTGCTTATATTTATGATACTAGTGTGAAGAGTCTATCGCTTGACTCTGTTCCTATTGTTTATGTCTGTTGATGTATTCACTGGCAACTTGCTTGGTATTCCCCCTTTCTTTAAGATTGAGTTTGTTATTGATCTTGAGTCTGGCACTCCACCTATTTTAATGGAACTTTATCAAATGGATCTTCCCAAGCTTAAGGACCTGAATTCTTAGCTTCAGGGTCTTCTTCATAAGGGTTTTATTAGATTGAGTGTGTCCCTTTGGGGATCTCCTGTATTTTTTGTGAAGAAGAAATGTGGTTCCATGCATATGTGTATTGAATATAGGTATCTTAGTGAGGCGATGATGAAGAACCATTATCTTATGCCTCTCATTGATGATTTGTTTGTCCAGTTTCAGGGTGTAGAAGTGTTTTCTAAGATTGATTAAAGATCTGGTTACCATCATTTGAGGATACGGTCTAAGGATATCCTGAAGAAGGATACGGTCTAAGGATATCCTGAAGATAGCATTTAGGACCCGTTACGGTCATTATGAGTTCTTGGTGATTTCCTTTAGGTTGACTAATGCTGCTATCGCATTCATAGATTATATGAACTGAGTATTCAGGCCTTATTTGGATTCTTTTATGATTGTATTCATTGACGACATCCTTGTGTATTCTAGGAATGCAAAGGGGCATGTGCAACATCTGAGGTTTATGCCCTAGACTTTAAGAGATCATGTGCTTTTTTCCAAGTTCTCTAAGTTTAAGTTTTGGCTCGAGTCAGTGACATTCCTTAGACATGTGTTCTCTAACGATGGGATTATGGTAGGCCCTGCTAAGATTGAAGATGTAACACCCCGTATTTCCCTAGCATAATCTAAGTCCTAGTACATGAGTATTCTTATATGAAATTTTTGAAACACTCATTATTTTTCAGTTTAGAGCTTTCCATTGCGTAGGATATTCAATTAGCTTTCCAACAATATAAAATTCTCCCAAATTCGATTACCGCGTAAGAAGTTATGGTGATTTTAAGTTTCAGTCACTAAACACCATCATTTTACCCATCAGCGTATCGTGGAAAGAGTCAAAATAGCAATTGTCAATTTCCAGTAAGGTATCGCAATTTTGGCACATTGCTCCATAGCCTAATTTGGCATTTGTCATTTTTAAGTATTGTTGCGCGATGCCACCACATCGCGGAGAACTTCCAGGTCCCAATCAGTAAACGACTGTGATTTCCTTGTGTCACGCCACATAATAGTTTCCCAATTGTCAATTACCAATCACGGCATGGTAGTGCCACGTCGCGTCATGGGCCCAAATCAGAAAATTTTCACAAAAATCTAATATTTCATCCAGGGTTAAAATAGTCTTATCCATTATTTTACCCCACACAGATAGAATACTTAAGCCATAAAAATGTTGTAAAAGTTCATTCCTTATTAATTTCCCCCAAAATTCAAGAGCTTTCTCTCTAAATTACAAACACTAGCTCTTAAGAAGCCAAGAGCAATCTCAATAATTCACCCAAGAACTTCAAGGAATTCATCCCTTAATGTATGTTAGATGTTCATCCATGGATTCCTTTCATCCATGGAGCCCAAGTAACTTTTTTAATTATAAAGTTATGATCTTATTAAGTTATTTGATTTTAAATCATGATTTCATCCATTAGTCTCAATGAACTTTGACTTAATACCATGTTCTAATGAAGTTGTTCGATTCCTAATTTTTTTAGTGTTATCATTTATTGAATTAAATCAATGAATTAGTGTTTTCCATGATAATTTCATGTCAATTATGTCGGTCCTTTAGTAATTTTATGATTATTTTAAACCTTGAACAATAAGTGTTTGATAAAATGCCTACAAGAGCAATTGATTTAATAAGAGTCTTCCTGCTATGTCCTTCAATGTTTTCATATCATGCTACTACTATTGTTTGGGGTCCTGGTGGTATTGTATACCCGAACCCGTAGTTTTTTACTTAATGTTGCCTCAGTATCTTCAGAATAACTTCAGATTACATCATGGGCATTATCAAAAGTGTAAGTTAAACTAAGAATAGTCTAGCGTTTTACTGTCATTTAGTTGGGAGTAGAATTTAGCACCGAGCGAGTGCAGGGATGGGGAATTCCTCATCAGTTAGGTAGAGTCATTAGTAGCAGTCCCCATACTCCACAACTAAGTAGCCAGCATAGGATATGAGTAGTCACCCGTCAGATTAGGCTTGACTATCTCGCAGGGGTCACCCGTTTGTTCAAGCTTGACACCCTTAGTCCTTTTGCCATTATATCAGTTTAGTAGATGAACACAGACATCATTAGTACCTGTGGCAAGGCATTAACACTCTTCTAACTGGGATTACAGGTTGGACCCTGATTAGCTCAAATTGGGGAATGTCAATTAGATGATACCTCCCACAGTCTTAGATATAGTCTGAGTTGCAGTCCCAGCTCAGTTATTCATTTTAAGTCTTATTTGACCAAAGCATACAGATTTCAGTTATCTCAGTATATTAATTTTGCAGATTTTACTCAAGTCATGTTATATTCTTTGTCATGCATCCATAGTATTTATAGATTTTCCTGCATTTTTAGTATCTACAGATTCCATGCCCTTTATTCAATAATACATGCTTTACATATATGTCCCGTTAATTACTATCATTCCTATTCATGATACCTTGCATATCAGCCAACCTCTTTTGGCATACCAATATATTCAAAGTACTGATTGCATACTATTCTTTTGCTTTATGATGTCTCATATCATAAGTGCTGACACTCAGCTCCCCGATTACACTTAGTCCCTCAGATCCTTAGCAGTATAGTAGCTGTGGTGAGTCCTCATCAGTAGAGGAAAGACTATTTTATTTCATGTCTTTATTTTAGTAGTATGTCGATTTAGCTGTGGACTTGTCCCATCAACTCTCAGTCAGTCAGTCCTAGAGGCTTTTTAGGCATTACAGTCAGTTAGTTGTTCAGTTTATCAGTACTTTATCAGATTTAGACAGTCATATTCCAAGATTTATAGTTCTGTTTGAATTTAGATATTTAAAATGTTACAACACTTCTTTTATTCTTTCGCAATTCATGAATGTATTATTCAGTGCTCACAACTAGTACCAGTTCATGGGTTAGTTTGAGGTCCCTTGGGATTGTAAGCATTGTGTAACTACTAGGACCAGTATCGAGTCGTTATAAACTTGGTAATAGAGCCAGGTTTTACAGTGTCATAGGAAGTCAGAAAGTCGCATCAAATAGAGTCTTGTGCATGGGTATGTAGCGCACAAGACTTATGGACGAGAGGCTACAAGGCGTTTAGGAAAAACTTTCCCTTTTTTCAGTATTCATATCATGTGAGTGAGCATAAGCTCGACTTAAACCCTCTATCTAATCCACTTTTTTCTTCTATTTATAGAACATTCCTCTCAAGAAAAATGATAGAAGAATAGGAACTCAGCTAGCCCCTCAGCCTGTCCAGGAAAATCCTCTGGATGAGCTTGTCATTCACACAAAATTTAGGGCTACATTCACTACTCTAGCAAACTCCGTAAAAGCAAAGAATGAATGGCCATCTGTTGTTCCAGCCAACCTAGTGGCCAATACTATTGCAACTAGAATTTAGGATTTTACCCGGATGAATCCTCCTTCTTTCATGGGATCAAGTCAGAAGAGGATCTATAAGAATTCTTAGATATTATTCAGAAGGTCACAGATTCTATGCGTGTGACATCTAGTTAGAGTACCAAGTTGGTTGCCTATCAATTACAGTATGTAGCCCATAATTAGTTTAACTAGTGAAAAGTTGATAGAGGTATTGATGCAGGGACTATAGAATGGGAAGAGTTTGCCACGAATTTCTTGGACAGATTCTTTCTATTAGAGTTGAGGGAGACCAAAGTATTATAATTTATTAATTTGAGGTAAGGCAGTATGAGTGTGAGGGAGTATTCTCTGAAGTTCACTCAGTTAGTTAGATATGCTCCTCATGTGGTGGTTAACAGTAGGTCCAAGATGAGTAAGTTTGTCTCTAGTATGTCTGATCATGTGGTCAAGGATTGTAGGACCGTAATGCTGATTAGTGAGATGGATTAATTTAGGATGATGGTCTATGCTCAAAAGAAAGAGGAGCAAAAAATTAAGGAGAGGGAGAAAGGAAATAAAAGTGCTAGGACGGGTAGTTTTAATTTCAATCAGCCAAAGTCAGAAGGTGGTAATAGTCCTTAGTTTCATCAGAGGTCTTCAGCCCCAGTACCTTCATTCGCCAGTGCCCCAGTACCCAAATTCTAAAGTATCAATAGGGATAGGACACCAGTCTCTAAGTCCTAGGTCCGTGTTAGCAGTGCTCGTACCAATCCTTTATGTCAAAAGACGGCAAGCACCATCAAGGTGAGTGTAGATTAGGTAGTGATGTATGATTTGGGTATGGCAAGGTAGGCCATCAGATTCGGGAGTGTCTTATAGTTTCTCAGAAAGGTAGGGATGTGCGCCAATAAGGCTAGTCCTAATAGACTTCAGTTTTATCCTATCACCCAACTCAGCAGGGTGCCACTTATAGTGCTTCCAGTGGTCAGCGTTCGAACAGATTATATGCTCTTCAGTCCCGCCAAGATCAGGAAAATTCTCTTGACGTAGTTACTAGTACGTTACAGGTCTTTCACTTGCATGTGTATGCTTTACTAGACCCTGGAGTTTCTCTTTCATTTTTAACCCATGTATAACTATCAATTTTGGAGTTAGTCGCAAAACTCTAGTAGAGCCTTTTTCAGTGTCTACCTAAGTAGGTATTTCCATTGTAGCCAGACAGGTATACAGGAACTGCATGATCACAATATCCCAAAAAGTTACCTCATATGATTCGTGGAGTTAGAGATGATGGATTTTGACATCATTCTCGACATGGATTGGCTCCACTCATGCTATGCCTTAGTTGATTGTAGAAATAGAATACTTCATTTTCAGTTCCTAAATGAACCAGTCCTTGAATGGAGGGGAAGTACTACAGCTCTTACGGGTTGGTTGATCTCATACCTTTAAGCCAAAAAGATGATATCCAAGGGGTGTGTCTATAATCTTGTACGAGTCAAAGACTCTACCTCATAAACTACAACTCTTTAGTCAGTTGCAGTAGTAAATGAATTCTTAGATATGTTTCCTGAAGATCTTCTCGGAGTTCCTCTCGAAAGGAAAATCGACTTTGGAATAGACCTTCACCCAAATACTCAGCCTATATATATTCTGCCATAGAATGGCTCCAACTGAAATTAAAGAGTTGAAACAACAATTAAAAGATCTCATATATAGGGGATTCATGCGGCCCAGTATCTCCTCATAGGGCGTATCTATTCTATTTGTGAGCAAGAAAGACGATTCTCTTAGAATGTGCATAGACTACAATCAGTTGATCAAGGTGCCAGTTAATTTTCTAAGAAAGACCTTATATCAGGCTGTCATCATCTTAGAGTCAGAGAATGTGATATTCCAAAAACAGCTTACTAAACTTAGTATGGTCACTTTGAATTTCTAGTCATGTACTTTGTTCTAACAAATTCCCCAGTAGCCTTCATGGACATGATGAACCGAGTGTTCAAGTAATACTTGGATATGTTCATCATAGTCTTCATTGATGACATCCTTTTTTACTCCCGTAGAAAAAACAATCATGCAAACCATCTCAGAATAGTGTTGTAAAATCTTAGAGCCCATCAGTTGTTTACTAAATTCAGTGTATGAATTCTAGCTATAATCAGTAGGTTTCCTTATACATATTATTTCCAGTGATGGCATTAGAGTTGATCCTCAAAAGACCAAAGCAGTGAAAACTGGCCTAGACCCATCTCTCCATCAGATATTAGGACTTTCTTTTTTTTTAGATAGCTATTACCATTAGTTTGTTAAAGTTTTTTCTTTTATTACATCCCTCATGTCCAAATTAACTTAGAAGAAAGTTAAGTTTTAGTGGTCTGATTCATGTGAGAAGAGTTTTTAGGAGTTGAAGACTCGACTCAGCTAATTTTTAGTTCTTACTCTACCAGACGGTTTAGATGATTTTTTCATGTACTGTGATGCATCTAGAGTAGGTTTGGGTTTTGTCTTCATGCAGAGAGGTAAGTTTATAGCCTATGCCTCCAGACAACTCAAGCCTCATTAGAATAACTATCCAACTCATGATCTTAAGCTAGAAGTAGTAGTATTCGCCTTCAGTATGTATTCTCTAAAAAAGATTTGAATTTGTGTCAGTAAAGATAGTTAGAGTTATTGAAGGATTATGACATGAGTATTCTGTATCATCTGGGTAAGGCCAATGTAGTTGTTGATGCTCTCAGTAAAATTTCTATGTGTAGTGTAGCTCATGTTGAGGATAGTAAGAAGAAGATAGCTCAGGAAGTCCATCAGCTTGACCGACTAGGTATCTGTTTTCTCGATTCAGCAGAAGGTAGTGTATGGGTGAAGAGTAGCTCAGAGCCATCTCTAGTTTCTAAGGTGAAGGAAAAGCAGGATACAGATCCCAATCTAGTTAAGTTGAAAGAATCAGTTAGAGATTAGAAAGTAGAGGTTTTCTCCCAAGCGGGAGATGGTATTTTCCATTATTAGGGTAGATTGTGCGTGCCTGGAGTAGATAAGTTGAGGCAACAATTTATTCCAGAAGCACATGGTGCGCATTACTCTATCCATCCAGGGGACACTAAGATGTTCCACGATTACGGGTGATCTATTGGTGGAGTGGGATGAAGAAAGATATTGCAGAGTTTATAGCTAAGTGCTCTACATGCTAGCAAGTTGAGATTGAGCACCAGAAGCCCAGTGGGTCCATGCACGAGTTCAATATTCCCATGTGAAAATGGGAGGAAATGAACATAGACTTTGTGACAGGTTTGCCTCGTACCCATCGTCAACATGACTCTATTTGGGTTATTGTAAATAGGATGACCAAATTAGTTCATTTCTTTCTAGTCCATACTTCTTACTCAGCTGAGGACTATGCCAATCTCTATCTCTGAGAGTTGGTTAGGTTGTACAGTGTTTCCTTATCTATCATCTCAGATAGAGGTACCCAATTTACCTCTTATTTTTGGAAAGCATTTCAAAAGGGTCTTGATACCTAAGTCCACCTCAGTATAGCCTTTCACCTTCATACAGATGGTCAATCAGAATGGACCATTTAGACTCATGAGTATATGCTGAGAGCATACGTTGTTGATTTCAAGGGTAGTTAGGGTGACCACTTTCCTTTGATTGAATTCACATACAATAATAGCTATCATTCTAGTATCCGTATGGCTCTATTTGAGGATCTCTATGGTAGGAGATATAGATCTCTAATTACTTGGTTTAGTAGGTGAGGCCAAAGTAGTAGGGCCTAACTTGGTATTTAATACTTTAGAGAAGGTTCAGCTGATCAGAGAAAGGCTTAGGGCTACCCAAAGCTGACAAAAATCATATGCAAAAATGAGGAGAAAGGATCTCGAGTTTGAGGTCAATTATCTTCTGTTCTTGAAGATCTCTCCCATTAAGGGAGTGAGAAGATTCAGCAAGAAAGGGAAACTTAATCAAGGATATGTCGGTCGCTTCAGAATCCTCAATCATTTTTGGAAGATAGCTTACGATTGAGAGTTACCTTCAGATTTAGCCTCGATACACCTACTATTCCATGTCTCATTATTGAAAAAGTTTAGTGGTGATCCAGCTTTAATTGTTTCCTTAGAAAGTGTAGGTATTTATAACAGTCATTCCTTTAAGGAAGTTCCAGTCAAAATTCTTTATCATCAACTTCGTAGACTAAGGAACAAATATGTTCCACTATTCAAAGTTCTTTGCTGGAATTATTTTGTTGAGGGAGCCACTTGGGAATAAGAGGAAGATATACGGGACAAGTACCCTCATCTCTTCTCCATGAATTAAAATTCAGTATAAAGTACCAAATCTTCTTAAGATTTGTCACTATCATGCTCTGTTTTAATTGCATATCATGTTCATGTCAATCGTACATTCATGAATCAGTTCAGTCATGCATTTCACGCATCAGACATGCATATTCAGTATGTAATCTTAGTCCATCCATTCCCTTAGCTTAACCAGTATCATTCGGGGATGAATGATCCCAAGGTAGAGATATTGTAACACCAGTATTTTCCTATGATAATCTAACTCCCAGTGCATGAGTATTCATAAATGAAATTTTTGAAACACTCATTATTTTTCATTTTAGATCTTGCCATTGCATTGGAAATTCAATTAGCTTTCCAACGATATAAAATTCACCTAAATCTGATAATCGTATAAGAAGTTATGACGATTTTAAGTTTCAGTCATTAAACACCATGCTTTTGTCAATTTCCAGTGAGGTATCATGATTTTGGCACATCGCGCCTTAAGACAATTTGGCATTTGTCGTTTTCCAGTGTTGCAGCGCAATGCCACCACATCATGGAGAACTTCCAGGTCCCAATAAGTGAAGGACCATGATTTTCCAGCGTCGTGTCATAGACCAGTTTCCAAGTTGTTAGTTACCAGTGATGCGGCACGATAGCACCACGTCACGCCAGTGGCCCTAATAGGAAAATTTTAACAAAAATCTAATATTTCATCTAGGGTTAAAACAGTCTTATCTTATTATTTTAACCCGACCAAATGGATTACTTAAGCCATAAAAATATTTTAAAAGTTCATTCTTTATTGATTTCCCCTAAAATTCAAGAGCTCTCTCCCTACATTACAAACCCTAGCTCACAAGAATCCAAGAGTAATCTAAAGAATTCACCTAAGAAATTCAAGGAATTTATCCCTTAAGGTATTTTAGATGTTCATCCATAGATTTCTTTCATCTATGGATCCCAAGTAACCTTTTTAATTATAAAGCTATGATCTTTTTAAGTTATTTGATTTTAAATCATGATTTCATCCATTAGTTACAATGAACTTTGACTTAATACCATGTTCTAATGAAGTTATTGTCGTTATTCGCTTCCTCATGTTTTAGTTTTATCATTTATTTAAATAAATTAATGACTTCGTGTTTTCCATGATAATTTCATGTCAATTTGCCAGTCCTTTAGTAATTCTAAGATTTTTTTTAAAGCATGAATGATAAGTGTTTGATAAAATGCCTACAAGAGCAATTGATTTAATAAGAGTCTTCATGCTATGTCTTTCAATGTTTTAGTGTCATGCTACTACTATTAGTTTGAATCATAGGGGTATTGAATACCCGAACTCGTAGCTGTTCACTTAAGGTTGTCTCAGTATCTTCAGTATAACTTCAGATTATATCATGAGCGTTATCAGAACAGTCAGTTAAACTCTGAATAGTCTAGCGAATCAGTGTCATTCAGTTAGAAGTAGGATTTAGCACCGAGCGAGTGTAGGGATGGCAGCTTCCCCGTCAGTTAGATAGAGTCGTTAGTAGCATTCCTTATACTCTAGAACTATATAGCCAATGTAGGATATAAGTAATCAATCGTCAGATTAGGCTTTACTATCTTTCAGGGGTCACCCGTCAGTTTAGGCTTGACACCCTTAGTCCTTTAGACATTATATCAGATTAATGGATCCACACAGCCATCGTTAGTACCCGTGGTATGGTATTAATACTCTTCTAACTGGGGTTACAGATTGGACCCCAATTAGCTTAAATTACGGAATGTCGGTTAGATGATACGTCTCACAATCTCAGATAAAATCTCAGTTGAAGTCCCAGCTCAGTTATTCAGTCTAAGTATTGTTTGACCAAAGCATACAGATTTTATTTGTCTCCGTATATCAGATTTACAGATTTTACTCAAGTCATGTTATATGCTTGGTCATGCATCCACAGTATTTATAGATTTTCCTACAATTTCAGTATCTACAGATTCCATGCTCTTTATTTAATACTACATGCTTTACATATATGTCTAGTTAATTATTATCATTCCTATTCATGAGACCACGCATATCAGCCTGCCTCATTTAGCATACCGGTACATTCAAAATACTGATTGTATACCATTCTTTTGTGCTATGATATCTCATATCATAGGTGGTGATGATCAATTCTCTGATCACACTTAGTCCCTCAGATCCTTAGCAGTATAGTAGCAGTGGTGATTTCTAATCACCTGAGGATAGACTATCTTATTTTGTTTTTTTATTTTAGTAGTTATTAAAGTTAGTTGGGGGCTTGTCCCATCAACTCTTAATCAGTCAGTCCTAGAGGCTTTTTAGACATTACAGTTAATTAGTTGTTTAGTTTATCAGTACTTTATCAGATTCAAACAATTATTTTCCTAGATTTATATTTCAGTTTGAATTAAAATATTTAAAACCTTAGGGAAGTTTAGTTATTCATCTGTAATTCATGATTATATTATTTAGTGCTCATAGCAGGTACCAGCTCATGGGTTAGCTTGTTATCCCTTAGGATTATAAGCACCGTGTAATGACTAGGGGGTAGTCTTAGTTTAGTAAAGAAGTGATTTATCATTGGGAAAAACCTATATCTCTAATTAAGGTTTATAAATTCAAATATTTGGCTGGTTATTATAGATGCTTTGTCACTATTTCAGCCCCTACGACCAGATTGACTCGGAAGGAGGTTCCTTTTCGATAGTCTAAGGAGTATGAGTCGAGCTTTGGGAAGCTTAAGGACTTTATCACTTTAGATCTTATTTTAGCTCTTCCTGTTGAGGTTGAGGTATTCATTATATTCTATGATGCTTCTGGTGTAGGTTTGGGTTTTGTTGTGATGTAGCAGGGTTGTATTATTACTTATAATTCTAGATAACTTAAGGTACACGATCACAACTGCCCAACTCATGATTTATAGTTGATAGCAATAGTTTTTGGGCTTAAGATTCTATGGCATTATCTTTATAGTATGCATTATGAGATTTTCATTGGTCATCACAGTATTTAACATCTTATGACCAAAAGAGAGCTTAATTCTAGATAGCATCGATGGATGGAGTTGCTTAAGGACTATGATATTTTGATTTTATATTATTTGGGCAAGGCCAATATTGTAGCAGATGCCTTGAGTTGGAAGGCAGTGAGTATGGATAGCTTGGCTTGTATTTTTGTTTCTCATTGGCTTTTGGCATATGATATTTAGTCCTTAGCCAACTTGATGGTTCGCTTGGATATTTTAGACCCTCAAGATGTTCTTGCTATTATTGAGGCAAAGTATTATTAGTTAAGTAGATTAAGGATCGTTAGTATGAGGATAACATACTTCGCTTTCTTTATGATCAGGTGTTGAGTGGTAAGTCTGAGAGGAACACCATAGATTAAGAGGATATTTTGAGATTTGATGGTTGTAGTAGTGTTCAGCAGATCATTGACTTAATTTATTTGATTTTACTTGAGGCTTATAGCTCTAGTATTCCATTCACTCCACCACAGCTAAGATGTATAGAGATTTGAGGTAGTATTATTAGTAGAGTTGTATGAAGAGAGAAGTGGGAGACTTTGTAGCTCATTGCATATATTGTCTGTAGGTAAAGGCCGAGCATCTGTAACCAGGTGGTTTAACTCAGAGATTACCCATTCTCAAGTAGACTTAGGAGCAAAATACCATGGATTTTTTAAGTGGTTTGCCTCACACTTCCTGTGGCTTTGATGGTATTTGGGTTATTATAGACCATTTGACATAGTGAGTATACTCATTCCTATTCAGATGTCCTTCAGTGCTAAGAGATTAGCCCATATTTATGTTTGGAATATAGTTTGTTTGTATGGTGTGCCAATTTTTATTATCTCAGATTGAGTTTAGTGTTCACTTAGAGGTTTTAGAGATCTTTTTAGGAAGAGTTAGGTACTCAGGTTGATATTAGTACAAACTTTCATTCGCAGACCAATGGCCAATCCAAGAGGACTATTCAGGTTCTTGAGGATATGCTTTGAGCTTTTGTTATGTATTTTTGAGGCTAGTACGAGAAACACTTAGCCTTGCCAGGGTTTCCGTATAATACCAAATATAATTCAAGTATTGAGATGGCATCTTTTGAGGCTTTGTATGGTAGGAGATGTCATTCTTTGGTTAGATGTTTTAAGACTTCCAAAGTTAGGCCCCGTGGTACTGATTTGCGTCAAGAGTCATTAGATAGAATCTGGGTGATTCAGGATATGTTTAGAGCATATCAGAGTAGGTAAAAGGCCTATACAAATTATAGGATTCGTGACTTGAGATTTGGAGTTGGTGATCATGTATTCCTCCGTGTATTGCCTATGAAGGGTGTAAGAAGGTTTCGGAGAAAGGAAAATCTCAGTGCGAGATACATTGGACCTTTTCAAATTCATTGTGCAGTTAGTAAGGTCGCTTATGAGTTAGCTCTACCTCAAGATTTTTCCACTGTTCATCCAGTTTTCCATGTCTCTATGTTACAACGGTAGCAAGTGGTTGGCTAATGATGTTAAGCTGTTGTGCACTAGGGGGATTCATGTTGTTAAGATTAGTAGAGTCACCACCTAGTGATGGAGTCCACTTGGTATATCGAGAGCGAGATGCAGACTCAGTATCCTCAATTGTTTGAGACATCAGCTATGTCCTAATCCTTAACTTTTGCAGACGAAAGTTCCTTTAGTAGTGGATATTGTAATGAACCTGCAAGTTATTTTCTATATTCTTGCATTTTTTTTTCATTAGAGTTACTCTACATATTCCCTAAGTCATAAATGACTTGTTGGGAAGTCTTCTTACAGGGCAATTCATTTTATTCTTAGAGCCAATTCCTAGTTTAGAAGTCTTCACTGATTCCAAATGGCCACTGGGTAAAAAATTCAACAAAATGATTTCACATGTAAATTTTGACTTTGCAAACAACTCTGAAATATTAATATTATGCTAGGCAGACTTTTGGTTCAGGTTCTGAGGCACCCGAGCTTATTTTGACATATGGGTCGGAAAGTTGAGAAATTAAAAATATAGGTGAAAGACCTACATTTTATAGAAATGAAATCGGATGGAAAATCTAAGTTTTTCAGTGTCTAAATGGTCGAATTTAGTATGGTTACATAGTTCGTTGGAATATATGCGATTCCAAATGAATCCTGATTCTTGGCGAAGACTTGGAAGATTTCTAAGTTTGCAGCTGCCATCGGGTGCTGCAGCTATCGCTAATGAAGGGCTACGATCTTTGTACTCTTGGCAGTTGGTATGGTGTGATTGAAGAGGGAAATTCATGATCACAACTTATCTGGACAGCCATAAGATTTTGCGATCGCACACCTCGGGTCGCGATTGTGATTGCCGAGAACTTAGACTAGCTATAAATTTTATCTTCCCCCTTGTGTAATAACCACTATTTTTGGACTAGGATTCGCATCATTGTTATTAGGTATATAAACCGGAACCTAATGATCCTATGTCTGTATATGTGTGATGATCAATTTTATAGTGTTAAAACATCATTTTATATCAGTTGAGATCATAAAAATCTCCTAACTTAAAGACTAGGTGAGATGTAATACCCTGTATGTTTCTAAGCTAGGAGACGAATCTTTTTTTCTACGTATGAAACCTCCTATCCTGTGAGTAGCATTGTAGTGCATGACTTACAATGAGTATCCTAGAGATAATATAGCTTATGATACATTAAGCATGTTCATATGAGTCACTTAAGGTAATACAAGCTAAGAGTTTTTGAATCCATCAAGTTTTAGTGTTCAATTTTGCAAGGGTCATCTTTGAACGAGTATAACTCAATGTTAATGTAGAATTTTGGCTGATTTAGACCCACCAAATTGTATAGAATTTAATTATCTTTCCAATGATACCAATTTTGTCTTAATACAATACCCGAACGAAAAGTTATGCCCTTTTTTGTGAGAGACAGTAAGGATAGGTGATTGGTTAGGCGCCGCACAACCCAAACATAGACAATTGGTTAGGCGCCGCCCAACCTAGCTTAGGCAATCACTTGGACGCCGCCTAAGTAAGTTCCAGGTGCCAAAAACACTCTGTTTTAAGTTATTTTAAGGGTAATTAAGTCTTTTAACACTCCTTGCACGTCCCTAAACTTAACCCTACGAAATATATAGCTTCTAAACACATTACAACCCTATTAAAATCTCAAAGCTCATCATCCAAGAGCACTAAAAGAGAAAAACAACTAGGGTTGCACAATTAAGCTTGAAGATCCAATTTCAAGGAAATTCCTCCATCAATCATCAAGAACCTCCCTTCCAAGGTATGTGTAGTGTTCATCCACGAATTTATTTCGTCCGTGGAGTTCAAGAATTAATCTTTAAAATACAAAAACTTGGTTCATTGTGGTGATGTGATCATACCCATGTTGATGCTTGTTTGTTTTGCTATATAATAGTATTTTGACTGTATATCTCATGAAAGTTCTATTGTTAGTTGAAAAACATGATCTTTAGATGGATTGATAGAATGCAAGTATGAAATCCACCTATGCCTTAAAGAATGCATGCAAGGTGTTCGATAAAATGCCTAATATGTTAGAATTTTTTATTTACATGGTTTCATGATATCTAAATAACAAGTTTATGTTAGTCATACACTCCAATATGAATTTCCATGCAAATTATGTGTTGGTATTGTTGTGGTATAAAGCATGTATGATAATGGAGATATAAATTATGTACACAAAATATATCTATGTTTTCCCTGCCATGTTTAAGATGTTGAATAAATACATAAAGTATAATATCCCCAAATCATTACAATATGAACTAAACGTTACATGTTGTCGTTCCTTTACGGTTGAATGGTTTCCATGCGATTGCTATGAATAGTATATGTTGTCGGAATGCCCATGATATTAGAATATGAGATTTATGACTTGATTATAAGTATTCCTATTCATGATAGATATTATGATGACCATGTACATTATGAAATTCCCCACTCATGTATTATAGATTTTTATTGATGGTCGTGTACTCAAGAAATTCAAGTTGTGTCAGTTTCCTTCCATCGAGTCCTGGGGGTACTTGTATCCAAAAAATATAGTTGTATGCCAAGAGCCATGTCATGTTTTCATGATACTCTCAGTCAAGCCATGATCTATAGAATTTAGTCAGTCATGTGACTCAGGAAAACTCAAAAATCTCAGTAGTCTAGTAACCTCAGTAATCTCAGTGCTCAGTAACCTCAGCAACCTCAGTATTCACAGTTAATCTCAGTAACTTTAGTGCTCTTAATCAGTCCTTAGAACTCAGTACATTCCGTCAGTCATTGGAATCTAGTAAACTTAGTTTAGCTCTGCTAAATAATACCACTAGTATCAGTCCAGTTAATCAGTATCAGTTCCGCTAATCAGTTCAGTTCAGTTATTCAGTTCAACTTAGTTATTCAGTTCAGTGTCCTTCAGATGAGTATAAGTTAGAACCGAGTGAACCCAAGGATGGGAACTCACCCGCCAGTTCAGGGTGTGATTCTTAGTAGTCATCCTTGTGTTCTAGAACTACGTAGCCAGCGTAGGTTGAGCCATCTTAACCCATCAGATTAGGGTTGATGATGTGGCTTAACCCATTAGTTTAGGGTTCCCACCATTCTCTTTGAGTACCTGCCAATATAGGGTTCTCACAATTGTCCTTACCAGTAGCACGGTATTGACACCCCTCCAGTCGGGCCAGAGATTGGACCCCAGCTTAGCTACTATAGCGTATTTGGGGCATGTTAGTTAGATAACTACTTCCTATAGTTTTAGTTATAGATTTAAGGACTGTCAGCTATAGCTACCCAGTCTCAATAAAGAACTCAGATAATTCTTTAGATTTTAGTATATCAGGACTGTCAAATACAGTCAACTCAGAAATAGAATTGAACTCTGATAGTTTCCTTCAGTTTTATGGACTGTCAGATACAGTCACTTATGCTATCAATCACAAAAGTTATCAAAACTCATGCTATCAGTACTCAGTTTCAGCACTATCAGATACAGTCAATCAGACCAGTTCTTCATAATTCAAACTGTCAGAAACAATCATTCCTTTATCAAAAATATAGTATCAATCTCCCAGTATTTAGTAATATAGTATCAGATCCATCACTTATTAGTGATTTACATATCAATATCAGTAAACTCAGTCTTTCAGAATTTCATTATCAGTACACTAATGTTGTCAGTATTCAGACTCAGTAGTCAATATCTCCACGAGTTCAGTTACAGTTACGTATGCATGTATGTACTCTCACGTTCATATCAGTCAGCATTGTCCATGCATATAGCCCTTTGCATTTAGCGTACCTCACTCATATACTCATTACATTCAGACGTATAGACACATTTGCGCTATGGTGCTTTCTCTTATTTTACACCATAGGTTCAGAGGCATGACCTCCAAATTAGCAATAGATTTCATGATCAGCAGTCAGAGTTAGACGTGAGTCCTCATCTTTCGAAGACATGATGATTTAATTTCTATTACAATTTTCACTTTATTTTAGTAGCTGGAGTTAGTTTGGGATATGTCCCATCAACTCCTTATTCATTTTAGTTAGGTATTTCAGACTAGATGTCAGATTAGATGTTCAGACTTCAGTATTTATATTCCTTTTTGGTATTGTTATACCATATTTTTTTTTCAAATATGTATTAGTATTGAACCTTATGGCCTTACAGTTCATGTTTCTGCATAATTTTATGAGATATTATGCAGTTTATAGGTGCATATATCAGTCATGGGTTAGCTTGTGGTCCTTAGGGGTCATGAGCACTGTGTAGCATTTTGGTTCAGAAAATTGGGGCGTTAAAAACTTAGTATCAGAGCCTTAGGTTCAACAGTGTCCTATAAAGTCTGAAAGCTACATCAAGTAGAGTATAGTACATGGGTGTGTTGTGTACCACACTTATGTGCAAGAGGTTGTGAGATTTTTTAGGAATAGTTTCCCTTCTTTCATGTCTCAAGATCGTGCTATAGCAATTTCTTTAAGGAAATCATGTAGATTCATATCATGTACCCCTCATGTTCACTTTACCTTAATTTCAAGGTAATATAAACAGCAAAGTTCAAAGTCCTAAAGACAGGGCTTTCTCAGATAGTCCCTACGGCCAGTTATAAGATTAACAATAGACTCAAACAGTATCCCATCAGTTCATTATTGTTACAAAGTCGTATAGATTTTATTAATGATCTTGAGAACTCATTCTTGAACCCAAAAGTTTAGAAGTAGTAGAGTTGGGATATTATTATTCTATTGGATCAGATTATGTATTCATGGGGATTAGATCAGTAGGCTTTAATAGTACAAGCTAAACACTTAAGTTTATTGACTCAAAACTAAGCATGAAAGTATGAATGTGATATTAGAAGTATATGAGGAAACAAAATCAGATGATGTGTTTAGTAAGACAAATAGGTGTTGAACATAATGTAGGTATGCGATGGTAGATCAAGTACTTAATCTAGGCCCTCAAATTTCCGTACTAGAGCCAGTACGTATAGAAAGCAATAAGGGAAGAAAATTCCAGACCCATTCTTATTGCAGTGCAATGTTTTTCACTTCAGCTATCACGAAACCAACTCAGGCATTGCATACCAACTCTATGGTCAGGAGCTATAATCATGTATGAATTTAATTTCCAGCATAAGGAGTCTCTTTTACTCCACAGTACGAGTCATGTTCCATGAGAACAATCTACTTTCACATACTTTCAATAGGATTATGTGCGCCTTCAATTCCCAGTATAAGGGGTTTAGTTCCAGCTCCCTTAGTATTCGAATCATGTCCCATGAGTACAGAAAACTCTAGACTCAAGTCATGCAGCTCATGACTCATGTACATATATCATGCTTTCCAGTAAACTTATCTTCTATGACTCATGCTATGCCCCTACAGATCAGATACATTTAGACTATGTCATTTATATCCTCAGTTCAAACCTTATTGGTAAATCAAAACTATTGTTATTTTATTCCTCAAGTTTCAGTCATGTGTCAAGTTTAGTTTGTATCTATTCATGTTTTAGGTCCTCCTGAATTACTCCTCCAGTTATCTCTTCTTATGGAATAGTGTAGTGATGCGCAGTTGTTCAGATAAGAGAAGATTGTTGCATGCTTATTTTGCACGAGGGTGTAGTTAGAAGTTGGGAAAGTACAAAGTGTAAGTGTACATTTAGATCCTTGACTTTTGTCAGTCCCCAGCATGTAGCCATCAAAAACTCAATTGCCAACTCAATTATAGTTTCAGTATCCAACACTCAGTGATCAGTGTTCAATCTGTGAATTCAGTACTTCTGTACTAGCTATAGGCTTAGTTATAATGTCATCTTCAGTTCAGTAACCAGATTTGAAACTCAGTTCAGTTCCAAACATTCTTGACCATAACATTCAGGTTATCAGTACACAGTTATCAGTGTTTCAGTACCCCAGTTTATAGAATAGCTCAAAGCCATGCCGTAACTCTTGGTCTCGTATTCGAAAATAATACAGACTTCATGAATCCATGCTCAGATACCTCATTCTACTCAATTATTCCTTATCTCCTATGTATAAAACTCAAAAATTCCAGCCTAGCTATTCAGACTAAGTACAGTTTAGCTTTGTAGATCCAGTAATCAGCTATCAGTTATTCAGTTAATCAGATAAGTTAATGTATTTTTGCACTTGTGTTCAGCTCAGTTCATGTATCATATCTCAGTTTCAGATCCTAGCTATTCAGTCATGACTCAGTTCCTAGGTGTTTTGCATATCGCCTCAATTTCCCTCTGTAGCTCATCCAAGTCAGTATCCATTGAGGGATATAGTGTCCCAAGGGGGAGATACATCACCCCTAAAATTTCGTGCCATAAACATGCTGCTCTATTTTCTTTGGATGAATCCAGTTTGGAGAAGGGGTACTCATAAGTTAACCCTCAAACTCCAACTTCAGTCGTATGCCATGTGTTCAAGATTTACTTCAGATCATGATATTCAGTATATCTACCACGTCCTAAACTTATTTATTTTCTCATGTTTCCTATCATGTAAATGGAGAAATTAATCTCAAACCTATCCATATTATCAGTTTAAGGTAACAGTTTTCCTTAAACTTACTCGTTCTCATGTTCATATTTCAGTGCCAAACTTGGTATTCAGTTCCAGGCTTAGTTTTTAGTTCAAACTTGATACCTTAACCATTGCATGTTCATGAATAAGTTTAGTCATGAATTCATAAATCAGATATGTGTCGTCAGCTCATTAGTACTTCCAGTCATGCATTCACATATTATGTCAGTCATATAATTATTGATCAGATGTGCATAGATTCACCCTTTCAGTTATGCATTAGATATGCATTCTTATTTTGAGAAAAATTACTTTATTAAAATCCTCAGTCTTATATTCATGAATCAGCTTCCCATGCATCAAATATGCATGTTCAGTATGTTGTGCTCAGCTTTCAGTCATGCCAGTCATGAACCCATGTGTCAGTAGTGTATGTCTTATACGTACTTCATCTTATCATCTCTTCCATTTTAGTTAATTTCCATTCGGGGATGAATATTCCCAAGAGAGAGATATTGTAATACCCCGTATGTTTCTAAGCTAGGAGACGAACCATTTTTCTTACGTATGAAACCTCCTATCCTGTGAGTAGCATTTTAATGCATGACTTACAATGAGTATCCTAGTGATAATATAGCTTATGATACATTAAGCATCTTTATATGAGTCACTTAAGGTAATACAAGCTAAGATTTTTTGAATCCATTAAGTTTTAGTGTTCGATTTTGCAAGGGTCATATTTGAACGAGTATAAATCAATGTTAATGTGATATTTTGGCTGATTTAGACCTACCAAATTGTAGAGAGTTTAATTAGCTTTCCAACGATACCAATTTTTCCATAATCTAATACCCTAGCAAAAAGTTATGCCCTTTTTTATGAGAGACAATAAGGATAGGCGATTGGTTAGGCGCCGCCCAACCTAAGCATAGGCGATTGGTTAGGCGCCGCCCAAACTAGCTTAGAAAATCACTCTGGCGTCGGCTAAGTCAGTTCCAGGTGCCAAAAACACTCCGTTTTAAGTTATTTTAAGGGTAATTAAGTCTTTTAACACTCCTTATACGTCCCTAAAACCCTACAAAATATATAGCTTCTAAACACATTACAACCCTATTAACATCTCAAAGCTCATCATCCAAGAGCACTAAAAGAGAAAAATAACTAGGGTTGCATAATTAAGCTTGAAGATCCAATTTCAAGGAAATTCCTCCGTCAATCATCAAAAACCTCCCTTCCAATGTATGCGTTGTGTTCATCCACGGATTCCTTTCGTCCGTGGAGTTCAAGAATCAATCTTTAAAATACAAAAGCTTGGTTGATTTTGGTGATATGATGATACCCATGTTGATTCTTGTTTGTTTTGCTATATAATAGTATTTATTTTATTTAGAACCCTTGTTATTTATAAATTGTGTTCTCAAAGTTTCACCCCTGTTAGGCAATTCCTTTGAATTAACCCATTACGTTAGATTCGGATTATGCTTTTCTTAACTATTGGCAGGATTTAGTAGGAGCCATCATGACTCATAAATTGGGTTGTGACAGTGGTAAGAATAGTCTATCACCTGTAATCATTGAAACATATTGTCTCATGATGAAGAAAGTTCTGGATAGAGACTGGAGCGTTACTAAGAGTATTGTAATAGATTTAGAAAAGATTAATTATTAAAGATCTAAAGGATCATGTTGTATTCAACACATAGCCCAGGAGGAAAACCAATTGGTTGATTTTTTCACTATGATTTTTATTTTGCAGGTATTGTTTAGTTCAATGATTTTCAAGAATTGCCCACACAAGTAAGGAGAATAATAAATGTTGAGAAAATAAGTTTACCAAACATAAGCAGGGAGAATAATAAATGCTGACAAAATAAGTTTACTAAACACAGGCAGGGAGGATAATAAATGCTGAAAAAATAAGTTTACCAAACGTATGATCTAGAGATCCAAATTAGATCAGACGTGTGGAACACTAAACATTACCATCAACTCAGCGATCATACAGTAAACATGGTGCACAACTTAATTTGCAAATAAGGACAGACAAGATCTAGGGAAAGTTCAATTATTAATCTTATCAAATACACTAATATATAAAAGATTCATACAGTGCTATTAATTTCATTAGAAATTCAACCAGGGGGGTCTTAAATATAGAAGTGGAAATAAAAAGATTAATAATAGAATTGAGATTCAAAGGAAAAGAGCTAGTTAATAACAAGAAATAAATTTCAGTGCTCTTAATCCCAACAATGGAAATAATTTCCTTTGTTTTCAATCCCATGGCATCTGGTGAGAGCTTAAGGTTGTGGAATAGCATCAACCAAAATTGTGAGAGGAAATAAGGATTTACTAAAGTTGATAAAATAAGGAATCTACTCAGATCTAAGGATAGCGACTTATAAATGGGTGTTAATGATATCTTGTTGTGGGGATATGGAAGTTGAATACACATAAGTGCAGCTCAGGTGATCGTCTTTGATAGTTGTCGATAGTCCACCTCTAGAAGCTTCCACATACATCGAGCCTTTCACCTTCTTTTCTTAAATTGGAAAGACTTTGAACTTTCCATTTTCTTTTCATTATTTTGATTAGATATTTTACTTTTATAGGGGCTAGGTCAATAGCTAGACTATAGACCCTTTGTTCTTTGCTTTTTCTTTTGCTCTCCTTGTGTAAATATTTTGTTTGATTGGGTATAAAATGGGCCGCAAGCCTCTTAAATTATATATGTTTGTGTATATATTTGTGTGTGTATATATATATATGATTGACTGAGCCAGCAGTTATTAGTGAGTTTTTACAAAGTATTGTTCTTAAATTTTATTTAGATTTTTAGTTTCCAGTTTTAGTTTTGAGAAAGTTTTAGTTATACTTCTTTAAGTTTCAAAATTTAGGTTAGTCATCTAGCTTGTCAGTTATTCCGTCTCATTTTATGATTATGTTATCCATGTCCTCAAATTTCTTGCTTTATCAATTTCAGTTATTAGTATTGTTTTCGTTTACTGTTTTATATGTAGTCAGTATATTGAAAGTATTGAAACCTCTTTTTGACGCTATTATTGGATGATGTAGCACTCAACTATTAGATGTAAAGGTTCATCATTAGATTCTACAGTAGGCTATGCTATGCTATCCCTAGAGTGAGTTCTTAATATTCTCGAGTGTTTAGCAGTATTTCAGTAATTCGTTTGTTTTATTACATAAAGGTAGTTGTAATAAGAAAATAGTAGAGGATTTATAGACACAAAGTTAAGTCGAGTCAGATGTAATCAATTTTTAATCAATTCAATATTTTACTTATTAAAAGTTTATGTTATTTTATTCCATACTGTTTACGAAAAATAGCCAATGCTTTTAGCTTTTGCATTTTATCAAAGTTTAGCTCTTTCAGTTTCATGTAAGGCCAAGGGGTTATCTAGGGCCACTCGTGGTTTTCAGTTCCCATTACTACAAGTGTGTGTATGTAAGTATATATATATATATAATATTAAAAGTGTGAAGACCCTTAGAAAAATGATTTAAACTTTTTGCCCTTCATTAAAACACTATGTTTTAGATAACATTGTCTTTCTGCTATTTTTTCTTCAATTAATATTTTATTATATTAAAGACTCCCATAATATAGAAAAAATATAAAATAAATATATGAAAAGAAATAAATATATGAGTCCTAGATATACCATAATTAGAATTCTAAATTTTTTAAATTTTACATAAATACACTCACGGGAGAATTTTTCTTTTCTTGTGAAATACTAATTTTAATACACCTTCAGAAAGGGAGTTCTCCAGAATCTTGTTCCACATGTTTACATGTGCCATTGATATAGGATTTAACTTATGCTATTCGTTTCTCCTTAAAGTTAATTTTTTGTGTAAATATTATTAAAAATTGATGTGTTGATCACTAAAACGTTGTTTCGGTTAGTCTACATACGTGATCTTTTATGCTTTGTGATATTTTAAATTTTATTCTTAATTTTTATTTAAATTGGTTCATATTTTTTAGTTGTCATAATTTATATTTGCTAGGTTGTGGGTGGCCTTGTTCAGAAGAATATGCAAGACTGATAATTTCAATTCAGATTCTAAACCAATTAGGATCCTAAGCTTCAGAAGAACACGAATATTTGAAGTATAATTGCTATCAATTTATTTAATATACGATTTTATTGTTTTTGAAAGTTAGCTGAGTTACCTAAATTTTTTATTTAGGAGGAAATTATTCTCTCAATAGTTTTTAGTTGTTTTTTATCAATTATGTGCAGGTCAATTGATTAATCACTCAGAAATTGAGGTTAACGCCTTTTAATATGCATCTTGATGTTGTTGTCCAATTATTTTATTCTATACGTGTCAAAATAGTAGAAATTTAAAGCCAAAGTTATATGAAATTTCATGTTTGGATTTTTCTGTCTTTAGGAGTTTTAGTCGAATTGTCTTCTCTGTTTAGGCATTGATTTAGTTATAAAACTAATATTCTGATCAACAAAGATTGTTTTATTTGTGTAGACGGTGTTGGTTAGATTATAAAATTTAGGAAACAATTTGCATCTTAATAACTTAATCTTCAAATGTCTTCTTGTGTTGTTGTTGACTCTTGAAGAATAGTTCGCTTTTAGTCGCAAATTTTGAAGTATCATCAACCATATGAATCACATTTATTGTCGTGTAATATTTTTTGTAGAATTTCTATCCTATTAAAACATTGTGTTGTTGGAGTGAAATGTTGTTTGATCATATTAGTTAATTGGTCTTTGAAAAATGTACAACTCATGGTGAATATTGGTGCTTGTTAATTGCAAATAAGGATTGAAAAAAAATTATGAAAAAAATAAGAGAGGATTATGTAATCATGTAACTTTTAAAATTTATCACTTTGTTATCTTGTACATCTATTATCCAAATTTAAAGAGAGTGTAATAGGTTTTAAAAAATTTTCACCACATTGAATATTAGTTACACCACATTGAATATTAGTTAAACTTTTTTTTCTAATTAATTACATACCTGCGGGAACAATTAAAAAAAAGACTTGAAAGTCAAAATAATCTTTAGACGAAAAAGAAAAATTACTCTGAAATTTTATGAAAAATGTGGGTAAGAACTAAACAAGGCCTAATTATCTTATTATAATTGTCATATTTATTTTTATTATGTAAGAACTCATATTTTAAGAATTAAGGAATCTTAAGGTAAGAGAAAAATATATAACATGAGGTATTAGGACAATTAGTAATTAAGAATTCTTAAAATATATAGTACAAGCGAAATATACTTTATAATTAAGGAGTTCCAAAATATATGATAAGAGTTCAATATACGTTAAGAGTTCAAAGCTTTTCGCTTACCACCTGGGTTCAATTAGGGCTAGAATGTCTTCCTAAAGGTATTATTTATAAAAAAAAAAGACGAACCTAGTTTATCTGTAAAATGTTTTAGTACAGACCAGATAGTTAAAACAACAATTAAGATAAAAAAAATTTCTTAATAGAAAGGTAATGAAGATGAAGACTTGACATGTCACGAACCGACAAAATATTCAAGTACATGGTCAATAGCATTGGAGTTCCTTCATACGCTAGCTCAAAAGATCGACATTCAACATTTTTAAAACATGATACCTATTATATAATTGAAATATATTATTTAATATAATAATATTTGTGTAATTTTTCAAAGTTGAGTAGCTAACAATATATTTTAAATATGTTATTAATGAAAAATTTGACAAACAAATGTATCGCACGCATACTATTTTAGTATATATATATATATATAAACTATTGAGGTCATTTACATAATTTTTTCTCCTTTTCCTTGTTTTACCCTTACCCTAGATATGAATTCGTATTTATGACTTGCGAAAATATGTGATTCATTTTCCAAGGAAAGTGTCACGATCTAAAACTTGATTTTGGTGGCACCAATCATACCCCCTGCAACAGGTTAGCGAACTCAATATTCAACAATACATACACAAATATAATGATGATAATAATTCTTGACCAAATAAAACATCAATCCTAAGAAATGGAAGTCATAAGATATAAGTCTCTCAAGTAAAGAGTACAATGAATGGGTCAAAAATGTCTCAAAACATGAAATAAGTATAAAGATAAAGATAGAGTATATTCGATTGTCTCTAGGCTAAATGACCGCTATCTCAATAATATTTAGAGTATAACCATATTATAATCATGAAATCAACATCTTGGGACTACTGGTTCAGTACTTGTGTATACTATCAGAAAATAAACAAGACTGAGTACCAATCACAATGTGCTTAGCAACAACATCAGTCGATACTACTTCAAAGTGATGCAACAACCATCCTATGCTACACTGTCTGGCACAATTAATAAAAACCTGCAATCAGAAAGGCTACATCTAGTGTAAAAGTTAATATCAATGATAATAATACAAATAGTCTCTTTCAAGTAAATCAATAACTCACAACAATTCAAATTGAAAATAATAAATATCATTGTCCTAGTCAAGCAACCACTCACCACACAACACCAAAACAAAGTAAATCAATGGATATAATGAGTATGATCCATTCCATTAAAATATAGAGATAATATGCATGATGTATATGATACATATTTTTCATACCTGATACATTTGTTGCAAAGTATAGCTAGTTGGAATTCATAGGAAACTCGCTAAGTCCTTATACATCCTCTTAATCCACCCATAAGGCCTTCAAAGTAATAATCATATATCTATGTGACTTGAATTTGCCCATATAAGCATCGGGTAGTAATTATGTAACAACTCATTCTAAATCTGTCCACAGGACCCTCGAAGAGTATCCCCAAAACCATAGTGCCTAAAAGATATCAACCTTTGGATATGCCCCTGGGAGCCTCAGATTAATAATTAGTATTACTGTGATAATATACATGTGTGAGGGGAAGAGAAGTAGAATCGAAACAAATATTATTATTAAAGAGACAATTTTACTTTCTTAATATCGAACATAACTAATAATCTTGGGAATATAGTTAAACTATACTATTTGTTAGTTTTAACCCTTTCACATATACATAAGTATTCCAATAGATGCTCGTCAGCTTATCTAAACTAGATTCACACATTCTCACTCCTCCCAATACAAACAATTAAACACTTAAACATTGCCAAAATGACTAAAAAAAGTCTCGATTTCCCTTTTAGATGTCTGATAATTCAATTCAAAGTCTTTCCATTTTGAAGAGTCTTGAAACTAGCTCAATATGGTCAAATACAAACTCTACAAATTAAAATAAGGTCATAGATACCCATATTGCTAAACATAAATTCGTGGTCTAAAAAGTCACCAGAAGTCAACCTTCTTCTCAGAAAGACAATTCTAGAATTTTGTTGAAAAACACATTATCCATAACATAAGGAGTTTAAATCTAAAATATCATAAAAAATAACGATAATGTCATGAACCAAACCAGGGCCTAGCCATGATGGCTATCTTGAGTCCCACATAGACCAAAAATCACCCTTATACCAAACCAAACCAAAACGAATATCCCCAACGTTGGATGAATTCCAAACATATAATAAGATAAGTTTAAAAAAACAATGGGTATGTCTATAATTGATAACCATGGATTGGCCAAAAAAATCAACAAACATCACCTAAGTCCATAATAATCCAACAAAGTCTTCTAACACAAGAACCAAAAATCATTCTTGGTCATGACATATCCCTGACTCTAATAGATGATAATGAGAATGAAAATGATAATATTAATGAGTATGAAGATCTCCCCCAGCTAGTAGGGCCCCAATACATGTGGCCACATGAACTAGAGGGTGTATATATATGTATTATTAGGGAGCCTGAACCTCCCAACATATCAAGGTAACACGAGAACCTAATCATATAATACGATGTGGGGGACTTGAAACTCCCAATCAAATGATAATAATAAGGGAGACTCAAACCACCTAGTCATATAGACCCCCGTATCACAACCTCAGTTTCTATTATTAGCCCTTTAAGACCTCCACTTTCATAACTCAGCAACACAACCCTCATTGAAACCCTATTAAAATAATTAACAGATACATTATCATTTATTAAACCATGTACATTAAGACATACATTGTTGGTATCGCCACACTAGCTACATTTGCAAGGTAACTTTAACTACCCACACCATTTACTATCACTTGGGGGAAATCACAATCCCCTTTGTGTCATGAACCAAGTCGGGGCCCAGGTCGCGATGGGCATCCCAAACCATCAAGGCCTGAGAGACCCTTGTAATGGCCTAACCCACTAGTGATATTATCCGCTTTATACCCACGCCCAGACAACTTTACAATACATCACTAGGGAGTAACGATTGCTTACTTATATACCCATCATCCCTCCTATGCTTTGCGAATGTAGGACTTCTTAGCCAAAGTTGAAGTATTTATAGACTGAGTGTCCTTACTGAGGTTTCCCCACTTTACCAAGATTTTCCTAAAATCAGTTTGAACTATAGCCCACATCGACAGGGATAACAAAGGAGTAGCTCTGATACCATTCTTCTCATGATCGAAATTTAGGCCCTGGCTGCGTCAGGCATCCCAAACCATCAAGGCCTAAGAGCACTCTATAATGGCCCAACCTTCTATTAATATTGTCAGAGTTGGGCCATGGCCTGTATGACTTTAAAATGCATCACTAGGGAGTAAGTCTTTCTTACATATATACCCAGTATCCCTCCTGTAGTTTGCCAATATGGTACTTCTTATCCTTAGTTGGGGTGTTACATTATCTTTTGTCATGACCCGAGACTACCCCATTTTCTTAACACAGTGCTTGGAACCATAAGTGATCCCAGGTTAACCTATGAACTGGCATACTGCTTGAGCAACTGATATAAATTATATAACAATTAAATTTGTTGAGCAGAAACCTAACCGTAAGGAAATCTGAATATGAATAATACTAAGAAAGCTTACAACATGATAAAAGTGAAGAAAGAAACTTGTATTACATGTAATAACTCTGACTATTTATGAAGCCTCTACTATACTGACTATAGATAACTGAGATATCCCTTCATCTACCACTAATCAATACATATGAATAATAACAAGATAGTACATGAACTACAGCTGACAAGAGTCCCCGAAATAAGAGAACTCATCACCTTCTTGCTAAAAGATGCAAACTGTCTGATTATGATATGTGGCTACAACTAGTACCTACACTATGAGATAATGTCGCACATAGACATATATGTGGATCAATACTTTGGAATATATTGAGTAAGTGGGATGAATACAATAAGTAAAATAGAATAGATACACAATCTTAAAACATGCATGCTAAGTGCAAGTAGACTAACCAAGAACTGAAATCAACTGAGATCTAATATATCTTAAAAATTGAGTAACAAACATAATCTGATAAGCTAGTGAATCACTAAACTTAGTTTCTTAAATCTTTACTTTTGTAGAATAAGTAGAACTGGAGATGGGAAGAGGTAAATCATGAATACTATATGTAAACCTCATATAAAGATAAACATGATGTAAAACTAAACTGAGGATCATGTATGGGTACTGAGCATAAATGAATGAACATGTAAAACTAAGAATGCAGGACCAGGCATAAATATATACTGAAATAATCTAAAATCTAAATGACTAAATCACTGTTTTCTGCATAACTGGATAACTGAAATATGTATAACTAAATAACTGATATCTATATAACTAAATAAATAATATTTGTATACTTGGTCAAGCAAACCTAAACGGACATACTCTGAATACTAAACTAAGATTGTTAAAGGTATCATGTAACTGACATGCCCCAATCTAAGCTAGTCGCGGTCCAATATGTAACCTCAGTTGGAATGGTGTCAGTACCTTTGGGTACAACACTAGCTATGTGGATCCACTAATTATGTGTCTTGAAGGATTCAGGTGTCACCCTCTACTGGCCGGTGCCCCTTAAAGGAGTGTTAGCCCTCTACTGACAGGAAGACCTCTCATACCTAAGCTGGGTATGTAGTTTTGGAACTTAGGGACTGCTACAAAAGGTCACACCCTCTACTGGCAGGTTATCCCCCATCCTTAGGTTTGCTTGGTGCTAAATCTTACTCCCAATTGAACTGATATAAGTACTGAACTAAACTAAACTTAGCTGAACATTATTTCTGATAGTACTGATCATGATCATAAATAAGTGGGTGAAATGATAAGGTTCATTGCTTAACTGACTTATTACTTAAGATTCTAAAATCATGTAAAACACATGGGTATCGGTGTTGATAACCTGACAACACTAAATGATCAGAAAATACGATATCAAACCTTAGAACTGTAATATGGAATCATGGTTCAAAGACCCAAAACATAAACATTTCACCAAATAATGAGAAGCATAATCTTGAACATGGGAATGTTTTAAACATAAGAAAACAGCATAATCACACAACTAAATTCATAATTTGATATTGTAACATGAAATTCACTTGAATATGACATGGGAAATTATAATTTAAAACATGAAATAACCTAATTTTCATGGGATAAAACCTGGACATTGATTGAATTCAAATTTATAAGAAAAACTGGATTCAAACTCATATTTAACATATGAAACTCCGTAATAAAAGAAAAACCCATATTTTTATCAAAGGGAAATTTTTGGGC
Organism: Capsicum annuum; assembly: GCF_002878395.1. NCBI lineage: Eukaryota > Viridiplantae > Streptophyta > Magnoliopsida > Solanales > Solanaceae > Capsicum > Capsicum annuum. The sequence goes on along the minus strand of NC_061122.1, from coordinate 157,100,260 downwards.
TAATTGAGTGAAAATATCCCATTAATGAATACACCGCATACCTTAATTGAATGAATTCTTGAAGATATCTTGAAATTGAAGCTTGAATTTCTTGTTCTTGGTAAGAGAGGTTTGAATTGCTCATTCATAGGGAGGGGGAGGGTTTCTATGTGAGAAATTTTTAGGGTAATAGGCAAATAATGCCCTTTTGAGTGTTACAAACCGTGTTTTGGATGACCTCCATTGAGGTAGAAAGACCTAATTAACCCTAGACCCTTTAAGAAGCTTAAAAAGTAAGGGAATAGCCTCTATTGTGTGACCTTTATTCCCTGGGAGCATCCCTCAAAATGCTACCCTAATTTCAGGGGAATATCCTTTGCGGTGCGGGCCTATTTTAGACCCTTATGTCTCATATGAAAATGGTCATAACTTTTCGCTCAAGTATTAGATTAAAGAGAAATTGATATAATTGGAAAGCTAATTCATTTATGTATAATTTGTTGGCCATTAAACTACAAACTTCCACATATAAATAAAGTTACACACTTTCAAAGTAGACCCTTGTAGAATTAAATACCAAAATTTGGCTGAATCGAAGGCTCTTAGCTAAACTTTGCCCTAAGTGATTATTATGAACATTTTTTTACCTAATAAGCACTCTTCACACATTAAGATAAATATCATGACACATATATTAAAATAAAATTATGGCATTAGAGTTTACACACGTAGGAATGATGGTTCAATGTCTAGCCCAAAAACGTGGGGTGTTACGTTATCTTCCCCTTGGAATCATTCATCCTCGAATAATGGATAGGAAGTTGTTGAAGTTTTATAAGTGTGGAATAATATACAAATGACATGTCTGGTAGTGAAGGATACAGTTGAGCTGAAACACTATAACTTTATCATGAAATAGATTTCTGAGTTGACTTAACTTTATTTACTATAAGGAGCTGATTCATGCTGAGAGTATTGGACTCACTTGTTATGTTCATAATACAGTCATACATATAGAACTACAAAGTAACAACTGATGCAACAAAATTCTAAAAGTTACTAAGGAGGGAATAAAGTATGTAACTTCTCATTAAGAATTATTCCTCAATAAAACACATATAGAAATTACAGGAACAAGACCTTCATGACATCTCTAAGGACATTATGTAATCACGAATCATGAGATAATGAGACCAAGGTCCTACAAGAGGTATAACAATGCCTGAGCTAGAATAATTGGAAAACTAAGATCATGCACTGAACATTTATGAATTGAGTCATGAAAAAATAGTTGAATCTAAAACATGATGTATAGACTAAACTGAATTTGCAACTTACATGTATCCGAACAAATTACCTCTTGGAATAGCCATATTAATGAAACTTCAGATAGTAAGACTAGATTGATAGATGGAAAACCATAGGAACTTATCGGTCTGACTGCTAAACAAAATTGTTGGCTATATGGACTAACTCATACTGAAAGTTCATACTTAACTGGAGTATTTCTTAAACATTATTTGTAAGAAGTTCTAATAACTTTATGGGAAAAGCATCTTGGGTATGATCTGAATAAGATATCTGAGTAAGGAATCTTAAAACTACTATAACTCTGTAACATGGAACATAGGCCTATGAATCATAAGCTAGGATAGAACTACTAAGTCTTATGCAATGCAACTGCTAATTTTCAAGCTTAGGCATACTTCTCAAATACTCCCTCAACTACACTTTTCCCCTTAAATACCTTGCCTTTTTTATTGAACTTAAAATTCTCATATGGGTGAATATAACCATTCCGACAAAAACTTGAGTTAAGCTACATACTCTCACCATGTTCAAGCCTAACTAGAAATCATAAGGTACTGCACATAACACCGTAATACTAGAATGAACCATGAATTCAATACCACATGCATTTTTACAACTTCATTTCAAGCATACTTCTTGTTGCAACTTGAAAAACTAAATTCAACTTCTTACTAGGAATTCACTAGTGCATAATGCTTCCATTAAATTATGTACTAACAACATATTCAATCCTATAATTATAACCACATATGAACTTCTAGGCAAACAATCAACCAAGACATATTTCCCATATTCTCTAATACCTATATCAATAACAACTTCCATGCACTTTCCCCAAGTGAACACATATGAAATTTGAACTAACCATGACATATGTCAAAATTTTTACCTCAATATTCTATCAAACTTATATCCTGATATAGAATAACTATACAACAATCATTTCCAAATACGGAAGATTTACTTTCTCCCATCTACATAATTGTTCATCACCACTATCTAAACATAAGGAGAGGTTACAAAAAGGTTAGAACATGAGGACCTTAAGAATGAAATAATACTATACATAACATAGACAATAAACTGGGGCCTAAGGAATAGAGTATCCATGGCATGGATTCATTAAAGAGATCTAAATTGAGTACATACTTGACATAATCTGAATTTCACTGATCATTAAGAGTGTAGCATGAGTACTTGGAATTGAACATATTGTGAAACATGAGTACATGAGTCATGAGTTGCATGACTTGAGTTTGGAGTTCATAAATTCATGGAATATGATTCATACTATTGTATGGACTTGAATTCCTCATACTAAGAACTATAAGTGTACATGATTCTACAGAAATTTCATGAATATGAGCTATGATCATGGAGCTGACATGTAAGGCATGAGTAGATATGCTGATAACTAAAGTACAAAACTTTATACAGAGATAAGAATAGGATGGGCATCATCCTCCCTTACTGTTGTTCTATAACCTACTAGCATCACTATTAGAATCTGAGAGCTTGACTTAGTTCCTTGTTCTGTCATCTCCCCCTTAGCTTTAAGCCATTATTTTAAGTCTGTCGACCCCTTTGATAAACTTTAAACTGAAATGCAATAACTTTACTCTAGAGTTTGAGATATAATAACACACATAAATAATAAATTCACTTTGAAAGACTACACCTGAAAGTGTAAAACTCGCTGGTAGTACTTCCTTCTAAGATACAACTTTTAGCTTTCTATAGTCCATAACTTAGCTGGTAAGAACATCACATACTACATTACTAGCCTCATTCACACTTAACAACTAAAGGGTAATATCTAAGCACACCTACTGGAAAAAACATAGAAATAATACAATCCCATATCACCTTGGGTACACCTCTAGATTATACCCACATAATCATACTTAATTTCAATTCAATAAACTAAAAATTCTTGCATATACTATTTAAAGCCTACTGATTCACCTTCGTACAACTATCCTACCAATACCCACATATGTATTGAGTGTTTATAATCCGCCAGTACTAAATGATCATAAAATATGATATCAAAGCTTAGAATTGTAATATGGAATCATGGTTCCATGACCCAAAATATAAAAAATTCACCAAATAAGTGATAAGTATGAACTTGAACATGAGAATGTGTTAAAAATGAGAAAATAAGATAATTACATGGACAAATTCATTATTTAATATTGTAACATGAAATTCACTTGAATATGACATGGGAAATTGAAATTTAAAATATGAAATAACCCAATTTTCATGGGGTCATATGTGGACATGTATTGAATTCAAATTACTTTGAAAAGCATGAATCAAACTCATCTTGAATATATGAAACTCCATAATAAAATAAAAATCCATATCTTAATCAAAGAGAAGGTTTTGGGGCTCAATGGGTGAAAAGAACCCATTGATGAATACCCCACATACCTTAATTTAACAAATTCTTGAAGAAATCTCAAAATTGAAGCTTTAATTCCTTATTTTATGGGAAGAGAGGCATGAATCACTCATTTTTGGGGAGGGAAAGGGTTTATACTTGAGAAATTTTAAGGATAATAGGAAAATAATGCCCTTTTATGTTTTACAAATTGTGGTTTAGATGACTTGGGTTGACAGAAAAAGATACTATTACCCCTTGACCCTTTAAGACACTGAAATAGTGAGGGAATAGCCTCCGCAATGCGACCCTTATTCCAAGGGATCAACCCTTGTGTGCAACCCTTATTCCGAGGAAATATCTCTCGCGGTACGGGCCTATCGTGAACCCTTACTACCTCATACAAAAATGGTCATAAATTTTCACTCGAGTATTAGATTAAGGGGAAACTGGTATCGTTGGAAAGCTAATTTAATAATGTATAATCTTGTGTGTATTGATATGCAAAATTACATATATAATAAAAGTTATACACGTTCAAATTTGACCCCTATAGATTCAAATACCAAAATTGAAGGTTCATCGCTCAACTCGTACTCAGTACAAAACTCAGCCACACACTAACTAATTTGGTTACGATTAGATCCTGAGGAACAGTCAAGACTTTCTATTACCCATATATCCATGTCGTACTCAGGAAAATAACTCAAGAACTATTCAATAATATCCCTATAAATAGGGTCACATGACCCGTCAAGATACCCTATGACTCATAGGGTGAGTCATAGTTAAGACCATAAGGATAAAATTTCAGAAATTTTCAAGGTCCAAAAAACCGGGGAGTTACATACTCCCTTCTTAGGATCATTCATCCTCTAATGATAGGAAAACGCATTTATTGGCATGATTTGACCCTACATACAACCAAATTTACCTTTAGCAAAGGCAGAAAAAAAAGATATTGAGGAGTACATATACCTCAAGCACAATATCTGGAATGGGAGACAAGAACGGATACTTGGACTTCATGTCTTCCTTGACTTCATAAGTAGCTTCCTAGACCTTTTGGTTTCTCTAAAGAACCTTTACCAATGATACATCATTAGTCCACAACCTATTGACTTGTTGATCCTTAATCTCAATCGGGACTTCCTCATAAGACAAGGATTTGAAATACCTACCTCCTCTAAAGGAACAACTATCGAAGAATCACCCACACACTTTCTTAATATCCAAACATGAAATACCAGATGAATGGAGCTCAAACTAGAAGGTAACTCCAATTCATATGTAACATTTATAACCTTCTTCAAAACTAATTACAGACAAACATAACAGGGACTGAGCTTTCCCTTCTTCAAAAACTGCATCACTCTCTACATGCAAGATACCTTTAAAAATACCTAATCACCAACACTCACCTCCAACTCCCTTTGCCCCACATCCGCATAGGACTTTTGGCAACTTTGGCTTCCTTAAGTCTATCCTAAATCACCTTCACCTTCTCCTTGTCTTTGTGAACAAAATTAAGACCAAGCAACTTATTTTCACTGGCCTTGAACCACCCATAGAAGGCCTACACTTCCTATCATATAAGTCCTCAAATAGAGCCATACAAAATATAGAATAATAACTATTGTTGTAGGCAAATTCTATGAAAGAAAAGTAGTCAACCCAAACTACCACCAAATCAAATACACAAGCCCAAATTATATCTTCCAAGGACTAAATTGTCCTTTCTACTTGTCCATCCATCTATAGGTAGAAAGAGGTACGAAGAGTTACCTTAATCCCCAAACCTTATTGCAACGACCTCCATATATGAGATAAGAATTGACTATACCAATTAGATAAGATGGAAACTGGAGTACTATTTAGCCTCATAATCTCTTCGATGAACAACTTGTATAATCCTCAGAAGAAAAATTAGTCTTCACAAGTAAGAAGTGAGCAGACTTAGTCATCTTATACACAATACCAAAATTGAATCAAATTACTGGAGAGACCGCAGAAGACCGATAATAAAATCATTATTAATTATTTCCTATTTCCACACTGGTAGCTCAATCTCCTGAGTCAACTTGCTTAGCCTCAATTTCTCTACCTTCACTTGTTGACACTCCATGCACTAATAATAAAATTGGAAACATCCCTCTTCATATTATTCCACCAATAAATCTCCTTAAGGTCATGATACATTTTTGTCGAACTAGGATAAATAGTGTAATGTGTCTCATGGTCTTCAGCCACAATTCTTCCTCTCAACCTATCAACATTGGGAAACATAATCTACCTTGATACCTTAAGATTTAATCTCAAAAATCAACACCTTCTACCTACCTACATCATTCTTGATTTACATCAAGATAGGATCTAACATCTTCTTCTCCTTCACATAAGCACCAAAAGATAACTTTGCAACCTCTTGAATAATCACACAATCATTTTTGGTAACCTAAAGATAAACTACAAGATTAGAGAAATTTAGAATATCCTTCACTAAATCCTGCTTCTGTTCATCCACATTAGATAATCTTCCTATGGACAACCTTGTTAGAGCATCAACAACCACGTTAGTTTTACCTAAATGATAATGAAGATTCATGTCATAGTCCTTGAGCAACTCAATCTATCTCTTTTTCCTAAGATTTAGCTCTTTTAGAGTGAACACATATTGCAAGCTCTAATAATCAGAATAGATATCGACATAGACCCATAAAAATAATGTCCCTACATCTTTAATGTAAACACCACAACAAACAATTACAAATTATTGGTCAGGTAATTCTTCTCATGGACTTTCAATAGTCTAGAGGCATAAGCTTAACTTAGGAAATTTGTTTGATTTCAGGTACATAGTTTCCAAGAGGAGACCATGGTTAAAATAGGTTCATTTTAATAGAAATATGAAGATAAATTTATTAGTGAATTTAATGAGTTAATTTAGACCTAAAATTAGGATCAAGGGATATACATTTTATCTAGTCGTGCATTTCGGGTAAAAGTGGACTAATTTAATAGTGGCCTATAATCCATTCCTAATAAATATCCTACAACCTAGGAAAGACTAATCTGGTAAGTTCTGGATCACGCACACAAAATCAACTAAGTAAGCATCTCTAAGATACATGGAACAATCTTGCATTATCACTTACTCCTAGAATATTCGTCAATGCTAAATTATAGTAATTTTATTGGTAATACTAATGTCATTACAGGATCTACGATGGTCATACTATAAACAAAAAACACAACCAAAATAATTTTTTGAGGGGTATCCTTCATATATTTTCAAAATCACTAGGGTTACTCAGACTTCACCCCAAAATACAAAACATTTTCAACAATAATTAGATGGATAAAGGTTTCTTACTTTTCTCTAACACACTAAATAAAAACAATCAAAACACCCTAAATAAGTTAGTTTTACTATGAGGGCCTACTTATATAAAAAGAAATGCTACAATAAAAAACCCCTAGTGGTGGTACATCCTACACCTTACCCCTAAATTTGAGAATATATAGTGTCTTTACTATAAGAAAATCAGGATAAGCAAAAATTGAGGGGGTAAGGACATACCTTCTTCTCTATAAGAGTTGCATCTGTGGTCACATCTTCTACTAAGGTTTAAAAACTCAACCCCATATCAAGAATAGTGACCTTAGCAGGAGTCATGTCAGTCAAGTAAATATTGGCATAGGTATTGGCCAGTGCATTCAAATGTATCATACTGATAGGGGAAATTTCCTTAACCCTCATTTCTAATAAGTAATATCAGTATCAACATAAACTGGGGACTCACAATTCCCAACCCTTCTTGTGTATCTCAAAAAGTGATCCTGGGAAGCTTATTTTCTCTTCGTTGTCACTCTCTTCATATCCTAATTATCTTGTCTATGATTTATCTTTTTTATCGTAGGATCTTCACCCTTATCAATGCTTTTTCCTTTCCCTGTGTTCCCTAAATATCAACTGTGTTAACCTCCATAATCTTCTTAGTGACGGCCATAGTAAGAGTTGCGAAAGTCGAGTAAGGCTTGGAGGCTATCTCCTCAACTGCTAGGGCAACCAACTCTACTTTCATATCTTCTAGATATATGGGCTTATCACTCTAAAATTTATTAGCAATCCTTTAATCGAAGTTGTTTAAGCGGATCTGCATATATTTTGTACCTCTATTTGAATCTCCCTTTTCACCCAAGGTTGAGCACTTTGTTAAATTTTTTACATCTTCTACTCAATGGTGGCAAACCTTTTTAGAAATTAGTTTATAGATTCCTATGTCACCAAAGTGTACCTACTTGCAGGTGGGTGAGGTTTGGATAAGATAATTGTGAGTGAGACAACTATTAATATTGGCTGAGAGGTGGATAAAGTAGTAACATCAATTGTAGGTAGAGGCTTGAGCCAATTCTTATTTTGAGACTCAAGCTATGCTTCTCAAATATCTATAAACATGAGATATCTATATCCATATCAGTATCAATTGAATAAAACTTTGGATTAATGTAGATCTCGCTATAAACTTTTCCCTAGACACTGCATTTTGTTAGATCTTGAAATGGTCCAAAGTTAGTAGTTTAGTGAACCACTATAAAGCTGTCAACCTCGGTCGAGATAGGAACTTAACCTTTTAAACACATCTTTGTAAATAGGCAAAGAAATGGATATTTTTCTCAAAATTCATAGCTTATACAAGATTTCATGGGTAATGATCTTTATAATATTAATCTTAAAACCCTCCATATACCTACCACCAAAGTAACTCAGTTGGGTCTTAGAATGTTATACCTAGATATGGGCGCTAATATATGGTGACCACTTTGCTGCAAAATTCAAACTACCTTTATTTATTTGTAAAGAAGTACCAGCAACCCAAGTAACATTATCTTTATCTATAGCTATAATATTTGTAATGCAACAAAGTTGAACCATCTTGTCTTTATTGGCAATTTACTTACTTTAACATTTTTTCATTTCATCAATGCAAACATTAATTTTTGTAGTTTTAACATCAGACACATAATCCATACCATAGAAACATAAAATAGTCTATGTCAATAAATTTAAATTGACCCCATGATTAACATTATATAAAGAGGGTCATGAACTTTCTATGAGAGGACCCATAGAGATAACACTTTTAAGGATATTTAATATTTTGTATAAAACTCACTAACTAGAGTTGAGCTTTATCTACCAAGTTCTATAGCTATCTATTCAAACTTGAACATTTTGAACAACTTCTTAAAGTCAGGCATCTCAGACATATCCATTGTCAACAATCTTGGTTCTTTTGTGCTTAGGGTAATGGCACTGTCCTAATCATATAACTATCAGCAGTAGCCTATTCTATAACCTCATGTGACTCATCTAATCTAGATCTCGATCCAGCTTCTTTGGAATGTTTATCGAATACAACCTCTTTCCATCTTATTGAGACACTCTCATTTACTATTTTGCTTCAAATTTAGACTTTCGACCTTCTTCATATATTGGATAAGTAGGTGATATATTAGTGATGCCCAGTCATTCTTTATATGAGGTCTTTCTCGTCCACCATAGGGAAATGTCTCCCTATCCTCGACTGCGCTTGATATAGTGTACTCTTCAACTATTCAACTCAAATCCTCCTCTATGGTCACATCCTTTAATTTTAAAGTGGATCGAGCATATTTCAACGGAGTTGTCTTTCCCCCTTCTTGTTTCCTTTAGGAGTTTTATTTTGTGATACTATCTTCCCTGAATGGAAGTAGATATTTGTAAATGAAATCATACAATAAAAATTATAGAAAAATTGCAATAATCCAAGCTCTACAAGCCTCGAAAATGAGTCGTTTCCTTGGATTATAACTCATAGGCTGACTCATAAGGTCGAGTCTCAAATTTAGTGAGATTCATTATTATCCTAAAAAATCCACACTATGACTTAGTTAATGAGACAACTTCCTGCAAAGTTCAACTCATGCCTCTCAATGTGAGTACACCCTACGACTCATTTGGTGGCCCTATAAGTTGTTAGGTGACTTATTTGAGAGTGGTGCATAAATTTTAAGGTATTTGAATTTTGGACCAACGTACCAATCAATATGACTAATACGATGACAAATAGACTTAGGATGAAAGTCATTGCGAGAGTTATAAGGACTACAAATTAGAAGTCCTATATATGAGCACTCTCATCCCAAACATATTTTGCTAACTTCTTCAACATATGAAAACAAATAAGGCCATCATTAGAGTATGAATTAAACCACTCCGCTTAGGCATATATGAACCAAAAAATTGGGGTTACTCAAATTTAACCTTAGATAATAATCATGCACCTAATTAAGAATATAATTATACATAACATTATCTTTCACTTTGTTTCTATTAAAAGTAAGTGATATAATTTTTAAGTCATCACCCAATTCATGTTCCCTAGAATTTAAACCTAGGGTTTGATGGGCCTATATGATTCATTTCCAAAATCAAAGTAAAACAACTAAAAAATGACTTACTTTGATTTGAATAATAATGCTAAAGAGTGGAAGAATTGGAGACTATTACATGGTAATTTAGACTTTGAGTGCAAGTAAGTAGTAAGAATCTGATAGTTGTGATTTTGTAGGGTGAATAATTCTTAATTTTTGGGTTGATTAATTATATGGGGAATAGATAGGGAAGATGGGGGAGTTCCTCTTATTTGAAAAAGAAATTAATGTATGGCAAACTTATGACACTTTCAATTCTTAAAATGGTGAATATTTGCAAGTATAAAGGTATTCTTCTATTGCTATAATGTTTTTAGGTGTTCTCAGGTCAAATAGGTTTGGAAGAAAAGTTCTTAATTTTGGACAAATAAGGCATCAGATGACTTCATGTCACTATCATGCAACCTGAACCCATTGTACTCAGGCATCTTAGAAATATCAAAGGATGATTCTCAGGAGATGAGCAAATTGATGTTTCCATGAATCGTACATTGATAATATGATCGTACAATCTAATCATGGGTCTGGAATAAGTGTTGTAGGGGTTAAGTCAAATGGAACAGATAATGACTTTTCATGACCGTACAGTGAAGCCCCGATCATACCAAGGTGTCATAGGAAGAATGTCTAGATGTACAGTTTGTATAAGTTTGAACAGTAGGAAGATCAGATAAGAGAAAATCACAATTCTCCCTAGAAGATATAGAGTAGCAGAGAGCATTGTACAAAAGAAGAGCTAAAGATGACCAAGTCCATTAGCAAATCACACGCACCAAGGGCAATCCTAGAATCAAACCACAATCATACCTATCATTTGTCTAAGCTAACCAGCACAGAAATCCTATTATGTTTAAGATAGGTTTTTTTGTCTTTAAATACTCTTATACATTATTTTGTATAATTTATTTTATATTACATTATTGTAAGGTTTTAAGGTACATTCTTTTTATTTGGATCACGAACTTTGAATTTTAGGGTTTCAATTTAATTTCAAGTTCATGATTATGAATATTATCACGCTAATTGTGTTTGTGCAATTACGAGTAGCTAAGAACCACAACTAAGGTTCTGGGAATTATGATGAATTAACTAAGCAAGGCAAGTGTATGGTAATTCTAGACCAATATGCATGTATTGCTATTTTCTTCATTAAGATTACTTTATAATGGGTGCTCAATATTAGAGCTTGCCTGAATTCTTTACTTGCTTGAGAGAGAAGTAGAGATTATGAAAAGAAAATAACCACAGATATTTTAGGATATCAACCTCATCTATTAACTTAAACTGTAGATGGGAGAGTTAATATACGATTAAGAATAAGGGTTAGAAGCAAAACAAATAGAGATCGAAATGAGAAGAGTGATATTAATCAAATCAAGGTTGAGAGATGTTTAGATAAACCTATCTTGTTTCACATGCAATGTGTCATCTAATTAAGGTCGAGAGACATTTTGTTGAACTTATCTTGTTAGATTTTGCATGCAGCAAATTGGAATAGATTTCCAATACAAATAGCCTGTGTAGTTATGAAGTCATAGGGAACACAGTCCTAGTGCCTCTCTCATACTGATTACAAATCCGACTACACATTAACTAATTTTTTATAACCTATAGGATCGATCTTAAACTTAGTTGGGTTATATATTTTGTAGCGACCACTTTACACTTTATTGCAAGGTGTAATTTGTTCAATATTAAATCTGGTATGATTGCTAGAGTATATGGTTACAAAGTTAATTTTATTGTATTTGTTGGGGTTATTGGTTGTTATTTCTAGATTTTAATTTTTTATCCTTTCTATGGCATACACTAGTGTATGTACAACACTCGGAGTAAATAAAATTCCTTATTTACACCTGATACAAAGCTTGAGAGAACTTAGAGAAATAATCAGTGAATGGTAAACCAAGGAGTTCCTAATCAAGAAGCCCTACTTGAATGGGTTAAACATGATGCTGCAATCTTAACTCAACCCCGACATTACCATGATGGTAAAAAATTACGGAATAAACCACTTCTTGGCTGATGACTTAGGAAAAATATAAGCAATAAGCTTCCTGGTAGGCAGCTAAGGAGAAAAGGGCTAGACAATATAAAGCATACTATCTAGCTGCACTTGATAGGAGGAATATACAGAGAAGAAGTAGTGGGCATAGCCCCTAAATTAGTATCTGCCTATAATAACCCAAGTTTTCATATTCTAAACCTCTCAAAAAATAGCTCCTGAAGTTAGCTTTACAATGCTATAAGTCTCACCTAAATCCAACATCGTGGCTGAAATTTATGAAAATATCCTGCTAGGAATCTATCGGATGACCAGTGACCATCACTCACTTGACAAACCATAACTAGACCCTACAAGTAATTACAAGGAGTCTTAGTCATAGCCATTAGGGTCCTAAGATTAATATCATTACCCACGGCTCCACTCTAAGTTTTGTAATAAGACATTAAGAGTCACTGGAAGGGACTAACAATCACAATGGTGTTCAACCAAGAATCACTTCCAGTGGTTTTAAGTCCAGCACAGGACTAGTAGTTAGAGCTTATGAGACATTGTGTGGACCCGTAGCCTGACCAGCGAAGGATTTAGGAATAAAGCCTTATATTATGACTTCACCCAACAACTCATAGTAAGTCATAAGGAGATGTTAGGAGGCAATCATAGTAAGACCGAAATATACCCAGGATCCTAGGATCCCAGGCTAGGACTCAAATCATGACTCATGGCCATTCATAAAAAGTCGTGAGATGAGTTGTAATGACTTAGAGAGTGTAACCCAACATGTTCTTCCATGGAAATTTATGTTTTTTCCCACTCTTGTAAAATCCAAACCCACATCGTTTTATCCTTCCAAGGGGCGGTATAAAATACACAAATTCCCTAATTCTCTACATAATTATCAATTTATCTCAAGGAGAAGCAAGAGAGGGCATTCCTTCTTCTTCGCAAAGGGAAATTAGGATTCTTTAAGTTTAAGAATTCTCTCAAGGAATTTCCCAAGGCTCTTACCACCAGCTATGTGGGATATTCATCTATAGGTCTCTTCCACCCATTCATCTATAAAAAAAACCCCTTTGTTCTTTTTTTATAAAATTTCAAGTCAATTATGGATTTATCAGACTTTCTCTCAATTTCTTTGAATACAAACTATGACTGCATTTCCCCATGTGAATCGTGCTTCCATATGCTTGATAATCTCAGTCACCCACCCCATGATTAGTGTTGTCATATTGTGTGCCAGTTATGATATCCTATACCATACTTTTCTCAGTATGCTCAGTTCACTAGTTTATGCTGGCAAGTTATAAACAATCGATACCTAGGAAAGTTATGCATGTTATAGTTTTCAGGTTACATTTCATTCAGATTGTCCATATATTGTTAAATTCAAGATATTTTCATAATGAGCATTTATCAGTACCAGATCATATTAAATAAATAATACTTAGCACTAAGTGAGCGCAGGGATGGAGGCTCCCCAATCAGTTAGGCATGAGTTATTAGTAGCAGTCCTTAAGTTTCTAACCTATGGTGCCACCATAGATTATGAGGGTCCCCTATCAGTAGTGGCATTCCACCCTCATCCTTTGGGACATTATATTATTAGAACTATGCTAGCTAGTGTTGGTACCCTTAGCAAGGTACTAACTCCAATCTAACTGGGGTTACTAGTTGGACCCCATTTTTCTCAGATTAGGGTATGTCAATTGTAGTTAGCTCCCATAGGCTTAGCCAGCATTTAGATTATACCAGTTCATGTTTGCACGACCAAGTGTCCAGTATATTATTTATTCAATTAATTATATTTAAAAATTATTTTAGGGCATGGTTTACTTGGTATTGTATTTTATTTATATGTTTATGCAATCATGTTAGTACCATTACATATATACAGATCATCTAGTCCTTATCTTACATACCAGTACTGATTGCATACTTTTTTTTGCGCTATGTTTTCTTATGAAAGTTGGGTTTCAAAGGACCAACACCTAGCTCATTTTATAATAATGGACTAAACCCAAGAAGCTCTAAATATAGATTTGATTCGGGGGTTTAGGCCACTTCTTAACCACTACAACTGTTTGGGGATCACTAGGATCCCTTCACTTGAAACAACATAACCCAGATAAGTAAGAATATTCAACCAGAACTCTCACTTAGAGAACTTAGTATAAAACATTGATCCTTAAAGGTCTACAACACAAGGCGGAGGTGATCGGCATAATCTATGTCATTTTTCCTTTACACCACAATATCATCATTAAAGATAATCAAGAATAAATCCAAGAACTAACAAAAAATTTTATCCATAAGATCCATAAATGCGACCGAGGCATTAGTCAAATCGAAGGACATCACCAAACACTAAAAGTGACCATACCACATTCGAAAAGTATTCTTAGGGATATCTACCTCCCTAATTTTCAACTTGTGATAACTCAACTGAGGATTAATCATAGAAAGAAACTTAGCACCCAGAAGTTGATCGAACAAATCACCAATCCTCGGAAGAGAATACTTATTCACATGCTCACTTTATTCAATTTGTGGTGATCAATATACATCCGAAGAGACCCATCCTTATTATGCACTAAAAGAATAAGAGAACCTTATGGAGATACACTAGGGCAAATAAAAACCTTGTCAAGAAGATCTTTCAACTACTCTTTATGTTTTTTCAACTCAGTTGAAGCCATTCTATAGTGAAGGATAGAAATAGGACAAGTGTTCAGAAGAAGATCAATCCTGAAATCAATTTCCCTATCAAGAGGAATACCACGAAGATTATCAAGAAACACCTCAGAAAATTCACAGACCACAAGGACATTCAATAAAGAAAGACTTTCGGATATAGAATCCTTAACATGTATTAAGTGAGAGAGGTATCCTTTAGAAACCAATTTTCAAGCTCTAATATATGAAATAAACCTTCGCCTAGGTACTAAGGAACTACCTTCCCATTTATTTTATGGCTTATTTTGGAAATGAAAACTGACCCTTCGGGTCCGATAATCAAAAGATGCATATCTTAAATACAACCAATCCATCCCTAAAATCACATCAAAGTCTAACATGTCCAACCCTATCCTATCCACCAATCTCTATGATATAGTGACATTACACAACCACTATTAACCCTTTTAGCCACAATGGAGTCATCCACCCGTGTGGAAACAAAAAAGTTGTCTAAAATACATTCAAGATTAAAATCAAAATAGATAGCCAAATAAGGCGTCACATAATAGAGGGTATACTCAAGATCGAGTAGAAAATATGCTTTATGAGAGATGAGTTTAAGCATACCAGTAACAACATCAAGGGATACCTCAGAATCCTAGTAGGTAGCAAGAACATACAGACGGTTTTGACCAGTGTCGAAGCCAGAAGTAGACACAATACCTTTTTGTAAGGAGATGATGAAGTAGTAATAGGAATATTATTTGCACCAAAAGAAAATTTAGAAGGAAAATACCTCTACATATGACCAATCTGGTGACATTTAAAGCACTTTTTTCTCCCTAATTTACAAATACCATGGTGCGTATGGCCATAGAATCTACAAAAAAGATACGATAAAGATGACTGAGCCTCACTAGCCCGAGGCTGGGTTCCTAGTTCCCTAAACCCACTATTATACTGATACTGATGATCACCCAATGGCTTTGGCTACAGATCACTAGATATAGAGTAGAAATTAGAATTGCCCAACTTCTTCTTAGACTATTTTCCACCATCTCTACTATTTTGTTGTTGACCTCTACCTTGATTGAAATAGCAAAACTTCTTATTTTGCTTTTCACTCATCTTCACTTGCTTCTTATTTTCCTCTTCCACTTATTGCATTTACACCACAATTCTAAATATGTCAATATCCTAGTTTAAAAAGGTAGCCTTGCTCTCCAAAATTAACTCATGGGACAACCCAGAGGTAAACTTTCTTATTTTAGCCCTTATGCTAGACATCAATCCAGGAGCATAATGCGATAACTTAGGAAACTTCAAGGCATACTCCTTTATTGTCATCCTATCTTTCTTCAAATTCAAGAATTCCATAGCCTTTGCCTCCCTATATTCCTAAGGAAAGGAGCAATAAAGCAATGTAGTAGAGAAATCACCCCACAACATGAACTCAGCATCATCTCCCTTATACTGGTCCTACTTCTCATACCACTAATATGCCATATCCTTAAAATGATAAGCTGTAAACTCTACATCCTTTATATTAGTAGCATATATCACATAGATCTTTTTCATCTCATCAGTGATATTTTAATGACCTTTCTTAACATTAGAACCAGTGAAAATAGAAGGACTCAACCATATAAATTAGCCAACTCTAGAGCCCTCGGTGGATAGAGAAATATAAGCAACATGCTCAGTCCAAGAGGCCACCAGCTGGGTAAGAAAATAAATCGACTGGCAAAACTAAACATCAGAAATGCCGGCTTGGGGTGCCTAAGGAGGGTATGGTGAACTTGTGGAGCTCCCTCAGGGAAATAAAAAGTAGCAACTCTCAATTGAGTCTGAACTCCAAGAGTAGGATGAGCTCCGTTCATATTGTCCTTAGACAGGACGAAAGGGTTTCCACAAACATCAGATTGTCTAGGAGGCATGATCTGAAAAATAAACATACAAAAATTAGAGAAGATTCAATACCCTAGACTCTACAGCTTGAAATAGAAAACCAATAAAGGGAAACATTCCTAAATGCCTTATAGCCTTTTCCCTATAAGTGTGGTGCTCTACACACCTATAAAAGTAACTTTAATAGAAACAGCTTTGTGGAAACCCAATAATACAAAACCTAGGCAATGATACCATCTTTTTCATGACCCAAATAAGGTCTTGGACATAATAGGTATCTCAAGTCCCACGTGGATCAAAGATACCACTACACCAAACCAAACCAAATCAAACTCAATATCCTCAATATCAGATGAATTCCAAACATATAATAAGATAAGTTTAAAGAACAAATGGTATATCTCTAATCGTTAACCATGGTTCTTCTAAAATAATTGACTATCATTACCCAAGTCCATCGTAATCTAATAACACCTTCTAACACAAGAACCAAAAACCAGTTTTGGTCGGGATATGTCCCCGACTCTAACAAAGAATAATGACAATGAAAATAATAATTTGAATGATAATAAAACATCCAAATCATCCATATTTCATCCTCATCGATTTTCTGAATCAAACACCAGCAAAAGGAAAAAGAAAAAAAAAGGGATAGGATTCATAATGGAATTTGCGGAGAACTTAATATTGAGATTAATGGAGGATCTAAAGAAGAGGGATAGAAAATTTAGGGAACGTGTGTATACAATGAAGGAGAGGTCTAGAAAAACATTGGAGATGTGGAGCTATCCAATTTCATCCTTATGGATTCTGGATATTTGATAGGCATAATGCTTAGTTATTTTGGGACCCTCAAATCAGCCAAGCCCCTAGCCGTTGTGATCCCTTTGACAACCTCCATAACAATGGTTCCTCATCCTTCTAACTGTAGGTAGAAGAGGCTTCCAAAGAAGGTCAGAGTTTTTTTACACCAGTCACTGATTAAATATCTCATTTTTGAATATAAATATTATGGCTGGCTAGGAGATAGAATAATTTGTATGAATATTTGTACTTTATCTATGCTGAAATAGAACTTTTGGTAATAAGGCTTTTGGAAGTTCATGGTTTTGAACTCAATTTTAAAGAACCCAATGTCTATCTTTGTTGTATGTTTGTACATCATAGGTTGTGTGATGTAGAAAATAACTGAAAGATATTTTTCCTTCATTAAATCATTTATCAGAACTTGTAGTATAAAAAGAACTCCAAAATCTAGTCTATGATAGGAACTGATGAAATTTCTAAGTCTTTAAAAGTATGTAAGGTCACCACTTCACCACAACAAACTGATGAACTGAGTTGATCCACGAAACTCTGTGCAGGAAAAATAGAGGTATCTTCAGTGCCTGCATCATGTGGGGATACAATGTCTGATCATGGTTAGTAGGGTGAACACTAATATGTATCTCGATGATAAGGATAAATAATTCCATGTTTAATATATCAAAATCATTCAAACCCAATGCACATAATAAAATGTATATACATATATATATCATATGCCTGGATAGGGAACAAGGCTTAACATGCACTTTAACCTATATTATGTAGATCAACCATAATAAAATACAAAACACCCATGAGCTATATGGGCCCAATTCTTACCCAGCTTGTAGGGCCTAGTATATGTCGCCGCATAAACTAGAGGGTATATATATTCTTATGGGGGCTCAAACCTCCCAATATATCAAGGTGACCCGAGCACCAAATTATATAATATAATAGGAGGGACTCTAAAACTCCTAATTAAATGATAATAATAAGGTGGACTTGAACCACCTGTTCATATAGACCCTCGTATTGGCAACTGTAGTTTCCGGTAGTGGTCCTTGGAAAACCCAACTTTTATGGCAAAGTTACACAACCCTATTCAAAGATCTGTAGCTAATTAACTTCATCAAATATCTCTCGATATTTTGAGTGTGCTAGAGTATCTAAAATTTGTGTTAAGTAGAGTCTTTTTTCATGGGTGTAAAGCGCTCCGCACTTATGGGCTAGAGGCTATGAGATGATCTAGGAAAATTTTTACTTTTTTTATTGTTCATGTCATATGATAAAGCATGGGCTCTATTTAATTTCCTTTTATAATTCATCCTTTATCCATTTTTAAGAAAATGTCTCATAGAAGTAATAACAGAAGAAGGAATGGGTTCAGGAAGACCCTCTGAATGAACATGTCTCCCATAACAAATTCAGCATTGCTTTCATTATTTTGGCCTAATCTATGGCTTCCTAGTTTAACCAGAAGGTTTTTACCCTAACCTACCTAGTAATGAACACGACATCTGCTAGGGTTAATGACTTTAGTTTGATCAATCCTCCAATATTCTCCGAATCCAAGTCTGAGGAGGATCCATAAAATTTTCTTCATTATGTGTAGAAAGTGGCTGATATCATGGGTGTTACTTCTAGTGAAAGTGCTAACTTAGCTGCTTCCTAGTTACAAGGTATGGCTCGCACCTAAGCTAAGTAGTGTAAGAAGGATAGAGTTGCTGATAAAAGGCCTGTAGAGTGGGATCAATTTGCTACTTCTTTTCTAGATAGGTTTTCCCACTTAAGTTAAGGAAAGCTAAAATACAAGAGTTTATTAACCGCAAGTAGGAAAACATGAACATGAAGGAGTACTCACTCTGGTTTACTTAGTTGGCGAGGTATGCTACAACCATGGTGGCTAATTCTAAGGCCAGAATAAGTAAATTTAGGTTTGGAGTTTTAGAGAATGTAGTCAAAGAGTGAAGGACTACAATTTTATGAAGGAGATGGACCTTTCCAGGTTGATATTTCATCCTTAGCAGATTGAGAAAAAGAAGCTCAAGAAAAACTAAGGAAAAATAAGAGGGCCAGAGTTGGTAGCTTCAACTTCTCACAATAATGGTCTGATGGTGGAAATCATTTTTTGTTCTGCCATAAACCTTCATCCCCAACCCTGATTTCTTCTAGTGCTCTAGTGCCAAATTTTGACCAAATGCTCGTGATAAAGCATTTGGCTCTAAGCTAAGGAAGTATGAATAGTAGTCACACTAATCCACTCTACAAGAGATGTGGTAAGAACCATAAGGGTAAGTGTATGGCTAGTTGCGATACGTGTTTTAGTTGTGGCAAGACAGGCTATGGTATAAGGTATTTCCCCATAGGTATGTGGAAGGGCAGGAATAATTTTAAGTAGCGCCAGACTAATTCTTTAGTAGCTCTAATAAGTCACCCTGCTAAACAGGATGCCCTTTATAGTTCCACCAGTGGATAGTGCTAAAATCAACTCTATGCCCTCTAAACTCGATGGGATTAGGAAAGTTCTCTTGACATCATTACAGGTACGTTGCAGTGTTCCACCTTCATGTTTATACATTATTAGACCTCGGAGCATTACTTTTCTTTGTGACTCCTTATTTAGTATATATTTTAGCATCAATCCAAAAATACTAGAAGAGCCCTTCTTAGTGTCTACTCTAGTTGGTAGTTCTATTATAGCTAGACGAGTATAAAGAAATTTCCCAGTCATAGGGTTCCATAAAGTTACCTTAGTAAACCTCATAGAATTAGAGATGACTAACTTTGATATCATTCTCGGTATAGATTAGCTCCACTCCTGCTATCCCTCAATTGATTGTAGAAATAAAATCACCTAGTTCTATTTTCCTAATAAACCAGTCATAGAATGAAGGGGTAGTACCTCAGTGCCTATAGGTTGATTTATATCTTACCTTAAGGTAAGGAATATGATCCCCAAGGTTTGTATTCATTATCTCATCTGGGTCAAGGACCCAAGTTCTAAAACCTCAAGTCTCAAGTCAGTTCTAGTAGTAAATGAGTTTCTAGAAGTGTTTCCTGAATATATTCCCAGAGTTCCTTCCAAGAATAAAATAAACTTTAGAATGTATCTCTTTTTAGGTACCCAACCTATCTTAATTACACCTTACAGAATGGCTCTATTAGAGCTTAAGGAATTGTAAGAATAGTTGAAAGATATTAGGGCTTCATTAGGCCTAGTGTTTCCTTCTTGGGTTCCATAGTTCTCTTCATTCACAAGAAGGATGGTTCTCTTAGAATGTGCATCGACTACCGTCACTTGAACTAAGTCACTATAGAGAATAAGTATCCTCTCCCCATGATTGATATCTTGTTCAACCAACTTCAAGGTGCAAATTATTTCTCTAAGATAGACCTTAGATTTGCCTATTATTAGCTCTGATTAAGAGAATGTGATATTCCAAAGAAAGGATTCAGAACTCGATATGGTCACTTTGAATTTATATTTATGTATTTTCGACCAACGAATGCTTCTGACACTTTTATGGACTTAATGAATAGAGTGTTCAAACAGTATTTGGACATGTTTTTCGTTGTCTTCAGAAATGACATTCTTCTCTCCTCTTGTACTGAAGATGATCATGTAGACCACTTGCACATTGTTTTGTAAGCCTTTAAGGATCATTAGTTATTTGTTATGTTTAGTAAGTGTGAATTCTAGATGAGAAGAGTAGCTTTCCTTGGATGCATTATTTCTGGTGATGGTATTCGAGGTTCTCCCAAAAAAATCAAAACAGTAAGAAACTAGCCTAGATCCATCTCTCCATCAGATATTAGGAGTTTATAGGGCTTAGTAGGTTACTACATATGGTTTGTTAAGGGGTTTTATTCAATTGCCTCTCCCATGTCTTGACATACTCAAAAAAAAGTTATGATTTGGTGGTTAAATTCCTATGAGGAGTTTTTTGGGAGTTGAAAACTCAACTCAGTTCTGCTCCAGTATTGACTCTACACGAAGGTTCAAATGGGTTTATAGTTTATGGTGATGATTTAGTGGTTGGTCTTAGATTTGTGTTGATGCAGCATGGTAAGGCCATAACCTATGCTTCTAGAATGCTTAAGCCCCATGAGAAAAATAACTAAACCATGATCTCAAGTTGGTAGCGGTTGTATTTGCCTTAAAGATTTGGAGGCATTACCTTTATGGGGTTCATATTGATGTATTTACCAACCATTGGAGTTTAAAATATGTGTTCATACAAAAAGACCTAAATCTTTATTAGAAAAAGTGGCTAGAATTATTGAAAGATTATGATATGAGTGTGTTATATCACCCAGATAAGGCCAATATTATGGCCAATGCCCTTAGCGGATTGTGTATGGGAAGTGTTTCAATATTAAGGATGATAAGAAAGTGTTAGTTGGCAAGATCTATCAGCTAGCTAGATTGGGTATTCCATTGATTGATTCAATCAAAGGTAGTATTTAGTTTTAAAATGGTTCAGAATCCTCCTTGGTTTCTACGGTAAAGGAAAAGAAAGACAGGGATCCTAGTATAGGTAAGTTAAAAGAAAAAGTTTGAGATAAGAAGGTTGAGGATCTCTATGGTAAGAGGTGTAGATCTCCTATTGGTTGGTTTAAAAGTGGTAAATCTTCTTTTATAGGTCTAGATTCATTATATGAGTCGATGAAGAAAGTTCAGTTAATTCGAGAAAGGCTGATGACAACCCAAAGCCACCAGAAATCCTATGCAGATGTGAGGAGAAGAGATCTTGAATTTGATGTTGGTTGTTTTGTGTATCTAAAAATTTTGCCCATGAAAGGGGTGAAGTGATTTGGTAAGAAAGGTAAGCTCAGTCCCCACTATTTAAGCCCCTATAGGATTTTTATTCATTTTGGGAAAGTAGCCTACGAGTTAGTCTTGCCTACAGAGTTAGCATCAGTGCACCTAATGTTTTACATCTCTTTATTAAAGAAATACATTATTGATCCAGCTTTTGTCCTTCCTTGATTGTCAGATTCATAGGTTGAGAATAAAAAATTTCCTTGGTTAATGTTCTATGGAGAAATCAGTCTGTTAAGGGAGCTACTTGGGAAGCAAAAGTTGATATGTGAACCAAGTATCCCTATCTCTTCTCTATGAATTTAGATTTAGCTTAAGGTAATGGTTCATTACTGTAATCCTTTAGTTTTATATCTTATCTATTTATCCATCCTCATGTTATAGCATGTATTCAAGAATTTAGTTCAGTCCATGCATCATGTTTTTAGATTCAAATATTTAACCATGATTAAGCTTATAAGTGCTAAGTGCATGATCTAAGTCTTCTTATTATCCCAACTCAGACAGTGTTCATTTGGGGATGAATGATCCCAAGGGAAAGATATTGTAATACCCTAAGTTTTCATGTTCTAAACATCTCAAAAAATATCCCCTGAAGTTAGCTTTCCAACGCCACAAGTCTCATCCAAATCTGACATTATGGTAGAAAGTTATGAAAATTTATTTCCAAGAATCTGTCAGCTGACCAGTGACCATAACTCACTTGATGACATGTAACTAGACCCTACGAGTCATTACAAAAAGTGGTAGTCATGACTGTAAGTTTCCTAAGTTGCAGGTCATTGACCATGGCTCCACTCCATGATTTGTAATCAGACATTATAAGTCACTGGAAGGGACTCGTAGTCATAATAATGTCCCACCAAAAAGCCCTTCCAGAGGTTACAATTCCAACACACAATTGTAGTCTAACCTTATGAGTCATTGTATAGATCTGTAGCCAAACCAGTAAAAGATCTAAGACTGAAGACTCAGACTATAACTTCACCCAATGACTCGTAGTCAATCATAACGAGTTGTTAGGAGGTATACAAAGGCAGAACAAAATATAGCCAAGATTCAAGATTACGACTCATATCATGACTTGTGACCAGTCATAATAAGTCATGATGTGAGTTGTAATACTGGGAGTGTGTTTTACTGCAATTTTTTCTAGGGACTTTTATGTTTGTTTTCACTCTCTTAAAATCCAAAACCATGACTTTTGGCTTCACAAGGGGTGGTATAAAATACCTAAATTCCCCACTTCATGACATAATTCTCAATTTTACTCAAGGAGAATCAAGAGAGCTAATTCCTTCTTCTTTCTAAAGGACAATTAGGGTTCTTCAAATTCAAAATGTTTCTCAAGAAATTTCTTAAAGCTCTTACTACCAGGTATTTGGGATATTCATCAATAGGTCCCTTCCATCAATTGATTCCCAAGAATTCCCTATTTTTACTACTACAAAACCCTTTTGTTCTCTTTTTATGAAGTTTTAAGACAAATATAAATTTATTAAACTTTTTCTCAATTGCTTTGATACAAACCATGAGAGTGTATTTATCTATGTGAATTGTGCATCCATATTCTTGATAATCTCAGTCACCCACCCTATGATCAATGTTGTCATATTGTTTGCCATTCATGATATCTCATACCATGATTTCCTTATTATTCTTAGTGCACTAGTCTATACTGGTATGTTATGAACACTTGATACCTAGGAAAATCATGCATGTTACAGTTTTAAGGTTACAAATCATTCAGATTATGATTGTATCATTAAATGCAGGATATGTTCATAATGAACACTTATAAATACCTGATCATGTTCAATGAAAAATAATACCAGTATTATTCAGTTGGAAGTAATATTTAGCACCAAGTGAACGCAGGGATGGCAGCTTCCCCATTAGTTAAGCATGAGTTATTAGTAGCAACCCTTAAGTTCAAAACCTACGGTGCCACCATAGATTTAAAGGGGTCTTTTATCAGTAGAGGCATAATAGTCTTGTCTTTTAGGACATCAGATTAGTAGATCCACGTTAGCCAGTATTGGTAACCTTGGAAAGGTACTAAAACCCATCCAACTGGGGTTACAATTGGACCTAGATTTTTCTTAAATTGGGGTATGTTGGTTGAAGTTTCCTCCCATAATCTCAATTCAGTATTCAGATTATACTACTTTAGGTTTGCATGACCAAGTGTCATGTCTATATGTTATTTAGTTAATTAGTTTTATCTATTATTTCACCACATGATTTACTTGGTCTTTCATTCCTTCTACATGTTCATGCATTAAGGTTCAGTACCATTACAAATTATACAGATCAACTAGTATTTATCTCATATACCAGTACATTCAAAGTACTGATCGCATACTCTTTTTTATGCTTTGTTAACTTAAAACATAGGTTCGGACGCTTAGTTCCTCAATTGTACGTAGAACTTGTATGACCCTCAATAAAAGTTATGGTGAGTCCTCATCCTTTGAGAAAAAGTTATCCATAGTTTTTTTCAGTACTTTCCATTACAGTCAATTGGATTTAGTTGGGGGTCTATCCCATCAACTCTTTATGTTAGAGGCTTTAAGATAGTTAGACTTGATTTTAGCTTTATCAGATGTTTAAATATATTGAGTTTTGTTTTTGTATTATATCATATTAGATTTCCCCATTTTAGATTCTTTATATCATATTCTGTAATTTTTATATTCACTGCTCACAGTAGGTACTAGACCATGGGTTAGATTGGGATCACTTCGAACTCTAAAGACTGTGTTACAACTAGGGGTGGTCTTGTGTCGTGAAGTTTCTAACACCCTATATTTTTTGGCTATAATTCAAACCATTGTTTCTACATGTAGAAACTCAAATCCGATTATTTGTATATGAATCTAAGTGTCATGATCATTTACTTAGTGTGTAAAGTGATATCGTGGTGAAAATGTTTGTGGGAAACACTCAGAGCAAAGTTGAGTCAAGAACATTTGATTCGACCAAATTTTTCTTTTCGATCTTATTAGGGTCAAATTTTAACATGTATAACTTCTGGAATATATTAAATTTAATTAAGACCAAAAAAATTATATATGATTGAGTTCTCTATGCAACATACCTAGTTTTTCCTTAATCCGACACCCAAGCTAAAAGTTATGAGCATTTTTGTGAGGAACTATTAAGGATCCATGATTTCAACGTGGCACGAACCTTGTGCTCCGCAATTTTTTCATGGCATGGATCTATTCATTTTTTCAAAGGTAAACCGGTCATTTACATCCTAAACTCTCCTATAAATAATAGCAAATGTGAATTCATCATGCTATAACCCCAAAACACACTAAATACATAATCCCACTTCAATAAAATCTTCAATAACACTAATTAATGGTTCTTGTCCAAAAATTCAACTTCCAAATCTTCAAATTCAAGAACACCGAATAATGGTTCTGGAGTATGAAGGATTCCCAAAAAAATTACGTTAATGACATTGCTTGCAAGTTATAGTCAGTATGATAATACCACTTAATGATGCCTTATGATTGAGTTATTAATGTAATGGTTGGGTTATGCATTAAATGTTTTAATTGAGTTTAATGGGTGTTCTATTAGCTAGTCGTGAAGGTGCGAGTCCCAAAGGACTAATATTAGAAACTCATGCTTGCTGACGTGAGGATTGGTCTTGATGACTGTGTGCTTAGGTCAAACTATATATATATATATATATTTATAGGAGAAGCGTATGATGGAATCCTTATCCTTCCATGATACCTCTGGTTTATCCAACTAACACATACTGGGGCCCTTTCGGTAGGGGGAGCAAATCCATATTGCTCGTGGGTGCCATTATGATCATTGAGCTACACAATCCACGCTAAATTTTTTAAATTACCTTTAAAGCCTTTTTTTCTATCATGGTATCTTATATATTTATATGTATATGAATATGTGTATATTGTTTTGAATGATTTTGGACTGATTTGATCTTAGCATTACTTTATCCCTATTTCCTGAGTTACAAGCTAGTGTTCATCCAACAAACCATCTCCAAACTTTGTATTCTTATTCGATGCAGGGTTCGAAGGCACTTCTGCTTTTCCTCTGCAGTGACAAATTTCAGGGTTGTCAACTGTCATCTTTGAAGTGGTGAACTTCCATTCTCTGGAAGAGTTATCGTTTTAAAGTCATGTTTATTTGTGTCTTAGACTACCATTTGGTTACTTTTTTGCTATTGTTGGTGGCATGTCCCAACTTAGATTAATTTTGGTTCTGTCTAGAGGCTTTGTTGATTATTGTAGACTTGGGATTGGTTATTGGGTTCTTAGAATTCTTTTGAGACATACTTAAATATATTGTTTTACGTTTGGAATTTTATTGCTATACATATATTGTGTTTTGTTTTACTAAGAAAAGGGGGTAGTCTCCAATCCTTGTTGGACTTGAGATACCCATTATTGCTAGCCCTAGTTAGGTTTATGAAAAATTAGGTATTAGACCATAGGTTCATGGTCAGTTAGGTGTCCATAAAGTTGTGTCAAGAAGATTCTCTTTTATGGGTATGTAGAATGCCACTCTTATAAGAGAGAGGCTGAGAGGCTTTTAGGAAATGTTTCTCTTTTTTCATACTCTAGATCATGCAATTGTGTTATCTATATGAAAGTTTTCCAACATCCTTCCTTGCTCTAATTTTTGCATCATGTATCATTGTCGAGGCAATATCAGTGCAGATCTTTAGCTTTCTAATATTGTGGTCCTTTTAGAATGAGTTATCAAAAGTCATAAAATAGTACAAGGACTTAAAAGGAGTCCATTAGTGCATCAAGATGTATTGATTCATGTGTGTACCTCTAACTTCATGAATTGTTCTTGTCAGCCTGAGGTAATATATGTAATTTGTCCCTTTTAAGGACCTTAATGCAAATACCTCACTTAAGGAGAAGGATTTGTATCCCAATATTGGGAAAATATTTTCATCCTAAAGATAGTGTAAATTGGGGTGTTATGTTATGTGAATAGTAACATGATCCCAAGATTAGTGATATGAAATCTTATATTTAGTAGTTGAAGTGAGGGTAACTTTTAGTGAAACTAGATAGTCGTAATTGCATTACCTTAAAGTGAGTATTTGGAGTGCTATGCTCTTATGGTAGTCGGTAAAGGAGAGTGGTTAGTTACAATGTTTTTATCTTTAGTGTAAATAAGAAAGGAGCTCATGAGGACTAGATATTATAGCAGTGAAATAAATAATAGGTTGTGAATGGTAGGCTTGGTCGGCTAGTAATTTATAAATTTAGTGCTTACTTGCGAAGATCATAGAAAGAGGGGACTCAGTGGTATTTATATAATATTTAAGATAGTTGGGATGTAGATGGGAAAGAGGATGTAATGTGAAGAGGTGAATATTTTATAAACCATAATGAGTTAAGTAATAAGATTAAGATTGACTAACCTTATTAGGTGGTTTTAATACACTAAGGGTCCCTTGATTTTTATCTAGTATTTGGTGATTAGTTTAGTAGGTGAAGAGATAAGTAGTAAATTTTAAGGTGTAGTAGTAACGTTGTGAAGTAGAATATGCTTGTGGGTTGTAGTTAAGTTAATAAGGAATTTAGGTTGATTTCCTTATTTGATGGACTAGTATATTATGTGGGATATTTTATTGGTGGTACCTGATTGTTGCTAGACACTAAGTTTGAACTTTAGATGTTGATTGTGATGATAATAAAGTTAGTTCGAGGATAGTGATTCAAGATTTGTGGGAGTGAATTAATAGGTTTAATATAATGTGTGAAAGAGCTTAGGTTGATGATTTATAAAAATATTGGAGTGGGTAATTTTGATATACGAATAAGGTCTAGTGTTGAAGTAGAAATGGTCGCTAAATCATTAGATGGAAAAGAGCCCTAAGTAATAAGAATAAAGCGTACTCGATTTTGAGTTTTGAGTGTTATGTGTACCTAGATTATGTCCTTAAATTCCTTAGTATGGAGAAGTATAGGGAGTTTTTATATGGTGTTAAATAGAGCTGAACTGAGGGAGAAATAGATAGACTATGTGACCCTTGGTATAGTTTTAAAAGTTTCTTAAGTTATGAGGTTATGATATTAGAGGTGTGATTCTTGTATTCTAAGGAGTTAAAGGAGGTGACCTAGAAATAATTTAGTGTTTTCATATTAATGTTGTCACGAGGAGTTTGGTGTTCTCTTATGGAGTGTTCTATGTATAGATATAATAAGGGGATATACTATAAATATTTGGATAGTGACCCTTGAGCTATGGGAGGAGATGATGCAAATCTTGAATTTTCTCATGGTGATGAGTTTTGGGGATGGGCCATGATAAATCTATTCTTACACTAGCAAATTACTTAATTTTCAGTTTTTGAGGACATTCTACCAATATCCTACGTATCCACATTAGGTCTATGCCTAAGTTTCTAGTGCTCTGTCAACCTATGCCCATATTTTGGCCCACTAATTATGGTCGAAGTGCTTTGATGTGTGAAGCACTTTGTGCTTGTCGGATCATATCCTACGTCACAGGATCCACCTTGAGTAGTGCAACAAATATGTGTTGTATTTGAATACTGTTACTCCTATTTCAAAGCTCGTACTCTAGTTCCTTAGTTACTTCCTTTATTTTAGGATGATAGTGGTTATGGGAGCATAGTAATGTTTTATATTAGGGAGTAGATGATATTTACTGTAAAATATTTTGTGTGGCTACTCGAACTAAGGTTATAGGTAAAGCGGGAGAAGTGAGATGAAACATTTGTTATGTGAAATCATTAGGAGGGGAATATGTGGTGAAAATTCTTTGTGAAAGTCATTAAAGGTATTTGGTTTTTGTGGGGAGATTCATAAAGTGGGTGTAGTAAAGATAGGCTTGAATATTGTGATTGATAGATATACAAACTATTATGTTATGTGGATAGTACTCTTGATAAGACATTAGGTGGTTTGACTAAAATATTAGGATGAAGTAGTATTCTTGTATGGATGTAAGGTATGGAGCCCTACAGGTTAAGTTACGACGTGTTAACTCTTGATTAGGCTCTAAAATAGAAGCAATGTATAGTAAGATTTTAGATCTTGTAGTGACGTGTTTTGTAGGGTAAATAGTAAGACTGAAATGGTGAAGTGTGGTATTCATAGAAGAATTCACAGTTGGGAGTATTGCTATGTTTGAGGGCTATAAGATATATCATTGGAAGTGGGGAATGCCCTTCTTCTTATGTCCCCCTAAATCATATTTCGTGTCTTGTATCACTCTTAATCAAGTAGTGGATTCGTTGAAATAAATTGTGCCTTTAGTTGTTATAATCATGATTTATATAGCTCATGTCCATTAGGGATGTTAAAACTGTGACTTGGAAAAGTTTTGGAATTTTCTGAAGTATTTTGGAACTGTTTTTGGCTTATGAGGCACCGAACCTCCGCAATAATGCCTTATCACAGAGTCTACTCTCTGGGATAAGCTACGTGGCTTGGAAGTTAGACTCCGCGATAAGTATAGTGCTACAGCGAGGTGTAAAATTTCATCCAGTTTTGATTTTCTCACTTGAGGTGAGGGGCTTTGGATCTTTTACCCCTTGTACAACCTTAGTCTCGTTATCTTATGATTCGTGCTTACATAATTTACTTAGCAATGCCATGAAGCCCTTTTTCTTTTGATTCCTATATTTTATTTTTAAAGAAGAATTCTTACTGTGAAGTAACATACTTTGTTCTATACTAAATCTTCAAAATATTCCTATCCATCATTTAAAGATGAACGATTTCAAGGGGGAGATAAGGTAACACCCAGCACTTTTGGGCTAGAATTTGAACAGTTGTTTTGACTTGTATGAACTCAAATCTAATGATTTCTATATAAATATAAGTGTCATTTTCATTTACGTAGTGTGTAAAGAGCTATCAAGGTGAAAATGTTCATAGGAAACACTTAAAGAAAAGTTGAGTTGAGAACGTTTGATTCGACCTAATTTTGGTATTTGATCCTACAAGGGTCAACTTAGAATGTGTATAACTTTTGGAATATATTTAATTTTGGTGATGAAAACCCACCAAATTATAGATAATTGAGTTCTCTTTCCATATCATCTGATTTTTCAATAATCTAATACCCAAGAGAAAAGTTACGAACATTTTTGTGAGGAACGAGTGAGGGTCCACGATTTTAACATGGCCCAGATCTTGTGCTTCGTGATTTCGCCGTGGCATGGAGATATGTTCAGAAATGCTAGAACACACTTTTCTCTTCATTTTTATGAGGGCAAACTGGACATTTACATCCTAAACTATCCTATAACTAATAGCAATGTGAATCATCATCCCATGACCCTAAAACATAGCAAATACATAATCCCTCTTCTCCTAAATACTCAAGAACACAGATTAAGGGTTCGTTCAAAAAACTTCAACTTCCAAGGATTCTAATTCAAGTTTCTTGTCCATGATTCCTCACCATTCCACCATCAAGGGTATTGGAAACAAATTCAAGTGTTCATATTAATTCAAAGCTAGGGTTCAAGCTTCAAAGTTAAGGGTTCAAGTTTTTATCCGAATTACTTCTTTCAAAAGGCACGTATCTCTCTCCTTACACTTGTATTTTCTACAGTTCATGAAATTGGTTTATAGTTCATATGGTTTCGATATTTGGTTTTGAATTATATGTTGAGGATTTTGGGATATAAATCATTTATATGTTTTTCCCATGATTGCGAGTGATTTATTATGCACTGAATTGTTGGTTTGTACACTTACTGGGGTGCATGGAAATGGTGAATAAGTTTAGGGGTACGACAATTCCCTAAATAAATGGATTTTTGTATTGAAATTGATAAAAACCCCAACCCATTTGCATAATTAGTTTTGTAATATGATTTATCAATGGAATTGACTTATTTCACTAAAACCAATGCATTGCATAAATGGCTAATGGATAAGATAGATATTGAAAACCTTTTGGGATACAAGGGACCCCCATAATTGAGTGATTTTCTTCAAAAACTTATGGGGTACGAAGGAATCCCCCAAGTAATTTTAATAATGGATTCTAGGTTATAAAGGATTCCGCAAAATGTTGGCTTAATGACATTGCTCGCAAGTTATAGTCGGTATGATGATACCACTTAATGATGCCTTATGATTGATTCACTAATGTAATGGTTAGGTGATGCCTTAAATATTTTAATTAGGCTTATTAGGGGTTGTGTTAGCTAGCCATGATGGTGTGATTCCCGAAGGGCTGATAATGGAAACTCATGTTTTCCATTGCGAGGGTTGGTCTTTATGATTATGGTCTTAGGTCACTATACATTTATATATATTTGATCATGATGGCGAAGGGTACGATGGAATCCCGTCTTTCCATGATACCTTCAATTTGTGATGCTAACATGCACTAGGACCCTTCCATAGGGGAGTCGGACCCATATTGCCCCTGGTTGCCTTTATAACGGTTGATCTACACAATCCAGGATAAATTTTTTAAATTACATGTTAGCCTTGTTCCTTATCCCAATTTTTGTAAAATATGTATGCATATATATATATATATATAAATGTATATGAATTGTGCATATGGTTTTGAATGATATTGGACAAATTTGATCATGGCATTATTTTATCCCTATTCCTTAAGTTACATGCTATTTCTTATCCCACTAACCATCTCCAAATGTTGTATCCCCACGCGATAAAGGGTCCGAAGGAACTGCTTCTTTTTCTGCATTGTGATAGATTTATAGGTTATCAATTGTCAGCTTTGATTTGGTGAGTTTTCATTCTCCAGAAGAGTATCATTTTAAAGTCATGTCTTTTTATGTCTTAGACTACCATTTGTTTTTTTTTTGTCTATCGTTGGTAGCATGTCATGACTTAGATTGCTTTTGTTCTGTCTAAAGGCTTTGTGGATTACTGTGGACTTGAGATTAGTTGTTGAATTCTTAGACTTCTATGGAAACGTACTTTTCTATTTTGTTTTACATTTGGAATTTCATTTTTGTACGTATTTTTGTTCCATTTGACTCGGAAAAAGAGGTTGTCTTCGATCTTTGTTGGACTTGAGATACCCATTATGGTCAGGCCCTGGTTCAGATCCTGACAAAATTGCCTCACTATGAAGATCTAGTAGAAGGTTTGAATTATTTAGAGCTGTGTAAGACAAGTGTTATCATCCCACCTGAATTGCCTCTAGGGATGAAGTTTGACATTATTAGTGCAATGATGCACTCTCTAAACTTGAAGGGGGTATTTACCGGCCTACCAACTGATTTTGCTAATATGTATGTGATGAACTTTATGGGGATTTTGAACTTCCTATAATATTTCTTAGGTAAGTCTAGAGGTGATTAGACTGAGATCATTTCCTTTCTCTTCTATGGGTGAAAATATATTTGGTTGGTTGATTACCACTTAGAATTACTACTTTAAATGAGTTAAGGAATCAATTTTTGGACCGTCTCTTTCCAACTTCTAGAGTGTTCTAGTTGAAGGATAAGATTTACAATTTTAGGTAGTTGCATTCAGAGGCACTATATGAGACTTGGTTGAGGTTAAAGAAGAAGCTGCAAAATATACCGAATCACAAGAGGGTCGATAGAAATTATCTTAAAAACTTCAATAGAGCCTGGAACTCAAATACAAAGACTATAGCAGACATTATTACTTATGGGGCATTAATGAGTATGCATTAGGAGCAAACTTATGGGATCCTAGATTGAATCTCAAAGAAAAACCAAGGGTTTCATATTTGAGATATGGACAGACCCATCAGCACTTATGTAATTAGATCATTCAAAGAGTAGTGAGCATTAGATGAGATAATAGATCAAGAGGTAGCACAACAGAGGACTAGTATTAGATTGCTTATAAGAAATTGCTACAACGGGAGTGGAATAGTTGAATATAGTTGGTGCACAAGGTAAGGCCCCTAGGTATATAGATTCAAATTTTGAAGAAGAGGAAACGTATCTATATAAAGAGGTGGCAAGTTTCCAAGCCAATGGACAAAGGTCTAACCAAGACAAATGTAACACTAAACTAGGAAACAAAGATTGAAACTACTATCTAGACAACAACTAAAAAAATTAGGATATAGATATATGTAACACCCCGTATTTTTGGGCTAGTCTTTGAACCATTGTTCCTATGTGTAAAAGCTATAATCCAAATGATTACCATGGGAATATAGGTTTATCTTCATCCACCTATTTGATGAGCTTTTAAGGTAAAAAATGTTCATAACAAACACTTAAAACAAAGGTAAGCTTCGAGCCTTTGATTCGTCCAAAGTTTGGTATTTGATTCTATAAGGGTCTACTTTGAACGTGTATAAATTTTAATATACATAGAATTTTACATCTCAAAAACCACCAAATTGTGGATAATTGAATTAGCTTTCTAGAGATACCAATTTCGCCTTAATCCGATACCCGAGCAAAAAGTTATGGCAGTTTTCATGAGAGATAGTAAGCCAACGCGATTGGGACGCGACGCGTCGGTCATTGACAGTGCCCAATCGCACACGCAAGTGTACATGGTCTTATCAAGTAGTAAATTCTCTTCAAATAAGTCCAAGTATCAATCTCTCAGGGACTTGCGTTCGCCGACTATCTAATTCTAGTCTAACATATTGAAAAAAGTTAACAAATAGAGTTTTTGTAAACTAAAAAAAAACTAAACTTTTGAGGAAAAACAATGACTTAGGACAATCAATGGATAGAAACCCAGGGTTAAGGCTTACGAACAATCATAATATGTTGTTGAACTTCATTTGTCAACTTTCTTATCTTGGTTGTTGATTCGTAGGGTTAACTGCATGAATACAATTTCCCAACCTCTAATCCTTTACCTAAGTTGAACCTTACAACTACGTCGTTGAGCGGGGATGTAATGATCCAATTAGGTTATTTAAGTTAACTTCCTACGTGTGAATCAAGTAAGGCATCTATGTATATCCTTGTCCTAGATGTTAATTCAAGTCTTCTATTTTATAAAGAAACAAAAACCCTACTTTGCTTATTCCCTTATTCTATCTCCCTATTCCCTCTCTCGAGATCACAAGATTGACAATTGATATATTCTAAGGGTAGCTAATCCATAAAATAGTTAAAACAAGAATAAACAAGCAACCAATAATGATAATCAAATCAACAAACTTAATTCAAAACAAAATAATCATGATCTTGGCCTTAAACCCGCTAAAGGAGTTTTAGCCTTTAATGGAAATATTCATCATCCAATCCCTTGGATCGATGTAAAAAACCATAAAAGAAACTAATGTAAAGAGATATAAACCCCAAAAAGAAGTTGTGGTAGGCTCCTTAATCCTCCAAGATTTCCAAAAGTAAGTAAAAAAGTGTATAAGGTCCTATTTATAGTAGAAGAAATATCCCATGCCTCGTTGAACAAGGAAACAGTTTTTGGTCGTCCGCGAACCGAGTGATTAATGCGGTGGAGGGCATCGCATCATGACGAAATTGTTTTATTTAACTGTTTTGGGTTCCTTCTTAATCCATTTATGTGTTGTACGAGCCAATAATCCTTCCCACGCACCAACACTCCCTCAATACTTTTCAGGTGTCCAAATTGGTGTCGAACAGTGTTTTGTACATCCGTGATCCATTCCTAGCCATTTTGAATTGTTTCCACTTGATTTAAAGCTTTTAAATCCTTAATATATAATTATAGTCCATTAAAAAATAATTATATAGCATTAAACACAATAATTTAGATCTCAAAACAACACAACATCCTCAACGATGAAATAGAAACCTGAGCTAAGCATTGGCTAAATTCACATTGAGCTTTAACTTATTGTTTTGACTCTTTTCTTCATCCAATTAACCCTTGAACATTTTAACTAATATTTTTCACATGTAAATACATAATAACAACCTTATTAACTCTTTAAAACACAATATAACCCAACAAAATAGCCTAGAAAAACACCTAGCTCAAGCTAACTTATCATTAAAGTTGGAGATGAGGATGGTGAGTTGGGGAGCCTCCATCCCTGTATAATGTTCAGTAATTCAATAATCAATAAATTAAACATTGGTTTGGTATGGTTTTTGGTAATACCATATGAAATTTGGAAATGTCCAAATGTACGTTTGAAGTTCAAAGAGTAAATTCAATAGAATCCTTATTTTGTATTTCTTTTGTTTCTTTTTACGAATATATTACCAAGGTCCAAGAGATTCTTTCGAATTGACTAATACTATTTTCTACTGATTTGGTTAGACATATTGTATTACAATATGTATATATATATATATATATATATATATATATATATATATAATTCAATATTTCGTAAATACTGAATACCAAATGAAATTAATATCTTCTATCAAAACCAATTCCGAATACCAAAATATTAAAATTTCACTCCTAAATACCATACCAAATATCAAATTACCGAATACTATTTACCAAATTTTTCAATTTGGTTTTTGATATTTTATGTCCATACCTACATGCTATGACTGATCACCTAACCCTATGGGTCATAGTATTCTACCATGATTAGCTTGTACTTTAACTTTCTATGGCCCAAAAATTCTGGTCTCACAATTTCTATACTTGTGCCAAGTTACCTTTATTTTTGCTTTTCTCACTTCTATATCCTATTTTCCTACGAAACTACTACAAATACATCACATGCATATAAATGAGACCTTGACTTAACATATTTTCCATTGAAAGTTCCATCAAACCATGACACATCAACACCCTCACCTTAGAGGATTTACATATCCTTAGGCTTACAAAATAACATAAAATTATGACGCTTAACTAAGACAAACCCAAGGGGCATACAAGGCCAATTCACAACATTTTCAACCCCCTTCTTTACTTAGATTTAGAAACTATTGCTCCTACATACATTACTTAATAAAAGAGATGGAAGCAGACTATAAACAAACAACCAACAAATATTTGCAAAAGACATTTGACCAAAAAGATAGCAACCAATAATGTAATCCATGAGCCATCACAAAAAAGAGGTTTTATGTGTTTGCAGTCTTAAAAATGTTATCAATGATTTGCAAGTGATGTTTGTGAAATACCATAGACTTTCCCTTATTTTCTAAGCCATAATTTTTTGAGTTGGACTATGATCAGTATAGCACTTTTCTTGACTTATAATGTAGGCTTGGGCATTCGTATGCTAATTATGAATCAAGTGACTCAACCCTCCTTGACATTAGACTAATTTTGACTCCACTTTTTAACCTTTTTTCCCCTTATTTGTTTTTCCTTGAATTTTGAATGTGGATTTTTTTCTTGTTACAACTCTTTCCTCCTTTCTTTTTATTTTTTTTTCTCTTTTTCACACTTTATTCAAGCATATTCTTTTCTCTCCTTTTTTCCTTATCACGCCCAAAACATTTTTATTTTCTTTTCGCTAACTTAATTCTTCATATCCACTTGGTACTACAAACCCCAATGATAACCATCCTTAACTTAGGCAATTTGCTTGAGTTGAGGTACATAGTTTCCGAGAGGAGACCAAGGTCAAAATAGGTTCATTGTAATAGAAATGGGAAGCTAAATTTATTAATGAATTTAATGAGTCAATTTAGACTCAAAATTAGGATCAAGGGATACACATTTTATCTAGACGTGCATTTAGGGTAAAGTGGATTAATTTAATAGTGGCCTATGATCCGTTCCTAATAAATATCCTACAACCTAGGAAAGACTAATCTGGCAAGTTCTGGATCAGACACACAAAATCAACTAAGTAAGCATCTCTAACATACATGGAACAATGTTGCATTATCACATAATCCTAGAACATTCATCAATGCTAAATTATAGTCATTTTATTTCTAATACTAATGTCATCACAAGATCTATGATGGTGATACTATAAACAAAAAACACAACCAAAATAATTTTTTGAGGGGTATCCTTCAAATATTTTCAAAATCACTAGGTTTACTCAGACTTCAACCCAAAATACAAAATATTTTCAACAATAATTTGATGCATAAAGGTTTCCTACTTTTCTCTAACACACTAAATAAAAACAATCACAACACACTAAATATGTCAGTTCTACTATGATGACCTGCTTGGATAAAAAGAAATGCTACAACAAAAAACCTCGAGTGGTGGTATATCCTATACCCTACCCCTAAATTTGAGAATATATAGTGTCTTCACTATATGAAAATTAAGATATAAAAAAATTGAGGGGTAAGGACATACTTTCATCTCTATAAGAGTTGAATCTGTGATCACATTCTCTACTAAGGTCTCAAAACTCAACCCCATATTAGGAATTGTGACCTTAGCAGGAGTCATGTCATTCAAGTAAATATTGGAATAGGTATTGGCCGGTGCACTCAATGGTATCATAATCAAGGGGAAATTTCCTTAACCACCATTTCTAATAAGTAATATCAGTATCAACATAAATGGGGGCCTCACAATTCCCAACAATTCTTGTGTATCTCAAAAAGTGATTCTGGGAAGCTTATTTTCTCTTCATTGCACTCTCTTCATATTGTGATTATCTTGTCTATGATTTTTTATTTTTCTCATAGGCTCTTCACCCTCATCAATACTTTTTCCTTTCCTTGTGTTCCCTAAATATCAGCTACATTAACCTCCATAATCTTCTTAGTGACGGGCATAGTGAGAGTTGGGAAAGTCGAGTACGGCTTGGAGGCTATCTCTTTAACTGCTAGGGCAGTCAACTCTACTTTCATTCCTTCTTGATATATGGGCTTATCACTCAAAAATTTATTATCAATCCTTTAGTCAAAGTAGTTTAAGTGGGTCTACATATATGGTGTACCCCTATTTGAATCTCTCTTTTCACCCAAAGTTGGGAACCCCTTTAAATATTTTCCATCTTTTACTCAATGGTGGAAAACCTTTTTAGAACTTTGTTTATAAATTCCTATGTCACCAAAGTGTACCTACTGGAAGGTGAGTGAGGTATGGATAAGATAACTGTGAGTGAGACAACTATTAATACTGGCTCAAAGGTCGATAAAGTAGTAGCATCAGTTGTAGATTGAGGATTGAGCCTCATAGTCTTATTCTGAGACTCAATCTATGCTTCTCGAATATCTATAAACTCGAGATGACTATATCCATATCAGTATCAATTGAAAAACACTTTAGATTAATGTAGATCTTGCTATAAGCTTTTCCCTAGATACTGCATTTTGTCAGATCTTGAATTAGTCCAAAGTTAGTAGTTTTGTGAACCAATATAAAGCTGTCAACCTCGGTCTAGATAGGAACTCATTCTAAACACAGCTTTATGAATAGGCACAATAAATGGATATTTGTCTCAAAATTCATAGCTGATACAAGATTTCATGGGTAATGATCTTTATAATATCAATCTTAAAACCCTCCATATACCTACCACCAAAGTAACTCAGTTGGAACTTAGAATGTTATACATAGATGTGGGCCCTAATATATGGTAACCACTTTTATTTAAAATTTAAGCTACCTTTATTTATTTGTAAAGAAGTACCAGCAACCCAAGTAACATTATCTTTATCTATGGCTATAATATTTGCCATCTAGTAAAGGCGAACCATCTTGTCTTCATTAGCAATTTACTTACTTTAACCTTTTTCATTTCATTAATGCAAACATTAATTTTTGTAGTTTTAACATCAGGAACATAATCTATACTATAGAAACATAAAATAGTATATGTCAAAAAAATTTAAATTGACCCCATAATCTATTATATAAAGAGGGTCATGAACTCTCTATGAGAGGACCCATGGAGAAAACACTTTTAGGGATATTTAAATTTTTTGATAAAACTCGCTAACTAGAGTTGAGTTTTATCTACCAAATTCTATAGATATCCATTAAAACTTGAACATTTTGAATAACTTCTTAAAGTAGAGCACATTAGACATATCCATTGTCAACAATCTTCGTTATTTCGTTGGTAGTGCTTAGGGTAATGGAACTATCCTAATCATATAACTATTAGCAGTAGTCTCTTCTATAGCCTCATATGACTCATGTAAACTGGATCTCGATCCAACTTCTTTGGAATATTTGTCGGATACAACCTCTTCCCCTCTTATTGAGACACTCCCATTTACCCATTTTCTACAAATTTAGACTTTCTCCCTTCTTCATACATTGGATAAGTAGGTGATATATTAGTGATGCCCAGTCATTCTTTATATGAGGTCTTTTTCGTCCACCATAGGGAAATGTCTCCCTAACCTCGACTAGGCCTAATATAGTTTACTCTTCAACTAATGAACTCGATTCCTACTTTATGGTCACATTCTTTAATTTTAAACTGGATCGAGCATATTTCAAGGGAGTTGTCTTCCCCCCCTTTTTTTTCCTTTGGGAGTTTAACTTTTTGATACTATCATACGTGTGAGGGAGTAGATGTCTGTAAATGAAATCATACAAAAAAAAAATTATAGATAAATTGCAATAATCCAGGCTCTACAAGCCTCGGCAATGAGTCATTGCCTTGGATTATAAATAATGGGCTGACTCATAAGGTCTAGACTCAAATTTAGTGTGATTCATTATTATCCTAAAAAATTTACACTATGAGTAATTTAATGAGATAACTTCCTGAAAAGTTCAATTCAGGCCTCTCAATGTGAGTACACCCTATGACTCATTGGGTGGTCCTATAAGTTGTTAGATGACTTATTTTTAGATTGGTACATAAATTTTAAGGAATATGAATTTTGGACCAACGTACCAATCAATTTAACTCACACGATGACTCATAGACTTAGGATGAAAGTCATTGGGAGAGTTATAAGGACTACAAATTGGAAGTCCTATATATGAACACTCTCATCTCAAACATATTTTCCTAGCTTCTTCAACATATGAGAACAAATAAGGCAATCATTTAAGTGTTAATTAAATCACTCCATTTAGAAATATATGAACCAAAAAATTAAGGTTACTCAAATTTAAACTTAAATAATAATCATGCACCTAATTAAGAATATAATTATACACACAACATTAGTTTTCACTTTGTTTCCATTAAAAGTAAGTGATATAATTTTTAAGTCATCACCCAATTCAAGTTCCCTAGAATTTAAACCTAGGGTTTGATGGGACTATATGATTTATTTCCAAAATCAAAGTAAAACAACTAGAAATTACTTACTTTGATTTGAGTAATAATGCTAGAGAAAGTCAAAGAATTGGAGTCTATTACATGGAAATTTAGACTTTGAGCGCAAGTGAGTAGTAAGAATCTGATAGTTGTGATTTTGTAGGGTGAATAATTCTTAATTTTTGGGTTGATTAATTATTTGGGCAATAGATAGGAAAGATGGGGGAGTTCCTCTTATTTGAAAAGAAAATTAATGTATGGAAAATTTATGACACTTTCAATGCTTAAAATGGTGAATATTGCAAGTATAAGGGTATTCTTATATGGCTATAATATTTTTTGGTGTTCACAGGTCAAATAGGTTTGGAAGAAAATTTCTTAATTTTGGACAAATAAGGCATCATATGACTTCATGTCACTATCATGGAACCTAAACACATTATACTCAAGCATCATAGAAATATCAGAGGATGATTCTTAGGAGATAAGCAGATTGATGTTTCCAACAATCATACATTGATAATATAATTATACAATCTAATCACGGGTCTGGAATAAATGTTGTAGGTGTTAAGTCAAATGGATCAGATAATGACTTCACATGACCGTACAGTGAAGACACGATCGTAACAAGGTGTCATAGGAAGAAAGTCCAGATGTGCAGTTTATTCAAGTTTAAACAGTAGGAAGATCAGATAAGAGCAAAGCACAATTTTCCCTAGAAGATATAGAGTAGCACTGAGCACTGTACCAAAGAAGATCTAAAGATGACCAAGTCCATTAGCAAATCACACACACCAAGGGAAATCCTAGAATCAAACCACAATCATACCTATCATTTGTCTGAGCTAACCAGCACAGAAATCCTATTTTGTTTAGGATAGATTTTTTTGTCTATAAATACTCTTATACATTCTTTTGTATAATTTATTTTATATTACATTAGTGTAAGGTTCTAAGGTACATTATTTGTATTTGGATCACAAACTTTGAATTTTAGTGTTTCAATTCAATTTTAAGTTCATGATTATGCATTTCTTAACTCTTGCAATTACGAGTAGCTAAGAACCACAACTAAGGTTGTGGGAATTATGATGAATTAATGAAGCAAGGCAAGTGCATGGTAATTCTAGACCAATATGCATATATTGGTTACAATAAAGCAATTGTCATAATGGGTATACAAATCATGCTACGCTCACTCTCACAAAGAATTCTCAAATTACACATAATGAACCATAAGCTTGCCCTTAGCGTCATGCTTCAATAATATTCGAATAATTAACCTAGGATAAAATAGGTCTTTTTCGGGTTATAATGTAGGTAAGGAACAAGTAGGAACTATTTTTGCCAAGAATAGTGGATAACCTCTCTAAGTTCTTTAATATACTACATCATAAATTTAAAATAAATCTCTAACAACCAAATTGCACTTTTTCATCAGCCCATATCTTTTGTTTTTTTCCCTATCTCTTTTAAGCATTTTCACCAACACTTGGTGCTCATAAAATTCACTTTTTTTTTCTTATTTCTCAAACTTCTTACTAATTTAATTTTTTTTTATTAAAGCACCTAGGAGCTTTTTGGATCAAATAATGGCCTATCAAAGAAGGGAGTTAAGCTACATATAAGGCTACCAAAGAAAATAAGCTAAAGGCTAAATGGGCTTAATTAGGATAATGCATAAAGGATAGGACAAATAAAAGGTATAAAACAAGGCTATCAAAGAAATGCCTATATCATCTCCTAAACCTACATTCTTTATTTCGCTTCACACATACACCGGGAAAGTTCTAGACATCATATGCAAAAAGGAATATAAAAAAGAATCTTACACACACATGACACATACTCAACTCAATAGGATCATCATAGACTCCTAACCAATAATAGCATGAATTAAAATTTTAGACATAAATACAAGAGTCACAAACATGAGCTTAGGAATCTAAAAACTAGAAATTCTCGTAATCAACATGCTTTTACCAAACAATACACATGCATCATGTAATAAAAAATAGCACCAACAAGAATATCTTACATAATTTTTTTTTAAATTGAGCCAATATTTGGGAATTTTCCCACCTCACACTTAAAAATCTACTTTGTCCCCAAAGTGTATTTAAAAGTAAGAGACAAATATACTCTCTGAGGCCTTTAGGCCTAGCTAGTAGCATCTTAAGACATAAAGGAGATCCACGGAAATCCCACACCTATACTTTGCCATGCTCCAAGCTCAAGTATATGGTAGCTAGACTTCCCATCAATCTGTGATTCAACAAAAATCAAACTAAGTGAAGTTAAAAAAAAATTAAAACGAAAATGTACCTTAGCGTAGGTTTCCTCTCAAGAAGCATCTAATTTAGTGTCGTGGCATGACCCAATGAACTTTTTCCTCCACCTTGAGGATATAAATTTCACCCCAAATTTTGTATCTGTCCTTTTTGCCTCACTCATAGGGTGGTAGAACAAAGATTAAGGAAATGAGTAATGGATGATTCATGGTAAACCACTCGGCCTTAAAGTGACATATGTTTTTATGTTGATTGTACGGTGTAAAATCAAGAATATAGGACTCTTGTTCCTCATTTTCACACTCTTTTACTATTTTAAAAGATACCAGAGACAAGATATCATCTAAATATAATATACAAAAGTACTTTGAAAGTGGCCTAACCAATACTACTTCAAAATTTTACACTCTCTACTATACACTCACTTTTATTCACCTTCTCCATTTCAATCTCAAGATAAAGATTACAATCAAGTGGCAGCGATTCATGTGTTTGATCCATAAATTGGAAAATATCCTTCTTATATTTTTCTTTTCTTAGTCACTATAGACATGGTGGTAGTGGTATCTGCTCAACCTATTCAACAATTTTAGTTTTTGAGTACTCAGACATGCTCGAATTATCCACAACTATTTCTGCAAATGGTTGGAAATCCACTTGCTTTGCAACCTCTCTCTGGTTCTTTATATATGCCAATAACTCAACCTAAAACTCTAAAATTTATTTTAGCATCTCTACCATATTACTAGTTGACTGATTTGATCGGGTCTATTAAAACTGTTATTGCTGGTTATTCCATGATTGTGGCTGATTCTGCACTATTTGATTGTAGTTTTTTATATAATTTTGCCTTTCAGCATAGCCCACAAACATTACAAAATTAGGATTGATAGCACATATCTTCAAAATGACCACTATGGCCACAAATCATACACCATATAAAATCATCATCACTTGAAAA
The DNA here is from genome assembly GCF_002878395.1 of Capsicum annuum. Classification (NCBI taxonomy): domain Eukaryota; kingdom Viridiplantae; phylum Streptophyta; class Magnoliopsida; order Solanales; family Solanaceae; genus Capsicum; species Capsicum annuum. The sequence continues at coordinate 157,056,538 of NC_061122.1, read as the reverse complement.
CCATCTATCCTAGGTTGCCATGTCAGAAGTGTGATAAAAAGAAATATAAAGAAAATAAAAAGAAAACCTAATTTACTATGAACAACTCAATATAGCTAAACTAAAAACAATATAGTTTCCTAGTAATAAGTCCCGGGCAGCAGTGCCAAAAACTTGACAGCGCAGAAGGAAGTGTACGTGGTCTTATCAACTAGTAAAATGGCTTTAAGAAATCCCAAGTATCCATATCTTTGGGACTTGTGTTCGCCCCCTATCTAATTCTAGTCTAAAAAATTGAGAAAATTAACAAATAGTGTTTTAGAAAATTAAAAAGAAACTAAACTAATGAGGAAAAATAATGACTTAGGACAATCAATGCATAGAAATCCAGGGTTAAGGCTTATGAACAATCATACTATATTGTTGAACCTCATTTGTTAACTTGCTTACCATGGTAGTTGATTAGTAGGATTAATTGCATGATTATCATTTCCCAACCTCTAATCCTTTACCTAAGTTGAACCTTACAATTACATCATTGAGCGGGGATGTAATGATCTAATTAGGTTATTTAGGCTATCTTCCTACGTGTGAATCAAGTAAGGCATCTAAGTACATTCCTGTCCTATATGCTAATTCATGTCTCTTATTTTATAAAGAAACAAGAACCCTACTTTGATTACCTTTCTCTATCTCCCTATTTCCTCTCCGGAGTTCACAAGGTTGACAATTGAAGTATTCTAAGGGTAGCTAATCCATAAAATAGTTAAAAGAAGAAGAAACAAGCAACTAATAATCATAATAAAATAACCAAACTTAATTCAAAATGAAATAATCATGATCTTTGTCTTAACCCTGGTAAAGGAGTTTTATCCTTTAATAGAAATATTCATCATCCAATCCCTTGGATTAATGACAAAAACCATGAAAGAAACTAAAGTAAAGAGATAAAAACCTTAAAAAGAAGTTGTGGTAGCCTTCTTAATCCTCCAAGACGTCCAAAAGCAAGTAAAAATATGTATAAGGTCCTATTTATAGTAGAATAAATATCTCATACATTGTTGAACAAGGAAATAGTTTTTGGTCGTCTACGAACCTAGTGATTAATGCGTTGGAGGGCATCTTGTCACGTATAAATTACATTGGTTCACTGTTTAGGGTGCCTTCTAAATCAATTGATGTGTCGCACACACCCAGACTCCTTCCCATGCTCCCAAACTCTCTCAATAATTTTTCATGTGTGTTCAAATTGGAGGTCAAGTAGTGTTTTACGCTTCCGTGATCAATTCCAAGTCTTTTTGAGGTGTTTCCACTTGATTTCAAGCTTGTAAATCCTTCATATATCATAATAGTCCATTATAAAAGAATCAAATAGCATTAAACACAATAATTTGGAGCTCAAAATAACACAGCATCCTCAACGATGAACTAGAAACATGAGCTAAGCATAGGCAAAAATTACATTTGGCTTTAACTTTTTGTTTTGACTTTTCTTGATCCAATTGACCCTTTAACATTATAAATAAGTTTTTTCACATATAAATACATAATAAAAACCTTAGTAACTCATTAAAACATACTAGAACCCAACATAATAGCCTAGAAAAACACCTAGCTCAAGCTAGTTATACTGGTTTTCTCAGTTGAACTCTAAATGTTCAAATTGAATAAAAACTCATGTGCAACCACCATTAAACATTATAAACATATGCTTGGACACATAAATTCTCATTTATATCATTTTCAACCCATTAATCACATGAATCAACCTCAATACAAGGCTAAATAGGCTAGAATAGCAGCACTAGAATGTATAAATACACCTAACATCAGTCATCGATGCAATTAGTGATGAAATATGATGGAACTATATTAAAAAACTGTTTCACATGCTATTTCAATTACTAAAGGGTTTAGGGTAACTTTGGTCACTTTCCCTCACCCAAACCCGTCCATAACACTTAATTTCAGCCCCCAAAAGCATTAGATACATTACTTTTCATCTTTTTTCTGTCCAATAAAACCCTAATCCCCTCAAGAACACCAAAAAATTCATCAAATTTCTTCAAGAAAAGGATGAAGCCAAATTTCCTAATTCAATAAAGCTTTCAAGATTGTGTTTCTCCTTCGATATTAAAGCTTTAAGGTATGTGGGAGTTCATCCATGGGTCCTCTTTCACCCGTAGAGCCCAAAACCCTTTTATTTTAATAAAATAATGAAGTTTTTGGTCATTATGTTATTTAAATATTCAAGAAAGATTGAATTGCATGATTTCATGGTGATTTTAATTAATTTCAGCCCATGTGTGATTACATATAAGATTTTAAATTTCCAATGATCTGAATTTGAGTTTCCCATGCTTTTTCAAGTGAATTCTGCGATAGATCCTAAATTAATGATTTTTAGCAACATTCCTATGTTTTAAATTCATGCTGTCAATATGTTTGATGAAATTCCCATATCATGTTCAATCAATTTCAAGATGAATCACCAAGTTATAAATTTTACCATGTAACATTATTGTTCACCAATGTTTAAGGCATTCTTAGGTTCAAGTTATGATCTATACATGTATTATCAAACACCCATGTCCTATTTTAAGTAAATTTTAAGTGAATTCTTAAATTCATGATTTTAGTTATTTAATTATGCGATTCTCCCATGTTTAAGATATTTTTATGTCCAAGTTCATGATCCCCATGTGTTTGGTGAATTGCCCTATGTTAGTGTATTAATCTCCATGTACTTGATGAAATGTCCAAGTGATGGATTTCTTTAAATAATGATTACTTATTATGGTTTCAAATGCTCTCATGTGTCTTTATTATCTATGCTATCGAGTCTTAGGGGTATTGAATACCCAAAATTTAGCTATTTATCTAGTCTCTAGTCAAAATAGAATGATACATAGTATTCTGAATAGTAGCATTCGGTCAGTCAATAGAATCAGTGTGATTTTAGTTAAGCCTAGTACAGTCTAGTGATCAGTTCAGTGTCAATTCAGTTGGGAGTAGGATTCAATATTGAGGAAACCCAAGGATGGGGGTATTCCTACTAGTTTAGGGTTTAAGCCTTAGAAGCCATCCCTGAATTACAGAACTACGTGGCTAGTACAGGTTTGAGATATCTTTCTGGTAGTTTAGGGTTGATACAAATCTCATGAGTTTCCATCTTGAATAAAGTTACTCCTTTATCCTTTGGAACACCAATTTTATGGATCCACATAGCAAGTGTTAGTACCCGTGGCACGGTGCTGACACTATTTTAACTATGGTTATATGTTGGACCCTGATTAAGTCAGATTAGGGCATGTCAGTTAGATGATACCTCCCATAGTCTCAATTATAGTCTCAATTCAGTATTCAGTTTATAGTTAAGTTTTAGGTTTGCTTTACCCTAGCATACGGTTATCAGTAATTCAACTTATAGACTATTTGGAAATCATGTTATATGCTTGGTCTTTCATTCTCAGATAATATAATTTCTTGAATTCATGTTTGATCATCTTATGTTGCTCAGTTAGTCCACATCTCATATGCATAGTACTCCAAAGTTTCAGTCCAGTTATTAAGACTAAGTACAATCTAGTCTTACATTACCAGTATTTAGCTATTAGTCATTCAATTAATTAGATAAGCTTAGTATATATTATGTTTTGTTCTGTATGTTTAGTATAATTGTATATTCAGATCCCCAATGTTATGTTAGTTTTTATCACGTAGTTTTAGACTTAGTATTTATATTTTACCATATCCTAGCTTCAATTCTAATTATATCATTAAAGTAAAGTTTTATAAAAACTAAGTATAGAGATTTACCATCTTATTAGAGTATGTTTGTCACTAATGCTAAAAGATATTTAAGTTTTCAGTTTATTTTAGCCTATTGGTGTGCCTACTTAAACTTAGCATGCATGTTTTTATATTAATTATAAAATCAATTTTACTTATTGCATTCACCCTGCATATTCAGTTTATTTGTAAAACCCAATATGCTTCTATGCTAGAAAAAAACAAACCGTTGTTCTTATATATAAAACCTCTAATTCTATAATTCATATTTGAGTTCATGACTTATGATGATTATCCTAGTGAGAAGAGTACTTATGATGTATGAAACATGTTTTTAAGGGTCACTTAGAGTAATGGGAGCTAAGAACTTTTGAATCTATCAAGTTTTGGTGTTTGATTTCACTAGTGTCATCTTTGAATGATCTTAACTTAAGGCACGTGTGGAATTTTAAATATTAAGACCCACAAAATTGTAGATAATTGAATTAGCTTTCCAACAATACTAATTTTGTCTTAATCCAATTATGATCTCAAGTTCTATTGATAAGTTTTGAAAAGTGCTTTAAAAGCAAAGATGGATCTTTTGATCCCAAACTAGTATTATGAAATCCACATTATTCAGAATGTTTATGGTTTAAAGTAAAGAGAAGAATAAATGGGTTTTCATTACAAATGCTTATACTATTTTAAGGTGGATTTTCTAAAGAATAAACATATAAGTAAAGAGGTAGTATTTAGAATTAAGCGAGAAGTATGGGTTTAGCGCATACTATTTCCCTAGAACTATGAGCAAACCAAGGTATAGATTCAGATTATTCCCATTTATGGGGATGCAGATAAAAATTGTGATCACATAGTTTAGGTTATATTTCTTGGTAAGAGTATGACACCTCTCCCCAACATGAGTTTTCCCCTTAGGGGAATAAGATATTGGACACTAAGATAGCTTACATGGTTTATGTCAGTTAGAAGAACCTCCCTAACTAAAAAATAATAATAGAATAACTTTTAGAAACTAAGTGTAAAGGCTAACAAATTTACTCAGACATTGTTCCACATAAGATACAGTTATCAGGTTTCATCTTTATGTTTTAAGATTGATAAAAGTGAGTCCTTTTCACTTAGCTTGCATAATTTGAATAATAGGACAAGAGTATAGTTTATTTGAACTAAGTATGGTGGCTTACAAGAATTTCTTTACGTCTTATTACTCATGACCTGTGAGTTATAAATTTTTACTATACAAGCCAAGGTGAGTCACTTATATATACCATGCTATTTTGAAAGTTTATTTCAATTATTGCATCTATTGTTTTACTTATGCATTCACCCCCACATTCTCAGTACATTCAAAAAGTACTAATCCACATATACGTCTATGTGTTACATTGTTTAATAATGTAGGATCAGGTGCTTAGAGCAGTATAATTAAATATCAGCATCTCTATCTATATCCCAACAGTTGGTGAGTACTCATGTTTTGAAGACCCATTTATTCATATCTTCAACTTTTGCAATATTTGATTAGTTGTTTTCAGTTTAGTTCGAGTTAGCTGGGGGTCTATCCTAGTGACTCTCTTGTTATCAAATGTAGAGGCTTGTCAGACTGTTAGTAATATTTTAGATTTCTAGTATTGGTTGTTTAGATCTTTAAGTCAAGAACTTTCATACTTTATATTTATCTAAACTCAAATCAGTTAAGATGATAAATGCAGTATTTCAACATTTTAGTATGTTCACATATTTAAGTTACTTTCATTATGAGTTTCAGAATTAGTAGACGGCTTAAAGGGTTCGCTTGGGGATACTTATAGTCTTGATCAACATGTGACATCTCGGGACACATTTTTATGGGGTTACAACATTCTAGAAGTACTGATCCATATATAAGTCGGTGTGGCTACATTATTTCATACTGTAGGTACCATTTGTAGCCTACACATCATGATCAGACAGTTGTAGTTTCCATCCAGCAGGTAATGAGTTCTATTATTTCAAGAACTCGAGATAGTTTTAGTTCATGTAAAGTTTATTTATTTTCATATGTACTGATTAGTGGAAGTTGGAGGCATGCCCCAACTATCTATAGTAAGTATAGTAGAGGCTTCATAGTTGTTAGAGTAAATCATGTAAATTTTAGTTTCTACCTTTAGTTTTATCATATTGTAAACTTTATTAGTAATGTATTTATTTAGATTATGCCATGATTCTCTTTCCACACCGCAGAACTTGTTATTTATTTTATAATAATTTAATTGCTTAGCAGTATTCCAGTTCATAGGTTAGCTTGGGATCACTTGTGGTTTCAAGATCTGTGTGGTGTTCAAGGTGTACTCTTGAGGCCTTACAAACTTGGTATTAGGGCACAAAGTTCAAGTGTCCTAAGGTGTTTATAAAGCCATGTCTAGTAGAGTTTTGCGAAATGCTACAGAGATGTCTGTACTTTTCTTCAAGAGGCTACAGGGCATTTACAGATTGTTTTCCTTCTTTTATGTCATAGATCATGCTATAGAAAGGTTCTTTAAGAAACTTACAAAGATTCTCATCTTGCTCTATTTATTCTATCTCTACCTTAGTTTTCAGGTAACAAAAATAATCAAACTCAAATTCCTACAGATAGAGTTTTCTTAGACAGTCCTTAAAGATAGTTATGGGATTGCACGCAAGCTCAAAAGTATCCTATCAGTTTTGTCATGTTCCAAAATTTTAAAGATTTCATTCATGATTATGAAAACTCATGCACTAATCCAAAGTCAGACATGCTCTTAGATCCCTCCTTAGAATCCTACGATAGCATATGATCTAGAATTAGAAGTTTGAACCCAGAAGTTTAGCACTAGTAGAGTTGGGATAATGTTATCTGGATTGAACAGATTATTTATTCATGGGGCTAGTTGTACGAAAGGTGACTTAATAGGCTTGAAATAGTGTATGCATGAATTTAAGTTTGTTGATTCAAAATTTTATGTTGTTTATGTCACATGTTCAAGTGAGATGGTAGTTCTCATTATTTAGATGTGATGTTAGTAGGCTATGAAGGAAGTTAGTATGGTTCATTGAAGGATTGGGGATATCCATATTATGCTTTAGAATCTAAGTTTGAATCTTTGAAGATTGAGCTAAAAAAAAGAAAAGATTTGAAGCTCTAGATGGTGTGAAAACAGAGTAAAGTGATTGCAATTAAGTTTAGAGTTACAAAGAGGATCCACAGACATAAGATGATAGCTTAAAGTTAAGGGGGAGATGAAAGAACAAGTGACCAAGTCAGGCTCTTATATTTTAGTAGTAGTGCCAATATGTGTAGAAAAGTAGTAAGAGAGGATGATTCCTATCCTATTCTTATCTCAATGCAAAGTTTTTCAGTGATTATGACATCCACTCATGCCTAACATTTCAGTTCTACGATCATAATTCATATTTATGCACTTTATAGAAAAATCATGTACGCTTCTAGTTCCTAGTATGAGGAGTTTTAGTTCACTCAGCAGTATGAATCATGTTCAATAATTTGTGAACTCCAAACTCAGGTCATATAACTCATGACTCATGTACTCTTGTTTCACAGTATGTTCAAATCTAAGTACTCATGCTACAGTCCTAATGATCAGTAAAATTTAGTATGCCATGTATGCCATTAGCTTAGCTCAGTTTGAAGAATTCATGCTTTTGATACTCTATTCCTCAGGCCTTAATTAAGTGTCGAGTTATGTATAGTTATCCCTTCACGCTTCAGGTCCTTTTGTACTTAACTTTCAGTGACCTTTCCTTATATCATGATTAGTTGAAATTCTATATGTGTTTTCTCATTCTAGTGCATGAAAGTTTTAATGATAAAGGTGTAGAGAATATGAGAAAGATGTTTTTGAGGTTGTTTGCCTACAAGTTCATGTGCGGTTATGAATATAGGATTAAATGTCATGTTGGTGTACAAGTGGAATGTATAGTTAAGTATAAGATTTTAATATAATTCAGTCCGTGTAGTCAGCAATCCAGTCTAGCAGTCCGACAGACAAGTTCCTACGATTTTCCATCTTTTCTATTCATGAGGTAATTAATTCATGACCATGTAAGTCATAAATTCTATTTAGTTTATGCACCAGGCATCAGACTCAGATCCCAGATAATCAGTCATGATTTGGTCCGTTAGTGTGTCGTGCATCATCTTAGTCTTTCGTTAGTATTTCTACCAAGTCAGTACTATTTGGGGATCGAAGTATCCCAATGAGGAGATGTATTGTAATAACCCAAGTGTATATGTCCTAAACATTTTGTTTTCATTCACAAAATAGGATCCATCTTGAAGTAATGGTTACTCATCAGTTGACTCTCTCATTCCATCTTAGTCTTATAATCATTCTCATGTCATTGCATGTATTCAAGAAATCAGTTCAGTTCATGATATTTAGTTCATGTATCATGCTTTAGAATCAGTTATGCAATCATGTTCCAAGTCATACATGTTCAGAATATGATCTCAGTTACCTTTAAGCAGTACTCTCAGTCTAACTAATCTTATTAAAGGATGAACGTTCCCAAGGGGAGATAATGTAACACCCTATATTTTTGGACTAGTCTTTGAAACTTCGTTCCTACGTGTAAAAGCTATAATCCAAATAATTCCCATATAAATATAAGTTACATGATCTTTATCCTCGTTTTTGATATGATTTCAAGGTGAAAAATGTTCATAAGAATCAATTATAACAATGTTAAGCTTAGAGCCTTTGATTTGTCCAAAGTTTGGTATTTGATTCTACAAAGGTATAATTTGAACGTGTATAACTTCTTATATACGTAGAATTTTGCAACCCAAACCCACCAAATTGAAGATAATTGAATTAGCCTTCCAACGATATCAATTTTACCTTAATTCAATACCCGAGAAAAAAGTTATGGAATTTTCTATGAGAGACAGTAAACCGACATGATCGAAATATGACGCATCGGTCACCTATGCAATTAGCGATGCGACGTGATGGGAACCACGTTACAGAACTATTTCACACGCTATTTAGGTTCCTGAAAGTTCTAGGGGTACTTTGGTCACTTTCCCTCACCCAAATCTGCCGATAACACTTAATTCAACCCCCAAAAGCATTAGATGTATTATGTTTTATCTTATTTCTATCTAATAAAAACCTATCCCCCTCAAGAACACCAAAAACTTCATCAAATTTTGTTCAAGAAAAGCAAAAACTCAAGTTTCCTAATTAAAGAAAGCTTTCAAGATTGTGTTTCTCCTTCAAGATTAAAGATTTAAGGTATGTGGGAGTTCATCCCTAGGTCCTCTTTCACCCATGCAGCCCAAAACCTATTTATTTAAATTAAAGAATGAACTTTTCAATCATTACATTATTTCAAATGTTCAAGAAAGAATAAATTGCATGCTTTCATGGTGATTTTAATTAATTTCAGCACATGTGTGACTCCATGCAAGATTTTGAACTCCTCATGCTATGAATTTGAGTTTTCCTTGCTTTATTAAAGTGAATTCCCTGATAGATCCTAAATTAATGATCTTTAGCAGCATTCCCATGTCTTAAATTCATGTTGTCCACATGTTTGATAAAATTTCCATATCACGTTCAATCAATTTCAAGATGAATCCCCAAGTTATGAATTTTTCCACATAACTCTGTTGTTCACCCATGTTTAAGACATTCTTAGGTTAAAGCTATGATTTTTACATGTAAGATTAAATGCTCATGTCCTATTTCAAGCGAATTTCATGTGAATTACTAAATACATGATTTTAGTAATTTAATCATGCTATGCTCCTATGTTTAATATATTCCGATGTCCAAGTTCATGATCCCCATGTATTTGGTGAATTACCCCATGTTAAATATTAATCTCTATGTGCTTGATGAAATGCCCAAGTAATGGGATTCTTTAAATAATGCATACTTATTATGATCTCAAATGCTCTCATATGTCCTTATTATCTATGCTATCAAGTCCTGGGGGTATTGTTCAGTCAGTAGAATCAGTGTAAGTTCAGTTAATCTTAGTACAGTCTAGTGATCAGTTCAGTGTCGATTTAGTTAGAAGTAGGATTCAGCACCGAGCAAACCCAGGGATAGGGGTATTCCTGCTAGTTTAGGGTTTGACCCTTAGTAGCAATCCCTGAGTTGTAGAACTACGTAGCCAGCATAGGTTTGAGATTTCTTCTGGCTAATTTAGGTTTGACACATGTCTCATGAGTTTTCTACCAGTATAGGGTTACTCTTTAGTCCTTTGGGACACCAATTTAGTGGATCCACACAGCAGTGTTAGTACCCGTGGCATGATTGGGGCTTCTCGGTTAGATGATACCTCCTATAGTGTCACTTATAGTTTTAGTTTACTATTAAGTTCAAATTTCAATTTAAGGTTTACTTGATCATAGCATAAAGTTATCAGTTATTCAGTTATAAGTATTTTAGTATTTTAGTTTACAAACTATTTTTGAATCATGTTATACGCTTGGTCTAACTTTCTCAGCTAATACAGTTTCATACATTTATGTTCGGTTATCTCATGTTGTTTAGTTAGTTCTTACCTCATATACATAGTACTCCATAGTTTCAGTCAAGTTATTCAGACTAAGTATAGTCCAGTCTTACATGACTAGCATTCAGCTATCAGTCATTTAGTTAATCAGATGATCTTAGTATATGTTACGTTTGGTTCTATATGTTTAGGTATTTGTGCTTAGTATAAATGTATATTCAGATCCCCAAAGTTATGTCAGTTTTTATCGTGTAGTTTTAGACTTAGTATTCTTACAATATTCATATTTTTACATATCCCAGCTTCAGTTCCACTTATATCATTAAAGTAAAGTTTTATAGAAAATAAGTGTAGAGATTTACCATCTTATTAGAGTATGTTTGTCACTCATGCTTTATGATATTTCAGTTTTCAGTTTATTCCAACCTATTGACGAGTCTACTTACACTTAGCATGCATGTTTTAAGATTTCGTATGAAATCAATTTTACTGATAGAATTCGCCCCTGCATACTCAGTACATTCAAAAAGAACCAATACATATATACGTCTGTGTGGCTACATTATTCATAATGTAGGTACCATTTATAGCCCGCACTTCATGATCAGACAGTTGCAGTTTCCAGTAAGCAGGTGATGATTTCTCTTGTTTTGGGAACTCTAAAAAGTTTTAGTTCATGTATAGTTTATTTTTTTTATGTATTAATTAGTGTTAGTTGTAGGTATGTCCCAGCTCGCTATAGTCTGTATAGTAGAGGATTCATAGATGTCAGTTAGAGTCAATCATGTAAATTCTAGTTTCTTCCTTTAGTTTTACTAGATTATAAAATTTATCAGTAATGTATTTATTCAGATTTTGCCATGATTATGTTTCCACACAGCAGAACTTATTATTTATTTTATTATAATGCAGTTGCTTAACAGTATGCCAGTTCATAGGTTAGCTTGGGATCACTTGAGGTTCCAAGCACTTGTGGCATCCAGGGTGTACTCCCAAGGCATTACAAACATGGTATCAGAGAACATAGTTCAAGTGTCCTAAGATATCTATAAAGCTATGTCTAGTAGAGTCTTGCAGAATGGTATGGAGATATTTGTACTTTTCTTCAAGAGGCTACAGGGCATTTAGGAAATATTTCCCTTCTTTCATGTCTCAGATTCTGCCATAGAGAGGTTCTTTAAGAAACATACACAGATTCTCATCTTGCTCTATTCATGTGATCTCTACCTTTTTTTTGAGGTAACAAAAATAATCAAGCTCAAATTTCTACAAACAAAGTTTACTCAGACAAGCCCTAGAGATAGTTATAGGATTGCACGTATTCTCTAAAGTATCCTTTTAGTTCTGTCATGTCAAAATTTCTAAAGATTTTATTCATGATTATGAAAACTCGTGCACTAATCCAAAGTCAAATATGATTTTAGATCCTTTCCTAGAATTCTATGATAGCATACGGTCTAGATTTAGAAGAATAACTCAGAAGTTTAGGAGTAGTAGAGTTCGGATAGTATTATCTGGATTGCGCAAATTATGTATTTATGGGGCTAGTTGTACGAAAGGTGAATTAGTAGGCTTGATATTGTGTTTGCAAGAATTTAAATTTTTTAATTTAAAATTTTATGATGTTGATGTCGGATGTTCAGGTGTGATGGTAGTTCTTATGGTTCAGATGTGATATTAGTAGGATATGATGGTAGTTAGTATGGTTCATTGAATGTTTGGGGATATCCATGTTAAGTTTGGGAATATAAGTTTGAATCTTTGAAAATTAAGCTAAAAAGAAGGGATTTGAAGCTCTAGATGATGTGAACTAAGAGTAAAGTGATTGTTGTTAAGTTTAGTGTTTCATAAAGGGTCCACAAACTTAAGATGATGGCTTAAAGCTATGATGGACATGATAGAACAAGTGACCAAGTCAGGCTCTTAGATTTTATTAGTAGTGCCAGTATATATAGAAAAGTAGTGAGGGAGGATGAGTCCTAACCTATTTTTGGCTCAGCGCAAAGTTTTTCTGTTATCACGATATCTACTCATGTGTTACATATCTGTCCTACGATCACAACTCATATTCATGCACTTTATAGAAAAATTATGTATGCTTACAGTTCCTAGTATGAGAAGTTTTAGTTCACTCAGCAGTATGAATCATCTTCCATGAATTTGTGAACTCAAAACTTAGGTCGTGCAACTCATGACTTATGTACTCATGTTTAACAGTATGTTCAGATCTAGGTACTCATGATACACTTCTAACGATCAAACAAATTCAGTTTATGTCATCTCGGGCCTCTATTAAGTGTCAAGTTATGCATAGTTATCCCTTCATGGTTCAGGTCCTTATGTTCTAACCTTTCATTGCCCTCTTATGTCTTGACTAGTTGAAATTCTATCAGAGTTTTCTTGGGTTAGTGCATGAATGTTTAAGGATCGAGGTTTAGTGAATATGAGAAACATGTTTTTGTGGTTGTTTGCCTACAAGTTGTTGTGTGGTTATGAAGATAGGTTTTATTATCATATTGGTGCACAAGTGGAATGTATACTATAGTATACGCTTTCCATATAATTCAGTATGTATAGCCTGCAATCCAAACTAGCAGTCAGACAGAAAATTTCCTGTAGTTTTCCATCTTTCCAATTCATGAGGTAATTCATTCACGACCATGCAAGTCGTAAATTTAGTTCAGTTCATGTATTAGGCATCAGACTCAGATCCCAGATATTCAGTTATGATTTAGTTCATAAGTGTCTCCTGCATCATCTCAGTCATTCTTAGTATTTTAACCAAGTCAGTACCATTCGGGGAACGAAGTATCCCAAGAGAAATATGTATTACAATACCCTGAGTACTCATATCCTAAACCTTTCATTTTCAATCATGAAATAGGATCCATCTTGATGTAATGGCTACTCATATATTGACTCTTTCATTTCTATGTCAGCCTTATAATCATTCTTATGTCATTTTATGTATTCAAAAGTTAGTTTAGTTCATGATATTTAGTTAATGTATCATGTTTCAGAATCAGTTATGCAATCATATTTCAAGTCATGAATGTTCAGAATATGATCTCAATTACCTTTGTACAGTACTCTCAAGCTAGCCAGTCTCATTCGAGGATGAATATTCCTAAGAAAGAGATAATGTAACACCCTGTATTTTTGGGCTAGTCTTTGAACTGTCGTTCCTACGTATAAAAGCTATAATCCAAATGATTCTCATATGACTATAAGTTTCATGACCTTTACCCTCATGTTTGATGTGCTTTCGAGGTGAAAAATGTTCATAAGAATCACTTAGAACAATGTTGAGCTTAGAGCCTTTGATTTGTCCAAAGTTTTGTATTTGATTCTACAATGGTATAATTTGAACATGTATAACCTTTTATATACATAGAATTTTGTAGCTCAAGACCTACCAAATTGTGGCTAACTGAATTAGCTTTCGAACGATATTAATTTTGCCTTAATTCAATTTTTGATCGAAAAGTAATGGCATTTTTTGTGAGAGATAGTAAACCGACGTGATTGGGATGCGACGCACCCGGTCATCGATGCGATTATCAATGCGACATAATGGAAACTATGTTACGGAATTGTTTCACATGCTATCTCAGTTCCTAAATGGTATAGGGGCACTATGGTCACTTCCTCTCACCCAAATCCACCTATAACAGTTTATTCAGCCCCTAAAAGCATTAGGGGTATTATTTTTCATCTTTTTCTGTCAAAGAAAACCCTAGTCCACTCAAGAGGACCAAGAACTTCATCAAATTTTCTTTAAGAAAAGCAAGAACTCAAGTTCCCTAATTCATGAAACCTTTCAAGATTGTGTTTCTCCTTCAATATTAAAGCTTTAAGATATGTGGGAGTTCATCTATGGGTTCTCTTTCACCCATGGATCCCAAAACCTTTTTATTTCAATTAAGGAATGAACTGTTCGATCATTATGCTATTTTAAATGTTCAAGAAAGATTAAATTACATGCTTTCATGGTGATTTTAATTAATTTCAGCCCATGTGTGATTCCATGCAACATTTTGAATTCCTCATGCTATGAATTTGAGTTTCCCATTCTTTATTCAAGTGAATTCCATGATAGATCCTAAATTAATGATTTTTAGCAACATTCCCATGTCTTAAATTAATGCTTTCCACATGTTTGATTAAATTCCCATATCATGTTCAATTAATTTCAAGATGAATCCCCAAGTTATGAATTTTTAACTCTATTGTTCACCCATGTTTACAACATTCTTAGGTTCAAGCTATGATCTTTACATGTATGATTAAATGCCTTGTCCAATTTCTAGTGAATTTCATGTGAATTCCTAAATTCATAATTTTAGTTATTTAATAATGCTATGCTCCTATATTTAAGATATTCCCATGTCCAAGGTCATGTAACCCATATGTTTGGAGAATTTTCCCATGTTAAAGTATTAATCTCCATGTGCTTGATGAAATACCCAAGTGGTTGGTTTCTTTAAATTATGCTTACTTATTATGGTCTTTAATGCTCTTATGTGTCCTTATTAGCTATGCTATCGAGTCTTGGGGGTTTTGAATACCCAAAATTTTGCTGTTTATCTAGTCTCCATTCAAAATAGATTGATTTCATAGTATTGTAATACCTCGAGCCTATACCCCAGATGCTACATGGTGCTTGTAATCCCAAGGGACCACAAGCTAACCTATGAGTGGTACCTGCTGCATTAACTGAATAATAATACTGTAATTATGCAGAAATTAGGTATAAATTTGTCATAAGGTTTAAAACTATAAATAAATGCTTAGTACGGTACATCAATACCAAAACTGAACATCTGTCTATAAATACTCTAGTCCAAAAAGCCTATACTGTATTAACAAGGAGTTGATGGGACAAGTCCCCAATTAACTCTGACTACTGAAATAAATTGACTATTAAAGCACTAGAATAGTAAATTTGTCATTAAACTATAAGGACTCACCACTAAGTCTGTTGCTGCTGATGGATTGGACTGCTAAGTATGATTGGGATCCCGTACGTCTGAACCTATGATAGAAGATATCATAGCACAAAAGAAAGATATGCATCAGTATTTTGAATATACCGATATGCTAAGTGAGGTAGGCTGAGATGCATAGATTCATATGCATGAACAATACTGGCTGAATAACATGTGTATAACTGAATGAAACTACATACATGAATACGTAAATTGTGTAACTAAGGTCGTGATAACACTGGATACTGAGTTCTGAATTACTGATTTATTGATATCTCAATTAACTGATACTGTATAATTGATAGATGAATGACTGCATCTGATAGTCCTAATTCTGTGGAACTATGCCGAGGTACGTACTGAACTTAGTGACTATATTTGACAGTCCTGATTCTGTAGAATAGAACTGAGTTCTATACTAAGACCGAAACTAAAACTGACACTGTGAGAGGTAATCATCTAACCAACATGCACCTTTTTGGATAGATTAGGGTCCAACCTATAACCCCAGTTGTAAGGGTGTCAATACCGTGCCATGGGTAAAGACAGGCTGTGAGTTAACCCTCTCTAATAGGAAGCTCTTTCGTCAATCCTCGCTGGCAGGAAAACTTATATGAGATATATCAACCCTAGTCTGGCAGGAAGATATCTCCACCCACGCTGGCTACATAGTTCTGTAACGTAGGGACTACTACTAAGGGTCAAACCCTCTGCTGGAAGGAATGCCCTCATCCCTGGGTTCACTCGGTACTGAATCCTACTCCCAACTAAATAGACACTGGACTAATATCTAAAATGTACAAGGATAGACTGAATTGTTATTGATCATACTGTCTAAATAAAATGAACTAAGTTCATTGAGTTCCATTAATTGATGAAGTACTACTAAATTCTGTTAACTAATGGAATACTAAAGAGATCTGTTGACTAACTGGATTTACTAAGGTGTGAACTAAATACTGAACTGTAAGTGTGACTGATTACTGGGGCTACTGTTCATGAAACTACTGAGACTGTTCTATAACTACCATAGCTCTTGGTAAACAACTAAGTTTTCGGGTATTGGATACCCCTAAGACTCGTTAGCATGAAAAATAAGTCATAACATAAACTTGAAAAGGCATAAAAGTATGCTCTTAATCATAACTCATTCATAGAGACATTCCATCAAACACTTGCATGATATAACTTGCACATAAGCTAACATGACATGCTTTTGTTCCTTTTTCTTTATTCTCATGAGCAATTTATCAATCACTTGGAGAACATAATCAATGCACATGACACTAAACAACACATAGGCATCATATTTCAAATCCCCATTTACAATTTCAAGGGTTTAGTATGGATTCACATGAATATATACATATATCAAATAACTCTACATCAAACTTGTAACAAAATATGGATTAGAAACCCAATTAATCATTATAATCATGAATATAATCAAACCCAATATGAAATTCATGAAATCAATGCACTTAAAGTTTTAAAAGTAGTTTCTTGAACTCCAAGGGTTGAAAGTACCCTTGGATGAACACTTGACATACCTTGGTATTCAAATTTGCGAAGAATGATGGAGTTTTCTTGAAGGCTGAATATTGAATTAGAGATCCAAGGGTTTACTTCTTGAGAAATTTTGAGAAAGATAAAGGATTTTGCCTCTAAAGGGGCTTAATTTTGTGTTTTGGGGGCTCACATAAGGTGTGAAAAGACCCAATTAACCCTGAGGATGCGACTTTTTAATGACTGAAAACTGATTTAGCAACACGCGGATCGACGTGCTACTTTATTGGCATTTTTACGATAGCCAACACATCGCATTGAGTCTATGCTGGTTCACTGTAATTTGCACTAGGAGCTAGGAAAAAGTACTCATCGATGCAATGGCCGATGAGACACATCAATATCACTTCAATCCGCTAGTTCGAGCTTTCAAATGAAGTCTGAAAAATCCAAAACATATCTGAGAACACCCACTGACATTTCTAATCAAGATTCAACATAAAAATCATTACTTTAAGGTCATGAGGGTCATGAAATAGAGCCGCCAACCTACGAAGGCTAATATAACACTAAGTCTGAATACTTAGCTAAAGATTTCTAAGTGTGGGACCCCTAACAAACTTTAAAGGACTGAGTTAAGCTTAGAATTTTACGGGGTCTTGTAATATCTACCCCTTGGGAACATTAATCCTCGAATGAGACTGACTAAGCTGGGAATACTATTAAACTAAACTTAGATACTGGTTATGCACAATTGTAACATAATTTCAAAACTGACACTACTGATATACTAAAACTTCATACTGAACATGCGTATCTGATGCATGAGCACATAATTGAATATGGTTCATAAATACATCACTGGGATTGATAATAAGCTGAGTTTCTCATACTAAACATGCATATCTAATGCTTGAAGTCACAACTAAATATGCAATAGTAACTGGTGCAAAGTCTATAAAGGTAAATCCAAGAATGGAACTGAGTAAGTTCAATGAAAAACTATTACCTTGGGCTGAGTGTGACTTTGCGGAGAAGAGGTGAGGATACTTAGTTTGCATATCTGCTTCTTCTTCCCAAGTATCTCCCTCAATGGACTGATTCCTCCAAAGAACTTTGAATAGAGGGACCCTTTTGTTCCTTAGTCTGCGAATCTGATAATCAATGATTTTGACTGGAATCTTCTCATAAGAGAGGTTGTTCTGAACGTCTATACTCCCTACAAGGACTACAACTGCTGGGTCACCTATGTATTTCTTAGTAAGGAGACATGGAACACTGGATAAACTGAAGCTAAGTCTGAAGGCAACTCAAGCTCGTAAGCAACCTTTCAAAAATGGAGGAGAATTTGATAAGGATTGATATATTGGGGACTAAGCTTTCATTTTTTACCAAACCTCTTCACTCCTTTTATAGGATAGATCATTAAATACATACAATCACCAATCATGAACTCTGGATCCTTTCTCCTTACATCTGCGTATAATTTGTATTGGCTCTGAGCAATCTTAAGCCTTTCCCTGATCAACTGAACCTTCTCTAAGGTGTCAAACACCATGTTAGGCCCTACTACTATGGCCTCTCCCACTTCAAACCAACCAATGGGAGACTTATATGTCCTCTTATAGAGCACATCAAATGAAGCCATCTGAATGCTAGAATGATAGTTGTTGTTATATGCAAACACATTCAAAGGCAAGTAGTTATCCCAACTACCTTTAAAGTCTATCGCACACGCTCGCAGCATATCCTCTAAAGTCTAAATGGCCTATTCTGCTAACCATCTATCTGAGGGTGGAAAGCTATACTAAGGTGAACTTAGGTACTTAGACCCTTCTCGAAGGCTTTCCAAAAATGAGAGATGAAATGCATACCTCTATCTGAGATAATGGACAATGGAACTTTGTGTAATCTGACCAACTCTCTGATATAGAGCTTAGCATAGTCCTCGGCTGAATAAGAGGTATGGACTAGTAGGAAATAAAATGATTTGGTCATCCTATCTATAATGAACCAAACTAAATTGTGCTGATAAAGAGTAAGAGGTAAAGTCATCACAAAATCCATGTTCACCTCGACCCAATTCCTTATGGAAATACTGAACTCCTACATACACCCACTAGGTTTTTGGTACTTAATCTTTACCTACTGACATGACGAGCACTTAGCTATAAACTCTGCAATGTCTTTCTTTATGCCACTCCACCAATAGATCTCTCACAAATCATGGTACATGTTAGTGGCCCCTGGATGAATAGATTAACACATACCATCCGCTTCTACAAGAATCCACTATCTCAGGTCATCTATACCTGGCACACATAGCTCATCCTGACAACGCATACACCATCTCCCCCTTGGGAGAAAACCTCTATTTTCTAATCTATGACTGATTCTTTTAACTTAACTATGCTGGGATCCCTATCATTCTCATTCTTCACCTTAGAAAACAGATATGATTCTAAACTAATCTACACCCATACACTACCTTCTGCTGAATCGACTAAGCAGACACCTAGTCGGGCAAGCTGATGAACATCCTGAGCTAACTTCTTCCTACTATCATCCACATGAGAAACACTACCCATAGATATCCTACTTATAGCATCATCCAGCATATTGTCTTTAACCAATGATATAGGATTCTTATGTCATAATCTTTCAATAAATCCAACCACCTTCTCTAATAGAGGTTTAGGTCTTTCTAAGAGAACACATATTGTAGGCTCTTATGGTGAGTGAACACATCAATGTGCACTCTATACAAATAGTTCCTCCAAATTTTTAAGGAAAATACTACTGCTGCTAACTCAAAATCATGAGTTGGATAGTTTTTTTCATGGGGCTTAAGCTGTCTAGAGGCATAAGCTATGACCTTACCTCTTTGCATCAAACCACGCCCCAAAACAACACTGGAAGCATCACAATACACAATAAAGTAATCTAAACCATCTGGTAGAGTCAAAACTAGAGGTGTAGTGAGTCGAGTCTTCAACTCTTAAAAACTCTTCTCAGAAGAATCTGACCACTAAAACTAGACCTTCTTCTGAGTCAATATGGACATAGAGGATGAAATAGACAAAAATCCCTCAACAAATCATTGGTAATAGCCAGCCAAACACAAGAAATTTTGGATATCTGATAGAGAGATGGGTCTGGGCCAGTTTCTCACTGCTTTGATCTTTTGGGGATCAACTCTAATTCCATCATCAGAAATGATATAGTCGAGAAAATCTACAGACCTTTGCTAAAATTTTCATTTACTAAATTTGGTGAATAGTTGATGGTTTTTGAGATTCTGCAATACTATTTTGAGATGGTTTGCATGATCATGATCATGCGGAAGTAGACGAGGATGTCATCTATGAAGACTGTGATAAACATGTCTAAGTACTGCTTCAACACACGGTTCATCAAGTCCATGAAAGATACTAGGGAATTGGTATGACTAAATGACATGACTAAGAATTTGAAGTGACCATACCAAGTTTTGAAAGTTGTTTTCAGAATATCACGTTCTCTGAATCTGAGCTAATGATAACCTGATCTGAGGTCTATCTTAGAAAAGTAACTGGCACCCTAAAGTTAGACAAATAAGTCATCGATTCTAGGAAGTGGATACTTATTCTTGACGGTGACTTTATTTAGCTGATGGTAGTCTATACATAATTTGAGTGAACTATCTTTCTTACACATGAATTGAATCGGTGCACCCCACGCAGACACACTAGGTCTGATGAATCCCTTATCTAGGAGATCTTTGAACTATTATTTTAATTCTCTGAGTTCTGCAGGTGCCATTCCTTATGGCAGAATAGATATGGGATGAGTGTCTAGAAGAAGGTCTATTCCGAAGTCGATTTCCCTTTCAGGAGGGACTCTAGAAAGATCTTTGGGAAACATATCTGGGAATTCACATGATACTAACACTGATTCAAGATTGGGGGTTTCTGAGTTATAGTCTTAGACTCGAAAGAAATGGTAGGAACATTCCTTAGATATCATTATCCTTTCCTTAAGGTAGCAAATAAGTTAACCCCTAAGTGTTGAGGTACTACCCCTCTACTCTAGGATGGGCTTATTCGGAAACTAAAACTAGACAATTTTGTTTTTGCAGTCAACTAAGGAATAGTAGGAATAAAACCAATCCATACCGAGAATGGCATCAAAATGGGTCATCTCTAATTAGACTAAGTCTGTCGAAGTGACTTTCTGAGACACCATAATTGGACAGTTCCTATATACCCACCAGGCTATAATAAGTTTACCCATTGGGGTACAGACTAAGAAAGGATCTACTAGAATTTTAGGACTGACTTCAAAGTCAGCAATTAAATAAGAAGTTACAAAAGACAAAGAAACTCCTGGATCCTGCAAAGCATAAACAAGCAAATGGAAAATTTGTAACATACCACTGACCATATTAGGAGAACTTTCTTGATCCTATCGGGACTGAAATGCATAGAGTCTATTTGTACGTTGCCCACTGGTAACACCGGAAGTGGCACCCTGCCTATTCGAGCGATCGAACTGAGCTGAGGGACGGTGATGCTGACTGTGCGAACCCACCTGGGGACACTGTTTGACTCTATGGCATGGATTTCCATATCTGAAACATATGTCACTACCACCTCTATAGTCACCCTGATGGTTTTTGCCATACTTTTGGTAGAGAGAATTTGTTTGGGCACTGCTAACACTACCCCGGGGTTTAGGGCCAATGCCCTATCTCTATTGCCATCTATGAATTTTTTCACGGGAGCACTGGCTGAGGATGGAGTTGAGACTGAGAATTTTGGGTGGAACTGAGAACGTCTATAAACCTCTAACTTAGGCTAGGTGAAGTTTAAGTTAACTATTCTAGATCTCTTGTTCTCTCTTTCTTTCTCTTTAATCTTAGATTTCTCTATCTGCTGAGCATGGACCATGAATCTGGATATGTCCATCTCCTTAATATGCATTCCAATCCTACACTCCTTGACCACACTATTAGACACGCTAGACACAAACTTACTTACCTTAGATCTGCTATCTGCTACCACATGAGGAGCGTATATGTCTAATTGAGTGAACTTAAGAGAATACTCTTGTATCATCATATTTCCCTGTATCAAATTTATAAATTCCAAAACCTTTACTTATCTCAACTCTAGAGGGAAGAAAATATCCAGAAAATTAATAGCAAACTCCTCCCATTCTATGGGCCCTACATCTATGGCCCTCTCCACGTTTCAATAGTTGAACTATGACTGAGCCACATCCTCTAACTGATTTTAGCTAACTCGATACTTTCACTAACTGTCACCCCCATAATATCTGTAACCTTTTACACCTGATTAAGAAATTCTTGTGGGTCCTTATCTGAATTTGACCAGGTAAAAGATAAAGGATTCTTTGTAGTTGAAGTCCCGAATCCTGGCTGCAGTAGTATTAGCCACTAGGTTGGCCAGAACGACAGCTGGGTGTTCATTCTGGGCTACCACCAAATGAGCTAGGGTGGTGAAAGCTATTTTATATTCAACATGGAAGACATTTCCATCCAGGGGATCTGCCTAAATGAGTTGAGGTGATGATTGATTTTCCGTTCTCTTGTCGTTAGTCTTTTTGGAAGGCATGTTCTGTAAATAAAAATTAGAGAATAGATTAGACTAAGAGTTTAACTTGAGCTAATGCTCGCATGACATAAATAGTTAAAGAAGGGAAAATTTTCCTAAAACATCTCATAGCCTCCTGTCCATAAGTGTGTCACACTATACACCCATGCACAAGACTCTACTAGATGCGGCTTTTAGACTTCCTAGGACTCTGTTGAACTTTAGGCTCTAATACCAACTTTGTAACACCTCGATCTTGTACCTCAGATGATACATGATGCTTATAATCTTGAGGGACCATAAGCTAACCCCTAACTAGTACCTGCTGCAATAACTAAATAACAATATTGTAATTATACTAGAATTAGGCAAAAACTTTCCATAAGGTTCAAAACTAGAATTAAATACTGAGTACAATACATCAATACAAAAACTGAACATCTATATATATATACTCTAATATGAAAAACCTCTACTGTCTGAACAAGGAGTTGATGAGAAAGTCCCCAACTAACTCCAACTACTGAAATAAATTGAGTACTAAATACTGGAATAATAAATTTGTCCTCAAACAATGAGAACTCACCACTAAGTCTGTTGCTGATGGATCGAGCTGCTAAGTATGATCTGGAACCTATGCTTTTGAACCTATGTTATAAGACATAATAGCATAAAAGAAAGGTATGTGCCAGTACTTTGAATGTACTAGTATACTAAGCAAGGTAGGCTGAGATGCATGGGTTCATATGCATGAACAATACTGACTGAATATCATGATTATAACTGAATAAGAGTATATGCATAAATAAGTAAACTTTAACTGAGGTCATGATAAAACTGGATACTGAATTCTAAATTACTAATTTATAGATATCTGAGTTTACTGACACTGTATAACTAATAGCTAAATGATTGTAGTTAACATTCCTAATTTTGTGGACGTGTGCTGAGTTTCGCACCAAACTAAGTTACTATTTCTGATAGTCCTGATTTTGAAGAACTGAACTGAGTTCTATACTGACATTAGAACTTAATCTGAGACTGTGGGAGGTAATCATCTAACTAATATTACCATTTCTGGATAGATTGGGGTCCAACCTATAACCCCAGTTGGAAGGGTGTCAGTACCGTTCCATAGTTAAAACAGGCTGTGAGTTAATCCTCTCTAATAGAAAGTTGTTTCATCAACCCTCGCTGGTACAAATACTTATATGAAATATATCAAAACTAGTCTGGCAAGAATATATCTCCACCTACACTGGCTATGTAGTTCTGTAATGCAGGAACTGCTACTAAGGGTCAAACCCTCTACTGGCAGGAATTCCCTCATCCCTGGGTTCGCTTAGTGTTGAATCCTACTCCCAACTGAATAAACACTAGACTGATTTCTAAATTGTACTAGGTTGGGTTGAACTATTACTGATCGTACTGTCTAACTGAATTGAACTATGTTCACTAGGTTTCACTAACTGATAAAGCACTACAGAATTTTGTTAATGATGCAATACTATAGAGTTCTACTGACAAGTTAGATTTACTGAGGTTTGAACTGAATACTAAAAGTTAACTGTGACTGATTATAGGGGATACTATTTGTGAAACTACTGAGACTTTACTGTAATGTCACAACTCAAACTGGGGCCCTTGCCGTGATGAGCATTCCCAAACCCAAAGGCCCAAAACTCCCTCGATCTATCTGGTTGTCATACACAATATTCATAGATTAAAAAATAATACAGAAACTAAAATCTGAAATGAAAACATGGTCATAATACTAAAACTGAAAAATGCGTCTAAATAACAATGTCTGACTCAGTCTGTGAAATCTCTAACATAAACTAATCAAAGTGTCCTGAAAGCTAGGACAAGGCCCCCAGTAGACCTAAACCAAACTAATAGTAGTAATATGAAATAATCAGACCTTCTGAATCATAGAAAGCTCACCAGTGTAACTCCGGTCTGTGATCTGGAATCTCTACTGTTTACCTGGACCCCTAGACTGTAACTCAGAAGCTGGAAGGAGGAGGGGTCAGCATAATTGTACTGGCATGCGAAGCAATAGAAAATGGAGTAATTGAAAAAATATATATATGTATATAATATGTGAGAGCAATTTTCATCAAAACATCATGCATAAAATAGTTTCTGAAAAATACATGGGAACTTTCTTAAAATATGTAACCTGTCTGTAAATCTCAAACTCTGATCTATGTATGACTTCCGAGGTAGGTGGTATCCTCTACAAGTTTGATATTCCACAGGCGATATGGAATCCACCATTGACTCAGCAGGAAAGCCTCAAACCCGAGCGTGCCGCAAGGGTTGCAGTTCCTAAATCTGATACGCCACATGACACTTAAGTTAGTGTAGAATAATATAACTGGGCCAGTAAACCACGGTTTTGGGAAAAGAGTTGTCTGAACTTATGCCTACTTTGGGGAATCGCCTAAGCTCACTTTGTGCCCTATTTTAGCCTTTTCTGAACATGCATTATTCTGAAGTTCTAAAACATTCATATATGATAAAGTCTGATTTCTGTATTCGTCTGTGTTTGCTATAGGGTTTTCTGAGTTTGGTATCGTCATACCAAGACTTTCAAGTCCTATTTCTGAGCCATAATGTGTTAAGAAAAATCTTTCATTTAAAGCAAAGCTTAGACCACCCAAAAACATGCATTTAGTATAGAAGATTTCATGTTCTGAAACTCAAGTTAAAATCATGCAAAAACTTTATCAAACATATAGTGGTCTAGTGCCTTTAGAAAAACATGCACTCTTTCATTACATGCATTATGAACATTAAACCTTCATGCTAAATCCCCTCTTTAGTGATTTAAAACCACCTTCAAATCATAACAAGAGTTCAACCATTTCATATAGTGCTTTTCAAGAATGCATTGCAAAATAATTTATATGCTATGAAAAATCAAAAAATTCATAATATGAGGGAATTCACCAAAAGTCATGCTCTCAACAAGAATTCGTTCCTAAATACATGCTTTCATACATATATATTCTCAAATCATTTTGGGGAAGGTCAAAAGACCAAAACAATAATGCTAAAACAACTAGTACGTGAATATATACATAGTTTCAAAAACCCCATTCTAAAACATAATTTTTCTATGCCCATGAGAATTTAGGAAAACCCCGCGTACCTCAATTTCAAAAAATAATGGGTGCTTCTTGAAGCCTGCGGATTGGGGATTCCGAATCTCTAATTGATTTTGAAAACACACGATTAAATCATGATTTATTTGTGTTTTTAGTTTGAAACCCTTGGGAGTGCTATTGAAAATTTTTAGATGAATGTGAATGTATTTTGGAGAATTGTGGGCTGAATTTCGTGTTTATGGATAAATAAGGGTTAAAAAGGGACCATTTTGCCCCAAAAATGGAGTGTTTAAGTCAGTTGAAACCTTTACATAGGCGCCGTCTATGCTATCGCCTATTCTTACATAGGTGCCACCTATGATATCACCTATGTTTACATAGGCGCCACCTATGCTATTGCCTATGCTTTCCAGTGGCCATGTGCGATTGGTTAGGCGTGCATACTACTTTGAATGACCATAACTTCTTGCTCGGGTGCTGAATTTTAGCAAAATTGGTATCGTTGGAAAGCTAACTCAAAAACCTATCATTTTACACATAGTAGGTTCACTAATTTGACATATATAAAGAGTCATGGTCGATAGAAGCTGACACAAATTATAATGTCCACTTAAACATAATCAATCGAAGTAGTTTTCAACTCATCCTTGAGTCAAAGGACTGAAGTAGTTTTCAACTCATCCTTGAGTCAAAGGACCCTTATGGTCTAAATTCAATCTTGAATGGATTCACATACTACACAAATAATTAATATGTCATATTGGCATAAGATTTATGGCTTCGGCATTATCAGCAAATTGGAATCATGGTCTATATTATAGCCCGAAATATGGGGCATTACATTATCCCCCCCTTAGGATCATTCATCACCAAATGATGATGCGGGACACAGACAGACACTATTTCAAGCATAATAAGGACTAGGAAAGATAAGATTGGAATAGTACCTTCTGTCTCATTATCCATCGAAGAAAAAAAATTAGGATATCTAATTCTCCTGTCATCTTCTGACACCCAAGTTACTTCTTCAACTTTCTGATTCCTCCATAATAACTTCACTAAGGCTATCTCTTTGCTCCTTAACTTTTGAACTTGGTGATCTAAAATTTCAATGGGCTCTTCTTCGTATGACAAGAAATATGTCACTTTAATATCCTCTACTGGCAATACCAAAGAATGATCTCCAATGCATTTTTTCAACATGGATACATGGAATACCGGATGAACGACACCTAAACTTGCAGGTAATTCTAGATCATAAGCAACTGCACTAATCTTTATCGGAATGTGATATGGCCCTATATAGCGAGGTATCAATTTACCCCTTTTCCAAACCACATAAATCCTTTCATAGGAGAAACCTTGAGAAATACCCAATCACCAACTTCAAACTCTAATTCTCTTCTCCGAACATCGGCATACGACTTCTGACGAATCTGATCAGTCTTGAGTTATTCTCTAATGATCTTTACTTTCTCCATCGCCTGATGAACAAGATCAGGCATATACAACTGAGTCTCACCCACTTCATACTATCCTATCGGAGACCTACATCTCCTCCCATACAAAGCCTCAAAAGAAGCCATCTTGATGCTGGCATGGTAACTATTATTGTAAGAAAATTCAATCAGTGGCAGGTGATCTACCCAATGACCTTTGAAATCAATAACACATGCCCTCAACATATCCTCGAGGGTCTGAATGGTACGCTCAGCTTGCCTATCCGTCCGAGGGTGGAAAGTTGTACTCAAATTCACTTGTATACCTAAATCCTTCTAAAAAGATCTCCAGAACTAAGATGAAAACTGCGTACCTCTATCGGATATAATGGACACTGGTGCCCCATGCAACCAAACTATCTCCTCAATGTAAATTTTATCATAACCCTCTTCTAAAAAATTAGTCCTCACTGGCAAAAAGTGGGCTGACTTTGTCAACCGATCTGCAATCACCCATATAGAATCATACTGGTTTTGGGATCTTGAAAGTCCTATAATGAAGTTCATGTTTATCATCTCCCACTTCCATAAAGGCAGGGCTATCTCTTTGGAAGTAACACCTGGCATCATGTGTTCTACCATTACTTGTTGACAGTTCAAACACTTGAACACAAAATTAGCTATGTCACATTTTATGTTATTGCACCAATACAAGGTTTTCAGATCATGGTACATCTTAGTAGAGCCTGGGTGAACAACATACCTCGAAGTGTATGCCTCATCAAGGATTCTTTCCCGCAGCCTATCAAATTCAGAATGCACAACCTACCCTAAAATCTCAGAATAGCATCACCACCAATTTCAAATGACATAACCTTTTGTTAACCCACATATTTCTTGATTTGCATCATGATGGGATCTTCAACCTGCTTTTCCTTAACTTTAGCACAAAGAGATGAACAATCACCCCTCCATCTTCGGAATCTAAGAGTCGCACTCCCAGATTTGCAAGGCGGTGAATATCCTTCACCATCTCTTTTTTTCCTTCTTCTACATGAGAAAGGTTGCCCATAGATAACCTGCTGAGGGTGTCGGCTACAACATTTGCCTTGCCCGGATGGTAATACAGCCTCTGACTGAGGTTCAATTCTTTCTGTGAGAAAACATACTGCAAAATCTTGTGGTCAGTGAAGATGTAACCGTGAACACCGTACAAGTAGTGCCGCCAAATCTGAAGTGCAAACACCATAACCGTTAACTCCAAATCATGGGTGGGGTAGTTCCGCTCGTGCACCTTCAACTGCCTAGATGCATAAGCCACTACCTTACTATGCTGTATCAACACACAACTAAGTCCCATACGGGATGAATCATAGTATACCGCAAAGCCATCTACACCCTCGAGAAGGGTCAAAATAGGAGTAGTGGTCAGTTTCTTTTTCAACTTCTCAAAACTATTCTCACATATATTAGACCACACAAACTTCACCTTTTTCTAAGTCAATTTAGTGAGTGGAGCAGCTATGGAAGAAAAACTCTCTACGAACCTTCTATAATACCCCGCCAAACCTAAGAAGCTTCAAATATCGGTTGGAGTCATGGGTTTGGGCTATTTTCTCACTGCTTCAACTTTTTAGGGATCCACTCTTATCCCGTTACTGGACACAATATGACCCAAGAAGGCAATAGCATCTAGCCAGAAGTCTCGCTTAGAAAATTTGGCATACAGCTGGTAATCCTTAAGGGTCTAAAGAATAATTTAGAGGTGATTGGCGTGATCCTCTTTACTCTTAGAATAGATCAGGATATCATCAAAAAATACAATAACGAACAAGTCAAGAAACTAACAGAATACTCTATTCATAAGACCCATGAAGGCTGCAGGGGCATTAGCCAACACGAAGGACATGACTAGAAATTCATAGTGACCATATCAGGTTTGAAAGGCTATCTTGGTTATGTCTGACTCCCTAACTTTCAACTAATGATAACCCGAATGAAGGTCTATTTTTGAAAAACACTTGGCACCCTGAAGCTGGTCAAAAAGGTCGTCAATCCTAGGAAGAGGATATTTATTTTTAATCGTGACCTTATTCAGCTATAGTTTATGCACATACGAAGGGAGCCATCTTTCTTTCGGACGAAAAGTACAGGCACGCACCAAGGAGACACAATGGGGTGTATAAAACCCTTATGTAGGAGATCTAATAACTATTCTTTAAACTCTTTTGGCTCTGCAGGAGCATTCTATATAGCGGAATGGAAATAGAATGAGTGTCTGGCAAGACATCAATACCAAACTCAATCTCCCTATCAGGTGGTATTCCTGGGAGATCATTTGGAAAGACTTTTGGGAATTTTTATACCATGGCAATAGATTAAAGAGGAAGACTGTCAACATTGGAGTCCTTAACTCGAATAAAGTGGTACAAGGAACCTTTAGAAATCAGTTTTTGGGCTCTGAGATAGGATATAAAGTGCCCTCTGGGTGCTAGAGAATAACCTTCTCACTCTATCACTGGTTCATTTGGGAATGAAAAAGTGACCCTTTGAGTCCTATAATCTAATATGGAATAGCACGAATGGAGCCAATCCATTCCTAAGATAGCATCAAAAGCAACTATATCTAACTCTATGAGATCTTCTAACATGTCTCAGCTACCAACAATCATAACACAACCCCTGTACAACCTCCTAGCAACAATAGAATCCCCCACCAGGGTGGAAATAGAAAAGGGTTCAGAAATCACACTGGGCTCAAACCCGAAACCAATATCCACATAAGGGATCACACAGAATAAAGTAGACCCGGGATTAAGTAACACATAAACATCATGGGAAAAGATTTGGAACATACCGGTAATAACATATGGGGAAGCTTCTACCTCCTGGCGGTTGGTCAAAGCATATAATCGATTGTGACTGTTCCCGGCAGCTGATGTGGAGCCCTTCTGAGACGGGGGTGGTGCTGAAGAATTTGCTTGAGACTTTCCACCACTAATATTCTTTCTAGCAGATGGACATTTCCTTTGAAAGTGACCCAGCTGACCACATGAATAACACACTAACGAGCTTGACTGACACCTTTCCGAATGATTTCTACCACAAGTATCACACCATAAAAAAGTACAATGCTGTTGAGCCACACTACCCTATGATCGAGTATCCTGAGCTCTGGTTCTATGGTTAGTCTGAAAACTATGAGATCGTCTATCTGCCGGTGGGTGGGGTACTGGGGTGCTGGCAGTAGACTGCATTACCCCAATTCTTTTTTTTCTGCCATTTATTTCCTTACTTACCGCCCTGAGGCTGACTATGACTCTGGTCGGCTAATCTGGCTCTTTTCGCTTGTCTTTCCACCTCCCTAGCTTTAGATATCCTCTTCTTTTTCTCTTTTACCTACTGCATATGAACGGTCAGCCTATCAAAGTCTAACTCCTTATTCAACATTGCCCCTGGCACTCAAGCACCAGGTTATCAGAAAGGACGGATGTAAATTTTCTCATCCGGGCTCTCATATTACTAGTCAACTCTAAGGCATAGCGGGCTAGTTTAGAAAACTTCAAGGTGCACTCCTGGACACTCATACTACCCTACTTCAGATTTATAAACTATTCTGCTTTGTCCTCCCTCAACTTCAGAGGAAAGAATCGATCAAGGAAAGCTTTCACAAATTCACCCTAAACTGTGGGCTCAACACTCTCACCTTTTGCATTCTCCCAGCCGGCATACCACTAATTTGCAACATCCTTAAGCTGATAAGTTGCTATTTCCACCCCTTCAACCTCATCGACATGCATTACCTTAAAGATCTTTTCCTTCTTATCCATGAACTCCTGTAGATCTTCCTCCACCTTGGTGCCAGTGAACTAAGATGGGTTTATTTTCATGAACTGTCCGACCTTCGTAGCCTCAGACATAACAAATACAGACCCAACATTTTTTGATCATTGAGCCTGGTTAGCTACCAACTGTGTTAGCATATGAATAGACCATCTGAATTCTGCATTTGAAATATATCTCTGAGTAGTCAGGGGACAGTTGTCATCAGTTCACGGAGCCTGAGGTGGATTGGTCAAAACTGGAGTGACTCTCGGAGTAGGAAAATATTCTAGAGTGTAAGATATGTTATGGGTCTGTATCCCATGGGTGGGATGGACCTTATCTGCCTAAGTATTCTAATCGATGATACGATGTGGAGGCATAACTGTGCTTCTAAAATATAAGTGATCATTGACTAGGGGATACTTCAGACTCTGAAGCACGAACCAAATCACAAAGAAGGGAAATATTTCCTAAATGCCTAGTAGCCTCTTACTTATAAGTGTGGTGTGCGACACACCCATAACCAAGACTCTACCTGATGCGATTTCGTAGATACCCTGGGACATGAACTGTGCTTTGATACCAAGTTTGTCATGACCCGAACTAGGGCCCTGGCTGTGATAAGCTTTCCCAAACTTAAAGGCTCGGAACACCCTCTGTCTATCTGGTAGTCATACATAATATTCATAAAGTGAAAGATAATACAGAAATTAAAATCTAAAATGAAAACATGGTCATAATACTGAAACTAAAAAAATAGGTCTGAATAATAATGTCATACTCAGTCTGCGAAATCTCTACCATGAACTAATCAAAGTTTCCTAAAAGATTGGACAAGGCCCCCAGTAAACCAAAACCTAACTACTAGTAGTAATATGAAATAATCAGGCCTTCTGAATCATAAAAGGCTAACCACTACAACTTCGGTCTGTGATCTGGAATCTCTACTCTTTATCTGGACCCCTAGACTATGACTCAGAACCTGGAAGGAGGGAGGAGTCAGCACAATTGTACTGGCATATGAAGCAATCCAAAATATAGTAATTAAACATATATATATATATATGTATATAATACGTGAGAGCAATTTTCATCTAAACATTATGCATAAAATAGTTTCTGAAAAATACATAGGCATTTTCTAAAAATATGTAACCTATCTGTAAATCTCAAACTCTGATCTGTGTATTACTTTTGAGTTAGGTGGTATCCCCTATAAGTCTGATATTCCACGGGTGATATGGAATCTGCCAATAACTCGGTGGGGAAGCCTTCAAACCGAGTGTGCCGCAAGGATTGGAGTTCCTAAATCTGATACACCATACGACACTTAAGTTAGCATATAATAATATACCCAGGTCGGCAAACCATAGTTTTTTGCAAAGAGTTTTCTGAACTCATGCCTTCTTCAGGGAACCAGTTAAGCTCTCTTTATACCCTATTTTAGCCTTTTCTTAACATGCATCATTCTAAAGTTCTAAAATATGCAAATCTGATAAAATCTAATTTCTGTATTCGTCTGTATTTGTTATGGAATTTTCTGAGTTTGGTATCATCATACCAAGACTTGCAAGTCCTATTTCTGAGCCATAATACATTAAGAAAAATCTTTCATTTAAAGCAAATATTAGACCACCCAAAAACATGCAACTGGTATAGAAGATTTTGTGTTCCGAAACTCAAGTCAAAATCATACAAAGACTTCATCAAACATATGGTGGTCTAGTGCCTTTAGTAAAACATGCACTCTTTCATTACATGCATTATGAATATTAAATATTCATGCTAAATCCCTTCTTTAGTGATTTAAAACTACCTTCAAATCATAACAAAAGTTCAACCATTTCATGGAGTGCTTTTCAAGAAAGCATTGCAAAATAATTCATATGCTATGAAAAATTTAAAATTCATAATAAGAGGGAATTCACCAAAAGTCATGCTCTCAGCAAGAAATCATTCTTAAATACATGCTTCCATACATACATATTCTCAAATCACTTTGGGAAAGGTCAAAAGACCGAAACAATGACGTTAAAATATCTAGTACGTGAATATATACATAGTTTCAAAAAACCCATTCTAAAATATGATTTTTATATGACCATGAGAATTTAGAAAAACCTGCATACCTCAATTTTGAAAAATAATGTGTGCTTCTTGAAGCCTGTGGATTGGGGATTCCAAATCTCTAATCGATTTTGAAAACCCACGATTGAATCTTAATTTATTTGGGTTTTTAGTTTGAAATTGTTGGGAATGTTCTTGAGAATTTTTAGATGAATGTAGATGTATTTTGGAGAATTGGGGGCTGAATTTTGTGTTTATGGCTGAATAAGGATGGGAAAAGGACCATTTTGCCCCAAAAATGGAGTGTTTAAGTCACTTGAAACTATTAAATAGCGCCGCCTATGCTATCACCTATGTTTACATAGGCGCCGCCTATGCTATTGCCTATGTTTACATAGGAGCTGCCTAGGCTTTCCAGTGGCCATGTGCGATCGGTTAGGCGATGCATAGTACTTTGAAAGGTCATAACTTCTTTCTCGGGTGCCGGATTTTAGCAAAATCGGTATTATTGGAAAGCTAACTCAAAAAACTATCATTTTAAGCATAGTAGGTTCTCTAATTCGACATATACAATGAGTCGTGGTCTATAGAAGTTAACAAAAATTATAATATCCACTTAAACTTAATCAATCAAAATAGTTTTCAACTTGCCCTTGAGTCAAAGGACCCCTATGGTCTAAATTCAAGCTTCAATGGATTCACATACTACACAAATAATTAAAATGCCATATTGGAATAGGATTTATGGCTTTGGGATTATCAGCACATCGAAATCATGGTCTATATTGTAGCCCAAAATGTGAGGCGTTACATCTAATTACCATAGCTCTATGTAAACAACTAAGTTTTCTAATATTGGATACCCCTAGGACTCGATAGCATGAAAAATAAGTCATAACTTAAACTTGAAAAGGCACAACCGTATGCTCTTAATCATAACCCAATAATAGAGACATTCCATCAATCACTTGCATGATATAACTTGCACATAAGCTAACATGACCTGATTTTGTTCCTTTTTCTTTGTTCTCATGAGCAATTTATCAAATACTTGGAGAATATAATTAATTTACGTGACACTAAACAACACAAAGACATCATATTTCAAATCTCCATTTACAATTTCAATGCTTTAGCATGGATTCACATAATTGTATACATATATCAAATAACTCCACATAAAACTTGTAACAAAACATAGATGAGAAACCCAATTAATTATTATAATTATGACTATAATAAAACCCAATATGAAATTCATGAAATCAATACACTTGAAGTTTTAAAAGTAGTTTCTTAAACTCCACGGGTGGAAGGTACCCTTGGATGAACACTTGACAAACCTAGGTATTCAAATTTACAAAGAATGATGGGAGTGTTCTTAAAGGTTGAATATTGAATTAGAGATCCTAGGGTTTGCTTCTTCAGAAATTTTGAGAAAGATGAATGGATTTTTCCTCTAAAGGAGCTTAATTTTATGGTTTAAGGGCTGACATAATGTGGGAAAAGGCCTAATTACCCCTGAGGACATGGATTTTTAATGACTAAAAATTGATTTAGTGATGCACAGATCGATGCACCATATTATTTGCATCGATGCATTAGACAATGCGCTGCATTGAGTTTGCATCGATTCACTAGAATTTGCACTAGGAGCTAGGGAAAAATACTCATCAATGGGATGGGCGATGCGGCGTGTCAAGATCACATTGATACACTAGTTTGATCTCTCAAATATATTTTAAGTGAAGTTCGAGAAAAATTCAAAAATTATCCAAGAACACTTGCTGATATTCCTGATCATGATTCAACCTAAAAATAATTACTTTAAGGTCATGAGGGTTATGAAATAGAGTCTCCAACCTACGAAGGTTAAAATAACACTATGTCTGAATACTTAGCAAAATCTTCTAAGTCTAGGACCCCTTAACAAGCTTTAAACGAGTGAGTTAAGCTTAGAATTTTATGGGGTCTTTCAAGTATCCTGAACAGCAGTATTCGGTTAGTCAATAGAATCAGTGTAAGTTTAGTCAAGCCTAGTACATTTTAGTGATCAGTTTAGTATTGATTCAGTTAGCAGTAAGATTCAGCACCAATTGAACCTAGGGATAGGGGTATTCCTGCCAATTTAGGGTTTGACCCTTAGTAGCAATTCCTGAGTTATCAAACTACATAGCCAACGTAGGTTTGAGATGTTTTCCCACCAGTTTAGTGTTGACACATATCTCATGAGTTTTCTTCCAGTATAGGGTTACTTTTTAGTCCTTCATGATACTAGTTTAGTGGACCAACATAGCCAGTATTAGTACATGTGGCACGGTGCTTACACCCTTCAAAATAAGGTTACAAGTTGGACCCCGATTTTCTCAGATTGGGGTATATTGGTTAGACGATACCTACCACAGTCTTAATTACAGTTTTAGTTTAGTATTCAGTTCAAAGTTTAGTTTTAGGTTTCCTTGACCATATCATGCAATTATCAGTTATTCAGTTATCAGTATTTTAGTATTTTAGCTTATGGATTATTTTAGAATCATGTTATACTCTTGGTGTTGCATTCTCAGATAATATAGTTTTATGCATTCATGTTTGGTCATCTCATGTTATTTAGTTAGTCCTTATCTCATATGTATAGTACTCCATAGTTTCAGTGAAGTTTTTAGACTAAGTACAATCTAGTCTTATATGACCAATATTAAGCTATCAATCATTTAGTTAATCTGATAAGCTTATTAGATGTTACATTTGGTTTGGTATGTTTAGTTATTCGTGCTTAGTATAATTGTATATTCAGATTCCTGATGTTTTGTTAGTTTTCATAACATAGTTTTAGACTTAGTATTTATACGATATTCACATTTTACCGTATTCCAACTTTAGTTCTACTTATATCGTTAAAGTAAAATTTTATAGAAACTAAGTATATAGATTCACCATCTTGTCAAAGTATGTTTGTCAGTCATGCTTTATGATATTTTAGGTTTCAATTTATTCTAACCTATTGGCGTGTCTACTTACACATATGATGCATGTTTTAAGATTACATATGAAATCAATTTTAGTTATAGCATTCACCCTTTCATACTTAGTACATTCTAGAAGTACCAATACATATATAGTTCAGTGTGGCTACATTATTTCATAATGTAGGTACCATTTGTATCCCACACTTCATGATCAGACAGTTGTAGTTTCTAGTTAGCAGGTGATGAGTTCTCTTTCTTTGGGAACTCCATACATTTTAGTTTATATAGAGTTTGTTTATTTTCATATGTATTTATTAGTGGTAGTTGGAGGTATGTCCCAGCTATCTATCGCTAGTATAGTAGAGGCTTCATAAATGTCAGTCAGAGTCAGTTATGTAAATTTCAGTTTCTTTCTTTAGTTTTATCAAATTATAAACTTTATTAGTAATGTATTTATTCATATTATGCCAAGATTATGTTTCCACATAGAAGAACTTGTTATTTATTTTATTATAATTTAGTTGCTTAACAATATGTTAGTTCATAGGTTAGCTTAGGATCACTTGTGGTTCCAAGCATCGTGTGACGTCTAGGGTGTACGTGTTACAATATAGGACTAGGATCAAGATAATTATTAGCGTAGAATAAATGATTACAAGTATAAGAGTGGACTTTATGCTCCATGTGGAAACTGTGATACTGTTTTAAGAAACTCGAGGATGGAAGACATACATGCAAAGGTTGTGAAGGGGGTTGAAAAATGGAAGACTACCTTAAGAAAATTGGGGTTTGGGGAACAAAAATTTACTTTGATGAGTCATCTCATGATAGATTACGTTGTGAAAAAGTTAGTGGGAATCTTCTGTGATGTTTGGGTGAGTGTTATATCCTTTATCTTTCCAACTAATTTTGTTATCTTTGATTGTGAGATTGACATTGAGGTTTCTATTTTCTTGGCATGACCATTCCTTGCAATTGGATGTGCATTGGTTAATATAGAGATTATGGATGAAATTCTGATAGAATAAGAAGCATATATCCTTTAATGTGTGTCAGTCTATAAAGCATCCAAAGGATACACCTGTAATATCGGTTATAGATGCAGTTAATGAGTATGACTTGGTAGCTTCTATTAAGGTAATACTTGGAGTTAAGGCCCTAGTAGAAGTAATTATGAATTTCAAGGGTAATGATATTAAGGGTCACGATGACATAGTTCGCAAACTTGAAGGTAGGGGTTCATATAATAATGCATCAAAAAATTTAGATCTTAATTTGATGAATAAAGTGACCCTACTATCTTTGCCTTTCATTGATGACCTCTTGTTTTGGAGCTTAATGCTCATCCGTCACATCTTTGTTATGTGTTTTTAGGAGCCAACAAAACTTTGTCAGCTATTATTATTGTTGATTTGGTGGATACGCAAGTTGTGGCTTTGGTTTCTATGTTGAAGACCTTCAAAAGGACCATTGGATGGTCCATTACTGATATAAAATCAAACTTAAGCCAAATTGTGTGTCTGGTATTGAGCATTAATGGAAGTTGAATCTTATATGGAAGTTGAATCTTACTATGCAAGAGTGGTGAGAAAGGAAATTATAAAGTGGTTTGATATGGGTGTATTTTATTTGATTGCAAATAGTAAATAGGTGAGCTTGGTCTAATGTGTGATGAAGAAAGGTGGAATCATTATGGTTCTAAATAAGAAGAATGAGCTTATTCATATCAGGCCATTCACATATTATTTTGTACTAAAGTAAATTTAATACATGGACCAAGAAAGATCACTTTTCAGTGCCTTTCATGGATCACATATTAGACTGTCTTATTGGTAGAGGATGGTATAATTTTTTTGATAATTATTCGGGTTATAATCAGATTTTTGTTACTCCCAAGGGCCAAAAGAAAACCACTTTCACTTGAATATGTGGGATTTTCGCATTAAACAGAATGGTTTTTGGTTTGTGTAAAGCACCCAAAACCTTCAACATTACATGTTGGCTATTTCTTATGACATAGTTGAGGACACTATTAAGGTGTTCATAGATAATTTCTCAGTTGTTGGTGATTCATCCTAAGATTATTTGCATATCTATCCAATGTTCCAAGGAGATGCGAAGAGTGTAACTTGGTTCCAAACTGGGAGAAGAGCTAATTCATGGTTAAAGAAGGAGTAGTTCTTAGTCATAAGATTTTACAAAAGAGGATTAAGCTAAACAATGAAAAGATTGAGGAGAATAAAAATTTTCCTCCACTAATTACTAGGAAGGGTATTTGTAGCTTTTTGATGCATGCGCATTTCTGTTGAAGATTCGTCAAGGACTTCTCTGAAACTGTAAATCCTATGTGCAAGCTGTTGGAGAAGGAGATAAAATTTATGTTAGATGATAAATGTTTGAAGACATTTGAGTGGATGAAAGAGAAGTTAATTTCCCTTCTTATTATTGTGTCTCTTGAATGGTCCTTGTTGTTTTAGGTTATGCGTGATGATGGTGGCATGTTGCTTTGGTATTCCAAGGCCAAAGGCAAGATAATATCTTGCATCCCGTCTACTAATCTATGAAAATGTTTAACCTGCTCAAAAAAATTATACAGCTAAAACAAGAGTTTCTTGCTATACAGTTCCTGTTTGAAAAGTTTCAATCTTATTTGCTTGGCACAAAAGTGATTGGGCATATTAATCATGCAGCTCTTAGGTACCTTATGGCCAAGAAGGATACAAATTTAAGGTTGACTTATTGGGTACTTTTGTTGCAGGAATTAAGGTTAAAGACTGAAAGGGGTCTAAAATTAAGTGGCAGACCATTTATCACATCCTTGAAGAAGAGGCCATGTTGAAGCTGAAAGAAAAACTTAAGATTGATGGTACTTTTATGGATGAATAGGTTTTCGCTACATCACAAGATTTGATCCCTAGTTTGCAGATTTTACAAATTATTTAATAAATTATATCGTTCCTAAAGATTTTTCATTCAATAAGGTGAGAAGATTATGCATGATTTGAGGAAGTTATTTTGGGACAAGGCATATTTTTTCCTTAATTTATGAAGACCGTGATGTGGAGATATGTTCCTGAGGTTTAGATAATGACATGTCATTCATCCTTAGTTGAGCTTGATCATAGTGGTGCATGGACTATGAACAGGTTCTT
The DNA here is from genome assembly GCF_002878395.1 of Capsicum annuum. NCBI lineage: Eukaryota > Viridiplantae > Streptophyta > Magnoliopsida > Solanales > Solanaceae > Capsicum > Capsicum annuum. The sequence goes on along the minus strand of NC_061122.1, from coordinate 157,017,625 downwards.
GCAATATGGATACTATTGGTCTACCATTTACAAGGATGCATATGATTATGCAAGGGCTTATGGCCAAAGTAAAAGGTAAGGAAAAATATTACGAAGGCATGAAATTCTAGTGATCACTATTATTGAGCTTGAACTATTTGATGTATGGGGAATTGAATTCATGGGCCCCTATATGAGCGCGCTTGGTATTAAGTATATCTTGGTGGTTGTTGACTATGTTTCAAAATGGATGGGGCCAGTTGAGCTTCCTAACAATAAAGGGATGATTTACACAACTTTCTTGAGAAAAGACATATTCGCCAAGTTTGGGACACTAAGGGCTATCATTTCAACGCCTTGCTTGAGAAATATAGTAGCCTTGTCATCCTTAGACACAGGGCAAATTTAGGTCTCCATTCATAAGATCAATTTTATTTTGGAAAAGACTGTGAATACGATTAGGATAGAGTGAGATAGAAAGTTAGATGATGCATTATAAGCTTACCAAACAATATTCAAGACCTCTATTGCTGCTTTCTTATATTAGATTGTGTACAAAAAATATATCTCGTCTGTCAAACTAGAATATAAGGCATTTTGGGCCCTATAATGGCTGAATCTAGAATGGAGTAATGCGACAAATTGAGAATAGAGCAATTAAATTAAATGGATGAATTCCATATTCGAGCGTATGTGAGCTAAGCCCTATATTAAGAAAAATTGAAATTATCCATAACCAGAAGATTGAACAAAGAGAATTTAACCCAGATGACTTGGTCTTGTTGTATAATTTGAGATTTTGCTTAATTCCTAGCAAGCTGAAATCCAAATGACTTAGACCATTCATTGTGGTAAAGGTATTTCTACATAAGGAAATTAGGCTAAGAAATCATTATGGTGTTTAATTCAAAGTGATAATCAATGTGTAAAACACTATATTAGAAATACAGAAGAGGTTAAACTGATAAAGAAATTCTCCTTTATGAAGTCCAGGTAATCATGCCCCAATGTTATATATCAAGTTCCTCTTAGAAGTCAAACCATCAGGGATTATAGGGAAATGTTTGTTACTTATGTAGGGATTTGTTTGTTACTTATGTAGGGATTATTCAAAAAAAAAAGCTTTAGAACTGGAACAAAAACTGAACACATGAAAGTTTGCACGATCATTGGAAAATCCCATGAGGCGTGTATTTAGTTGTCTGCACACTATCGATAAAGTCTAGAGGGATGCAATTTCATAGTTATCTTATGATTTCTTATCACGGTCATACTTATATGTCATGATCTTGGTTCCAATCAGCTGATCAAACTTCTGGAAATCAACATTCAGAACATCAAACCAATAATTTTAAGGAGCAATCGTGGTTACATATCATAATTGTACATATGGTTCATAAATTCCCATGTAAATTCTTCAACCCTCCCGGTACAAGTAGAACCTATGATCATAGTTCAAACCAATGATCTTAGGTAAGTGTCATCTATTGGATCCGTTGATTTAAGTAGAACTTGATTCGACCCGACCCAAATTCAATTAAAATTTTTTAAGTCATAAACCTTTGAAACCCAATTTACCCATTTCATTCTACACACATTTAACTAAGATCAAAAATCAATCAATGGTAAGAAATTCAAGATTAAGTATCTAAAATTTACTTGATTTTCATTACTATTCACTTCTGCCATTTAATTAACATTCAACTCTCTGAGAAATAAAATCATTGTAACTGAATGTTCATGCCTTAAACATTTTCCATATTGAACAATGAGGTATAAGAAAAAAGAGATTATTAGGATCTACTAGGGTTATCTTAGGAGGAGAAAATGAATATATTAAGCAAAGGGGGAAGTCTAAGCACTAATTTTAGTTTTTTTTTTTAAATCGTCAAATAGGGGTCGAATAAATGGTTTAATATTGATAAAGTATTCGTGCACAATCCATAACACAATGCGTGATTGTCATTTAAATCTTTAATAGTTGGTTGGATTGTTGTGGATGCCTGCTGTTGGCCTGCTGTAATTTTGAGGTATCCTTCCTATGATCAAAGGGTATGATCTTACCTTTATTGCACAATTTTAGGAAGGCTCGTCTATTGAAAATCCTAAACCTTTACTATTATTTTAGAGCTTGATTAATCATTTATTATATAGGTACCATGCCTCCTAAGAACCTCAAGTAAATATAGAAAGTGATTCATAAGAGCGAGCACCCAAAGAGACAACTCCAACTTTTGAGAGTAAGTCCAAAAGCTCAAGTTTTATCAAGATTGAGTACTCTGCAAGTTCTTTAGATAACCAACATACTTCTCAGACCACTATAGCAAAGGCTAAGGAGCTTCAAAAAGCCAAACATTCTATATCTACGGCCTTGGTGCCTATATCTATCCTTATCAACCTTCCCCATTCTGCTAAGGAAAATAAAGACACATGCTAAGATAGGTATAAGAATAATGATGTTGCAAAAACCTGAGTCCCTTGTAAGGGGATAAAGAGTCAAATCCTAAATCCTCCAAACGACCCACTGATACATTGGTTCATCGTGGTCTAAATCGGAGGCGGTGGAGTGTACCAAACTCCCATGATTATTACATTGATGGGGTCTTATTGAAAAATTAGTTCATTAAAAATAAAGCATTTTGAAGTAGCCCTAGATTTTTCCAAAGTCAATTTAAAAGGTCCTGGAGCTATGTCAGGGACATGATAGGTATGACCTGGGTTGATGACAAGATTATTTTGGAATTACTACTCATGTCTGGTAAAGGAATTCTATGCCAATTTTATGGCCATGCTAAAACTTTTGACTCTTTCAGGATGATATAACGATATGAGAAAGCAACCCAAACTAGATAGTTAGGGTGAGAGAGCTTGATGTTTTTGACAACTTAGTTGCACCTATTTCTAAGGCCTTATTTAAAGGTGCATTCATATAGAGGATGAGACTCCTAAACATTAGTTATGGATGAATGATCAAAAAGGGTGAAGAATTTGACTATATACAATAAAAATATGTATTTTAGGTGGTTTGTGAGCCATATTACTAAAATAGGGGGAATGGAGTCTTGGTTTATGATTTCACTATTTACACGCATATGTTGAAATTTTCAGCTGAGGGTTGGTAATCCATTGTTAGGCATCACATAGTACCCATGGAAAATGACAACACATTGGGTGGTACAAATACATGTCTGGTACTAACTTTTATGTTTGAGTTGGAGCTAAATTCCCCATTGGTCATTGCAGAGAAAATATGGGATAGATTATTAGAGTTTAGAACCACACCCTTGCTCCCATGTCTCATCACACAGTTGATATAGGACTCTTATGTTCTGACTATCCTAGAGGTGGATAGGCTTATCCATCCCATAAATAATGTATACATTGAACTAATAAAGGGTTTGAGGAACCACACGGATCCATCTCGAGGGACTTTACCATATTTACCACCATAGTTTGTGGTATATGCCCTAACTAGTGAGATTCTGATGTCTGAAGCCAGTGTTACATCATTTTCTTTGCATTTACAAATAATACCCTTAGGTGCCCATCCATATTTTCTAGTTGAATACACATTGATCCCTACTGCTCAGCTAGATAAAATCATAAGGAAAGATATACTGAATGATGTATAAATCCAGAGTTTGAGGTATGGGTAAAACCCTACATAGAAAATGAGATTAAGGTAACTGTATTGGTGGTTTGGACCCACTTTGACAGATTTGAGACCTGGATGACAACTAAGTTCATCGAGGATAGGCTCCTGATATGAGCACCATACTAACAAACTTGTCCAGACTGAAGAAAGCAATCAAGAAGCTTTGGGAGAGGACCATCCTGGTTGTAACTACTCTACCTCCACTAATGCTTACTATATCTAATATTGTACTGGATATGGACTCTTTTGTACCTTAATTTTACACTTAAAACTTGATAGTTAGGGACAACGATATAAATGTGGAGGAGACAAAGAAGTACTTACAGCCCCATAAGATGGGAAGTAGTAATAAGGGTGAGAAGAGGAAAATAAGAAGAAAGAGAGAGTGACTGAGTAGACCACTAAAATAGCTTTACCAGAGGATGTGATTTATATCTCACCTTTTACTGAGATGGTAGAGGAGGTACATAGTCTACCCCCTATTACATCATTGAGTGCATTAGTCGTCACTAGTGTCTACTTATCTAAGAATGCAATAGGCATAGCCAAGGCCACGAAGGCTAAGGATACTGGAGGGGTCCTTTCTCAGATCCTAGATTATCAAAGTACGACAGATATCTAGTGCACCTTAGGCGTGTTCCTTGCCCTAGTTTTCCATTCTCTATGTTTTTGTGCAATGGGTACATTGCATGATTTCTAAGTTTTGGGTGGGGATATACCATAATCTAAGATATTTGTTGTCATATTTCATTTCCCTCAGTTGTGATATCTTAGTTAGAACTAGTTTGTTTAGGTATTTACTTGTTTGTGTTTTTTAATTATATTATGTTTTATGTGTAATTTAGAGAAAAATAGAAGAACTTGGTGCAGTCAAAGAAATGACCAAACAAATCTATTTTAAATTGTTTAAATTTTTTTATTGTGTTATGAGCTTACCTGAATTGTAACTAATTTTAAGATCTTGTCATGACATTAGAATTATAAATATGATAACCTAGCATAACCTTGCATAAACTAAATAGGTAGTGACTAAATACATAGTCTTGTTCTAAGTAACTGTGAGTTTTACTGAGTCAGTGTGTGTGTTGTCCAGAACATGCCTGGTTAGTCTCGTTGATATTGTAGGCTAGGTGGTTAGGAAAGGATCACAACTCATTCTTCAGTTAGTATACTAAAAGTTTGAAAATCCTACCAAATAAGTACAATATCCCTGTATCCCACTTTAAGCTTAAGTAGACCCTTTTTTAACTAGCCTATTCACCTTCACAGACTTTACACTGAACCTGTTTTCACCAAGGTCCCTCCTTGGATATTGTGCACCTCAACTAAACAAATTGACTAAGTTATGGGTGTCTCTTCTAGGGGTGCATAAGAGATTGGGTATGAAGAAAAAGTTAGCAAAAATAAATGGATTTGGATGTGGTACAAAGTCAAAGAAATGAGAAAAAAAGAAGAAAATTATAAAAAATTTAAAAAATAGAGAAAAAGTAAGCTAGAAAATTAAAATTACACTAGAAGTTTCAGAAGTTAGATAAAAGGGAAAAGAAGAAAATAAAGAAGGAAAACTGGAGCCAAAATAGTGTAGTGGCAAGGAGGAATAAGTCACTATACCCATATGTGTTATACCTGCCCCCCGAGCCTATATTACAGGCCGATAAAGGTCCTATAGTGATTGTAATCTAACTGTTTAAAAACTAAAGTGTAGAGAATAAGGGCAAGCCTATGGTATAAAATTCACTTGGACTGACTTCTTTCTGAATGTGAGAGATTTTTTTGGTCCATTTGTTGCCTATTATTACATATTCTAAGTAAAGGGGATTTTTTGTTCTGAGAGTATAGAGGTTGTATTGTAATTTCTTCTCTTTTAGATTTTATCATTACCTTAAGTGTTGGGTTACTTATTGATAATGAGATGCTATTTATAAATTCTAGTGTGTTTGGTGAATGGTTTGTATATACACTAGTCATGTTAAACTTGATGTTGTGGAGGGTGCTGGAGTATTTTTGGTTGAATGCGTGTTGAAAATAATTTTGTGAAACTTCGACTGCATAGTGATCTTAATTTTGTATTGGTTAAGCATCATGATAGTGTAGTCATGTTTTGTTTACTTGAGGATATGCAAACAATCTAAAGTTGAGGGTGGTGATGTGTCGTGAACTAACGATACTTGTGGCGCTTAAAAATGTGAATGTATTTGCAAGTACGAGGGTGTTCCTATGTAGATATAATAGGTTTTTGGGTGTTCGTAGGTCAAATAGGTTTGGAAGAGTGGAGTGCTAGATTTTGGACAAATTAGTCATTAGAAGACTTCCTGTCACAACCGTAGAACATGACCCTGGTTGTACTCTGGCATCATAGGAAGAAGCAAAGGATAATTCTCAAGAGATGATCAGACGGATGCTTCCCACAATCGTATATTGATAAAATGATAGTACAATCTGATCATGGAATAAAATCAATAATTAGTACTTCAGCTGTTAAGTCAAAGGGATCAGATGATCCTAAAACTGCATAGTAAAGTCATGATCTTACCAAGATATAATGGGAAGGTAGTCAAGATGTGCAGTTTATAGAAGTTTATAGTATATAAAGATTAGATGAGATCAAAGCATGATTGTACCTAGAATCTATGGATTCGCACTGAGGATCATACCATAGAGGACCTGCATATGACCAGGTGCATGAGCGAATCATATGAACTAAGGACGATCGTGGAATCAAACCATAATCACACTTTCCAATTGTCTGGACTAACCTACACAGATGTCTTGTTATCCTTAGGATAGATTTTGTTTTTATCTATAAATACTCTTATCAATTATTTTGTATTAGTTTTATGCTTTATTAAATTATTGTATGATTCTATGGCACATTCCTATTCCTTGAATAAAAAACATTGCATTTTAGGTTTTTGATTCAAAGTAAGACCTTAGATTTTATTTACCCATTATTGTAAGTTCATGATTATGATTTCTAATTAGATCTCTTCTTGTGTTTTTACAATTATGAGTAGCTAAATACCACAACTAGGATTGTGGGAACCGCGATGAATTATTGAAGAAGGCGAAGTGCGTTGTAATTCTATATCAGTGTCCATGCATATATTGATATTTTCTTTGTTGTAATTGCTTTCTAATGGGTGTGCAATGTTATAACTTGCATAAATTATATACTTTTTCTAGAGAGAAGTAAAGATTATAAAAATAAAATAAAACAAGGATTTAAAGCAATAAACCCTCATCTATAACTTGAATTGATCAAGAAGAGCTTATTTGAGATAAACAACAAGGTTTAGAAGCAAAATACTTAAATACCAAGAGAAGAAGGGTTTTATTTATCTAATCAATTGTTGTGTCCTAACGCACATGCAAGTGTACGTGGTCACCCAAGAAGTAAAGTGTCCTTTAAAATCCACGTTTCAATCCTAAAAGAACTTGTGCTCAGAAACAATCTAACTCTAGTATTCCTACCAAGATTAAACAAATGAAAGAATAACCAATAACATTTGAGATTTGAAGACTTAAGTAATCGTAAACAATTAAGAATTGTAAAGTGTTGGAGACAATAAATGAGAAGAATCCAGGGTCAAGGCACTACGAAAAATCCTATTTAGATATAAAATCTTGTTAGTTTATTTAATTATCTTTGTTATTGAGTCACGGGGTTGATAAAATGATTATGGTCTTTCGAGTCTGTATTTGTCTACTAACTTAGCGCCACAACTAAATCGTTGAGCGGGGATGCAAGAACAAAGATAAAAGAATTTATGTTTAATAACATATATGAACCATATGGGGAGGATTAGGTATATTCTTATCCTAAATGAAAATCCTCACTCCAATTCTTTGAACGTTTAAGAACCTACTCCATATATCCCATGATCTAATCTAGTATTCCTCATTCCATAGTCACAAATATAGAGTTATACAAAGGGTCAAGAATCCGTAGAATATTAATAATAAGGATATATAAACAAACAAAAAATGATAATCAACTTAAACAAACTCAATTTTGAAGCATAAGTATTCATGCTCTTGGCCTTAACCGTAGAAGAGAGTGTTTAGCCACTCATGGTCTTACAACGAATCGTAATTAAAAAATTCATGTATGAAAACTAAAATAAAACTAAATTAAAGATAAAGAACCTTAATTTTATCCTTCTCAAGTTGATATACAGACCCAAAATTCGTCCAAGGTATTTACAACATGAGAAAAGTGTTCTATTTAGACTTGGAAGCTAGATGGCCGATGTGTGCCCTTGGGCGTGTCACGCTTATGTTGCTTTACATTTAGGGGTAAGGCATGCCCTTAAACTGGATGCACACTGTTTTGGTCAGATTTATTTTTTTTCCTAGGTTCACAGAACTACATTATCCTTAGGTCCAAGTGCGTTGCACACCCATGTCTTAAAAAATTTCGGATTTCGACATCTTGAACTCCTTCCTTTTGGCTTTGATTTCCTTGCTTTTGGGGTGTATTTACACTTGAAATTCATTTCGTTTATATTCCTAAAAAAAATTTAACATAATACAAGATATCCTATTGCATCACACAAGACGAATTAGTTGACACAACACAACATAATTCAATGAGATACACTAGAACAACATGTAACTCGAGCTAGTAACGCTAGTTTTCTTGTCTAAACTCTAAGTGACCAAACTGATTAAAAACATATTTTAAACACACCTTAGGCATTATAATCAAGTATTTTAACATATATATTCTCAATTATACCATTAAAAACTCATTCCACACAAAAGAAGTCCTCAAAACATGGCTAAACTAGCATAGATTATGACACTTAGGTGAATAAATCCACCTAAGATCACCACCCTACACTTAAAGACTTGTTTTCCCTAAAAATACTATTTAAATTAATCACTATCTAATTAAGAATCAAACATCACTACTACAACAAGAAATACATTCAATCTAACACTACAATGACAATACAAAGAGCAAGTTCCACATTAAGTATGTCGTGTACATTTGAAAAATCACGAACACTACCTCAAAACATCCTATCCTAAAGAATTGACTCCACCAAGTTGGTAAGATCATGTATATTAACCACTTAAACATATCCTACTAGTTACCTAACTATCATCAAACATACGCCCTCACCATAAGAGAATTACCTATATTCACACACAAATATGTAATTTCTCACAAGAATGGGTACAAACATCAAGTTTTGCTCACTCTCACAAAGAATTCTCATTCCACATAACATGAACTATAGGATTTCCCTTGGTGTAGTACACTAATATCAGAATATCAAGGATCAAGATCATATAGGACTTTAAGGGTTGTAATATATGCTAAGACACAGGTAGAAACTATTTTGGCCATTAATATTAACTATCTTTTTAAGCGCTTTAATACATCACATTATACATTAGGATCCTTGCTAAACAACAAAAGTTTCACCACCTCTACCTTTACACATCTCTTTTGATTTGCCCTATCTTTTTAATCTAGTTCACATATATTAAGGAGGGAGTATTCTATCTCAACATACGATTCAATTTTGGATAATTGTCTTTCTTTTTATTACATCACTCCCAACCACAATACATCAAATTTTCACACCAATAGTTACTCTTTTGGTGTTTCTCTTTCACTTTTTTCTTTCTTAAATTTTACACTCTTTAACCATACTCACTTTTCAACTAATGCAATTAGGATCTTTGAATAAAATTATGATCAATCAAAGTAGGTGAGTAGTCTACATATGAGGCTACCAAAGAATTAGCTAAAGGATTAATGGGGATTAACTAAGATCATGCAACATGGGTAGACAAGAAAGGGTATAAAACATGGCTATCAAAGAAGTCCCTATATCATCTCCTAAACCCAACATTCTTTCTTTAGCTTTGCACACACAATAAGCAATTTCTAGACAAACTTTAAATTTATTCCTAAAAAATGAAAAAGGGATACTGGATTAAAAGGGTGCCCCTTCAGAAAAGAATTAAAAAGAAAAATCAAGGGGTAGGTAAAGTACTCCCCTACTAGTTTAACACAAACAAAACTAAAAACAAATAGAAAATCTCTATATATTTTTTTCAAATTTAGTTAAAACTAGAAAAAAAATTAAATAAAATCCTATAGCAGCACTTCACCCTAAGTAGTTGGGAGATTCCCTACGCCACACTTAAAATTACATTTTATCACCAAAGTATAAATTAAATTCAAGGATAGAAATACTCCTTGAGTCCTCTAGGCTATCTAGTAGCATCTTAATAATAAATGAGGTCCAGTGTACCCCACACCCAGTCTTTTCCATTCTCCTTAGCTCGAGCCTCTAGTACTCAAACTTTTCGTCGGCATATGACTTAACAAAAACAAAAACAAAAGTGATACAAAAATAAAGTACAAAAATAAATACCAGCCTTAACTTGGATTGCCTCCCAAGCAGCACACGATTTAGTGTCACAGCCTCAGCCACATTATCACTCTTCATACATATTTTTTATCCTCTTTCTCTTACTCGAAGGCCATTTTTTCACTCTTTTAAGACCTCTTGAGTGCTTACTCTCAAGGCATGCAGCTTTTTTAACACTACATTTGTAGCTCTTTTTTCTCATGTATGTTAACATTGAGCTTAAATGGTGGCTTAGGAAACTCTATGAGAAAGTCTGAAAAATTCATTGGAGGCATGCACTCCTCTACCCCACACTCATCCATTTGCATCATTATGATCATGCACAAATCTTTATAGTTTGTAGGTTGATTGAGTGGTTTATATACTTTGAAGACCACCTTTTCATCATCTAGTTTCATTTTCAGAGTGTTCCATCTCTAACATCAAGTACTGCTCCTCTTGTCGCCATGAATAGCTATCCTAATATGATCGGTACCCTGCTACATATATCATAATCAAGTACAATAAAATCAGCATGAATAATGAACTTACAAACCTTAATCAGGAAGTATTTAATGATTCATTCAGGCATCACTCTAGTTCTATTCATCATTTAGAGCACCACAGAGCATGACCAAAGTTTCCCTAATCCAAGAGTACTAAAAATAGACAAGGGCATCAAATTTATGCTCACCCCTAAGTCATTTAAAGCATGGACCATATCACCATCACTAATTTTTATAGGGAAGGTGAAGATCCCTGGTTCCTTAAACTTCTTTGGCATTTTACTCATCATTATCGAACTACATTCCTCCATTAGTGCCACTGTTACAATATTGCTAAAATTTGTCGTATTATTCACCACATCCTACAAGTACTTGGCATACTTATCCATACCCTACAACATATCTAACAATGGGAGGTTAATATGATGTTCTCTGAACTTGTCAAAAAACTTCTTAAAACTTCCTCCACCATAGACTTCTTAATCCTTTGAATGTTGGTGATGTTGTCTATAGATCACACTCAACTTCTTTTGTTATTGGGTACTCAGACTTCCTCAATTTTTAGCTTCTTTATCTACCACTTGCTTCTCCTCTACCTATTGTGGGACTAACTATGCATGTACCTCTAGACTTTTCTTTAGAGGACTGCCAATCAAGTCTCTACCACTCCTAATAGTGATTTACATTACCTAATTTTGATTCTCTATTGTCACGAGGAAAACCTCTTTAAGGTTTAGCATTCTGAGCTTGAGCTTACTGCCCCAACTATGTCTATAAGTTCTTTTGAGCAAGTTGCTGATTTTTAATCCTGTAGCCATTTGCTCTTATTTTCTAGGATCTTTCTAAGGATCTCTTCAATATTACTGGCATGCATGTTCTACTACTACTGAAACTGAGCCTGATTATTGTTGCATAAGTAGTTGGGATGATTCTGCCACTTGTAATTGAAAGAATTAGCACAATTTCCCTTATGTGCATTGCCCATATCATTTACCGACTCTAGATTTACTCCATGTTAGTCTGTAAATTGACCAGTAAATACAGAAATCTCACACCAAGATGAGTTATATTAGATTATATTAACCTGGGCCTAAGGCTGGTTCACACCCAACTTAGTGAACTACGTCATTATTTGATTTTGTAAGGCTGACAATTCAGCAGCCAAAGCTCTGATGCTTTCCACCTTAATCATACCTACAAGCTATTTATTCATACTTTTGGAAATATCACAATGCCAATTAGGATTACCTTGTGCAATTCAATTAAGAAAAGTATAAATCTCATCATAAGTTTTCTCAAAAACTTGACCACCTGTAGTGGAATCTAAAAAAACTTGTGTTATGTTCAAGAGCTTCAACAAAAGTGTGAGCCAATACCTCACTCATCTGTTAATGGTGCCTCTACTGGTAAAATGGTCTATGGATACGGTTCTCATACCATCATCATAGTTATCATAATCATTCCAATAGATGGTTACATATTCGATACAACTAAAGGCGTTACATTAGATCACAAGCAATAGTATTTTATAATGGTTAGCAAAACTTTCGCTAAATCTTGGTCTTTAGCGATAGTTATTTACATTGACCATATGGCAACGATTGTCACGGTGTTGGGATGGTTCCAAACCATTACTATATATCTACTATAGCGATGGTTATGGTTATTTTAGTAATCTATATCGTATTGCCCAGGTCTGACAGTCGACCTGGCGAACCGTCAGGTCCTTGGTGGACCATCAATTTCCATGTCAAGCTAAGGCAGTGACTATTTTTTCAGGCCATCATGTGACGGCCAAGTTGGTGGACCATCAAAAAGTTGACGGACCATCAAGAAGTCCGTCAGGTCGAGATAGAATGTCTCATATCTGGCCCTTGAGTGAAGGACGACTTAGTGGACCATCAGTTTCCTAATGGACCATCACTTTGACTGTCATATTGAGGTAGAACATTCCAGTTTTAGCATTCGAGTAGTGGATGATCTGGTGGACCGTCAGGAGACTTGACGGATAGTCAGATAGTCCATCACAGGCCCCGATCAGCAAATTTTAGTATTTTCAAAAAAGGGCATTTTGGTCATTTCTGCTCCTTGTGGCCTTATATATATCTATGTAGAGAACAGAAGATCATTTCTCTCCAAATTTATTTCAAGAATTCTCTATAAACCTAGGGTTTTTTCCAAACCTAATAATCAAATCATATCCAAGAAATTCAAGAAATCTCCCATAAATTTCTTCAAAGTTGTTCAAGAACTAAGTTTCCCAAGTCAAAGGCATCAAGAATCTTAGCCCAAAAGTGTGAGAAGAGTTCCAAACAAGTTTGCACATCTTCAAATCAAAATCCAAGGTATGTGGGGTTTCAACAAGAACACTCCTTTCATTCTTATGCCTAAAGATTTACTTTCTATTATTGATTTACATGATTTTGCAAGTGGGTGTACCCAAATTTCTTTATGTATGATTTATGAGACTTGAGTTGAATAAACTTTATATTTATGGTTATTTCACCATCATGATTCTTAAATTGAGTATGTATTCCATGAGATGTATACTCATTATATATTGATGATTTCTAAGTGATTTATGATAAGTGTAAAGATTTGTCTTTTTCTATGAGAAATTTAACTATCGAATATATATATATATATCGATATTTAAATTGAAAGTCAAGAATGAGTTAGATGATGTTTCCTTGAAGCTTTGGCACTTGAAATGATTTGAAAAGAAAATGTACTTGATGTTGAGAAACATTGTTTGAATTTGAGTCGAGTTAGAAATCCATAGTGGTATATGATTTACCAATGAGATATACTGTTGTTTTGGTCATCATGATAGACCCATGAGTTGATATTGATTGAGATGGATTTCCTAACGCGTTCTAAGATAAGTTTGGGAGGAGTATTTAGCACCGAGTGGGAAATATGGTATTTTCTCAGAACTACGTGCCATCGTAGGATTAATGTTGATAATTATGGGCCAGAGGCTGAGTTTGAGATTGTCATAATCAGATTGAGGTTGTACTTCCCGGCAAGAGTATGACACCCCTGCCAATATGGGGTTATCTCCTTAGGAGGGCAAAACGTTGGACTATATGCGGCTCACATGGTATAGTTATGTCGGTTATAAGAAACTCCCACATCCATAATGATCTAAGTTTTTATGAAGCATATGTTATTATTGATAACTTCTAGAAATAATGTTTTAGATAATTCAAGCGAAGAGAGTTGTTAGTGTAAGCATGCATGATTTTCTTATACATTTATGATATTAGTTAAAATGTTGCATCGACCCCCACATACTCAGAACATTCCCAAGTACTAACTCTCATACTCTTTTGTATTCTATATTTTCTCATGATATAGGTTCCGGTGCTCAGTCTCAGTAGCGACAGTGATCCTAGAGTACCTTCATCTACATGTCTGTGGTTGGTGAGTCATCATGGTTCGAGGACCTGTGTCTCCGATTTTGTCTTGTTAATAAATGGTTGTTTACGTTCAGTTCAGTACGAGTCAGTTGGGGATCTTTCCTAATGGCTCCTCAGTCCTACATAGTAGAGTCTTTGTCAGACTAGGGTACTAGCGTGTACAGAGATTTCAGTATTTTGTTTGTAGAGGATAGTACTACTTTGTATCTCAGTATTTTCAGGACATGGTTAGTCCTCTTTATCTTAGTGTGGTTTACGCTATAATGATTTCTAAAAGTGATGATAAGCTTAGACAATTAGCCTGATGCCACGTGTGACCTTGAGCACCATGTGACGTCTCGGGATGGGTTCTTGGGGAATTACAATAAGATACAGCCTCCTTACATAAGTGAGCAATTTACAAGCCCAACACCTTATTATTCTATCTACCAAAGTCATGAATTAACCAATGGTTAGCTTTTTATAGAAAAGAGGTACTCCTAGATATTTGAACGGGAGGGATCCATCTTTGAAACCCAAGGTCCTTAAGATCTCTAGATTCATATGTGATTTAACCTATGAGAAGTAAATTAAGCTTTTCTCACAACTTTCTTACAAATTAGATGCTCTAGAGAACTTTTCAAATGATTGCTTAACAAGTAACACTAACTTGTTCTTATCTTACAAAATAGTAAAAGGTGATTCACAAAACAAACATGCATCAAGTTTAATTATTTGTATCTTGGATGAAAATAGAAGTATGGGTTCCTTGTGGCAACTGTTAACATATGAAATTGATGACACACACTCCATTACCTAATATATGAATTTTACAAGGAAAGCTAATTCTACAAGTACGACCCTTCATAATTCTTGTGGTTTCAATGGCAAAAAAGGAGGCAAAGGCCATAGAAGAAATACAGATAGACAACTGTCCAACTCAATTTTTTCATACTCAAATATGTCTCAATCCAAAGTTTGCTCTAAATTTGGACACTTGTCAAGCTCCTACCAAACAGCACTTACTAGCTATAGTGGTGCATCCATTGAGTGTCATAGAGCCTTTCTAGTACCCAAACTCTTGATCTACAAATCACTTAACAAATGAGTTATGAAATTTCAATATGCGTGGCAAATACACCGGCAGTGAATAACAAAAAATGATACATTGTTTAAAAATGAAATTATACAATCACCTTCATCATTTTACTGTCATCTAAAGAAATAACAACTTCAGTTTAGTGTTGTTGTCAACGGTTATTATTTCAAGGGAAAAAAGGAGATAGTTTGTCCTCAATAATAATCAACAAACAAGACACTATACTTACTCTTTTTCTACAACTTTTCACCAAGGGATCTCTACCATTAACAGTGAATAAGGAAACACAAGAATCGTTTAAATTTGGACAACTTTTGAAGGGGAAAGAAAAAAAGCAATACCCTTATAGATAACACATAGTTACCAACCACAAATAATCATCAAATACAATCCAACAACAATAATAATATCAGCCACCAAATGAACCGGAGTACAATTCAAAATTTCAAACACCAACCTTAATTGTTTTGACTATTTCTATCTATAGTTACTAGTGTAAAAGTCTATTCAGTTGGTGAAGGAATGGCCAATTAAGCTAGTATCTCAGGATCAATTATTCCTACATTCTAAATTTTAGCAATTACATTTATAACAACTTTTTGTCGAATGGTTCTCTTTTCCTCCTTGACTTGATCCTCTATTTTTTGTATCCTGTCTTGCATTTGTTGGACAACATCATCTGTGGAATTTAAAGTTTGTACAAAGATGTCATTTAATCTTTTCAAAGAAGTCTTTGTAACCCCCCTCCAAGTAGTGTTACACATCCTGAATGTTCAGCACTCATGACGGTTGAAAATGCATCAATGGGCTATTTATTTTCACCCTATTATGTTTCAATTTACTATATTAGAGCTTAATAATCATATTCAAAATCTCATTCAAGTAATTAAAAATTAACAAATGATCTTTTATGTCAATATAAACTTGAAAAAGATAAGGTTCATACAATTTTACTTGTGGTGTCCTCATTAGACAACTTGTATGTATGATAAGGTTTTCTTACTCTTGTGACCACAAATATCTCCTTTAGAGACAAAGTTCCCCTGTTCTCATTATCCTATTCATAAGATATTTAGTGAATATCAAAAACTATTTAAATGAATAGTTATAACTAAATAATAAACAAGAGAACAAACCAATTTGTTACGAACTAAAGCAAAACTCTTTTTCCCAGTAGTGTGTGGATTCATCAACTTCTTTCGAATCTCAGTATTAGTTTTGGACATTTTTTTAAAAGATGAATCAGTAACATTAACTATAGTAATAAAGGGCTCCATCTGTAGCACTAACAACAATATGATCATAGATGGTGAAATACGGTTTACCTAGAATTTTTTGGACTTCCAATACAGGAGGAGCTCTTTAAATTAAAAATTTGGAAGACTATCGGGATTTTTCTTCAATCGAAAAATATCATCTATATATGGATAATAAAGATATCTCTTCAAATCATATCTATGTTTTCTCTAAGGAAAGGCACGTCAATGATATCAACAGGTAGATCATCTCTTGACCATCTAACATTAACATCGACTACTCTTTCTGATGAACCAATGTCATCATTAGGCTCCCTCCAAAAAGTTTCTTCAATATCAGGACAACTTTCTTCCTCCAAATCATAAAAATCAATAGGGACTTTATTTCTTGCATAATAAATCCCTTTCTCAATTAGATCTTCCACATAAAAAAATTGATGCACTTGTGATGCTAGTACAAAAGGATCATCTGTGCTGCATTTTCTATTAAAATTTACACGAGTCAACCCATATCCATATACTTCATTATGAAACCAATAACATCTAAATTGTACAAAACTAAAGTCACTAATAATTTATCTTGATGATATCTTCAATTACTCCATAATAGATAACCATTCCATCAATAAGATTTAGGTCTCTAGCACTAGCAAACTTATCTATTGTTGCTGACAAAGTCACTCCACTATTTTGAATCTTGCCTGAGATGTCCCGTGTCATTGTATGGAATCAATATTCATTAATTAAATATCTAGTAGATCTTTTAGCCACAAAATTAGGCCCTATAGCTAGCCGTCTTAAATGATTTGGCACATCAATATTTAAACTTTTTTCTTATACCAATCACTAAATTCTCGACTATGAATCTATGCTTTTACCCATACCTTTCCTCTAGTGCAATTATTCACTAAATCCTTATGCTCCCTGCCAGCATGTATTTCAAATTAAATATATAACAATGTAGATCAATGAAATTTAAACAGGTAATGATATCATATAAAGGAAGTTAAAATACAAATAATTATTTTTATCTTTCTTGATAAATGTCTATACTTTTTATCTCTGGTATTAAAGAAAGTTTATCAATCTGCTTCAAACCACTGATGATTATCCCTATCAAAAGTCTTGCCTTTTCTTTTCTTCTTACTTCTGATTGGATCACCTGTCTTGGGAAATATAGGCAAAAAAGTAGCTCGCTCCAGTTGAATATCCTCATCATCCTTTATTGGATACCTACTGAATTTTTTCTTCACCCCATCATCTAGGTATCTCGAAAAAATGTTCAAACATTCTTCAGCGAAAAAATTTCTGCTATTGATGCTTCTGGGTATTTCGATTGCAAACAAATCCGTTGAAGTTACACAGATTTATTTCAATAGGATACATATGATGCAAATGAGTCAGACCCCAAGATTAATTCCATCTATTAATGGATAGGCAAATGTGTCATTATATAAAAAAAGGTTACAGGAAAAATCTTTTCATGCTCAAATTCTATATCAATGATTACAGCCTTCATTTTTATTGTAATGCCCCAAAATCTGGTTTCCAGGATGCCATACGGTGCTCCAAACTACAAGTAGTCCTGAACTAACCCTGGATCCTTTCCTGCTAGATCTGAATCTCAACTTAAAGGAAATATGAATATGGAAACATAATAAATATGGAAATCTTATCTGAAACATACTAATCTCACAAGTCTTGGTAAAACAATACTGAAAGATTGAAATACTAATCTCACAAGTCTTGGTAAGATTATATTAAATTTTTTTTTGTTAGCTAGCAAGGAGGTTCTATTAACTGACATAAACCATGTAAGCATTCATGGAGTTCAACCTTCTTGTCCCCTTAAGGAGGAATCCTCACGTTAGGGAGAGGAATCATACTCTTTCAAGGAAGTATAACTTGATAAGTGATCACATATCTGTCATCCACGTAGAAGTGGGAATAATCTAAATACTACATTGGGACATATTTTTGGGGTATGAAACCGTGGTAACGTACCCATCTCAGTGCTAAATACTATTCCTGTTAAATCTGTATGCTCATTCTGAAGAAAATCCACTTTAAAATAGTCTAATGGTTTGTAATAAATAAAAACTATATATTGGTAAAGCCAAATCTGTAATCTGAATCAGTAATATGGATTTCATATCTATTCTGAGATCAAAAGGTCAAATCTATATCAATAATCTTAAAGGAATCAATACCTAGGGTGCTTATTGCACATCAATCTTGAAGTAGCAATCTTTAATTAGGGCTTCATGGCCCTTTAACAATCTCATGTTAAAAGATCTCCAAAATTCATGCTTGATAACGTAAACATTTATAATTCAACATTAAATCTTGAAATTTCTGCACAATGCATAGAAATATGAATATAGTCATGTAATTCGACTTCTAAATCAATGGAAATCTCATAAGTTTGTAAATAACAATAACGGGTATAAAACCTAACTTGAATTTCATGTAAAATCACATGGTGATCCTTGTTCATATTAAAAACAAGTTTTGGGCACAAGGATAAAAGAAGTATCATTGTTCATAACCCCACATAAGTTAATTGGTGATATTTGATGAAAAACTTGAACCATGGATTCCAATTGTTGCTTTGGAGATGAATTCTTAGAGTTCTTGAATTGGGGATTCTTAATCTTGAATTTCCTTGGAGAATAAATAGCGAAATTTTGATTTCTTGGGGAGGAAGTTTGATGAACTAGGGTTTTGCTTGAGAGAGATTTGATGAAAAATGGATGTAAAGTGCTTTGATGGGTTTAATTCATTGTTTAGGACGGATTAAGGGCTGTGAGATTTACCAAAATTACTCTCTTAAACTCATAAATGGAACTAGAAAAATGACCAAAATCCCGACTTTTTGCCTTGGCGTGATGTGCCACTATCACGCCAAACCATTAGAAAATGCTAATTAGGAATATGCATGGTGGCACGATGTGGTGGTATCGTGTTGCCACCTAGAATAAGACCTGAAAACTTAGCGCGATGCACTAATATCGCAGACCCTCACTGAAATTGGAAAATTAGGGATTTGGCGCTCTCAGCGATGTGCCAATATCACAAAGGGCCAGTGTAAATTGACAAACGTCATTTAAACCTTCTCCGCGACACGCTAATAACCTAAATGATGGTATCTTATGACTGGAACTTAAAATAGCCATAACTTCTTACTCGATTATCAGATTTAGACGAATCTTATATCGTTGGAAAGCTTATCCAATTTCCCACACAATGGGAAGCCTAAATCAGAAAACTTCTATGCGAAAAATATATTATCTATCATGGAAGATATCTCTTAACATTATAGGGTGGATTTTAACTTTAAAAGGTATAGGGCATTACAATATCTCCCCCTTCGGGAAATTTCATCCTCGAATATGGATAGATAAGATGAGAATACTAAGGAATCTGAAACTATAAGCTATCATGCACAACTAAAGTAAATTGAACAACTGAATCTAAATCATTCTAAGCTTCTAAGTAATTTTGTGAGTGCATGGATTTAAATGAGGACAACAATATAGATGAATATATGATTAGAAAAGAATGGGATTAAGCAAGAGTATTATCTTTGGCTAGATCTGAGTTTGTAGAGAAGAGGTGAGGTTACTTGGCTCACATATCAAATTCTTCTTCCCAAGTAGCGCCCTCAACAGACATATTCTACCAAAGAACTTTAACCAAGAGAACTTCTTTGTTCCTTAGTCTACGGATCTGATGATCTAAAATCTCAACTGGAATCTCTTCATATGACAAGCTATTCTAGATATCTGAGCTTTATAAGGGAACTACAATAGTAGTTTCACCGATGCACTTTTTAAGTATAGAGACGTGGAACACAGGATGAACGATTGAAAAATCTGTGGGCAAATAAAGCTTATAAGCTATTTTCCCAACACGACTCAATATTCTATATGGACCAACATACTGGGGACTAAGCTTCCTCTTTTTACCAAATCTCTTTACCCCTTTCATGGGTGAAATCTTCAAATACAGTAAATCGCCAACGTCAAACTCGAGGTCCCTTCTTCTCACATCTGCATATGACTTTTGATGACTCTGGGCTATTTTCAATCTTTCTCTAATCAACTTAACTTTCTCCATAGCTTCAAACACTGCATCGGGACCAAGGAAAGTGACCTCACCCACTACAAAACAACCTATGGGCGATCTATATTTCCTCCCATAAAGAGCCTCAAATGGGGCCATCTGAATGCTAGAATGGTAACTGTTATTGTATGAAAACTCAATCAATGACAAATGATAATCCCAACTATCGTTGAAATTAAGAGCACATGACCTCAACATATCATCTAGATTTGTGATGGCCCTCTCTGCTTGACCATCTATCTGAGGGTGGAAAGCTGAACTAAGATGGACTTGGTTACCAAGACCCTTCTAAAAGGCTCTCTAAAATTAGAAAGTAAACTGAGTACCCCTATCTTAGAAGATAGACAAGGAAACTCCATACAATCTGACTAACTCTCGGATATACAACATAGCATAATCCTTTGTTGTATAGGACGTATCAACAGGCAAGAAATATGCTGACTAAGTTAATCTGTATACAATGACCCAAATCAAATTATGCTAACGACGCAAATGGGGTAAACCAGTCACAAAATCCATATTCACCTCTTCCCACTTCTAAGTGGGGATACCAAACTCTTACAACGTACCACCAGCCCTTTGGTTTTCTACCTTAACCTGTTGACAAGTTGCATAGTTTATTGTAAACTCTGCTATATCTTTCTTCATACCACTCCACCAATAGATATCCCACAAATTGCGGTACATCTTGGTAGTACTTGGACGAATATAATAATGTGCACCATGTGCTTCCACCATAATTCTCTATCTTAACTTATCAACGCAGGGCATACACAATCTCCTATAGTATCTCAACATACCATCTACCACTTGGGAGAAAACCTCCACCATTTGGTCTTTAATGGATCCTTTAGTTTGACCAACCTATAATCCATATGTTGCTTCTCCTTCACTTTCGAAAATAGGGAAGATTCGGAACTACTCAGAGCACAAACATTCCCTTCAGCAGAGTCAACCAACCTAACACCGAATCTAGCTAATCGATTAACTTAAAAAGCTAACTTTTTCTTATCATTCTCCATATGACCAACACTACCCATAGATAATCTACTAAGCATGTTAGCCACTAATTGGTCTTGCCTGAATGATACAACATACTCATGTCAGAATATTTTAAAAATTCTACCCACCTTTTCTACTAGAGATTCAACTCCCTCAGAGTAAACACATATTGCAAGCTTTTATGGTATGTGAACACATCAACATGCACACCATATAGATAGTGCCTCTAGATATTCAATACAAATACCACAATAGCTAATTCAAGATAATGGGTAGGGTAATTCTTTACGTGAGGCTTCAATTGTCTAGAGTCATAGGCTATAACCTTACCTCTTTGCATTAACATAAAACCCAAACCAACTCTAGAGGCATTACAATACACCATAAAACCGTCTGTACCATTAGGTAATGCTAGAACTGAGGCTGAAGTTAGTCGAGTCTTCAACTACTAAAAACTCTTCTTATAGGAATCTGACCACAGGAACTTAATCTTATTTTTAGTCAGTCTAGACATAAGGGATACAATAGATAAGAAACCTTTAACAAAATTATGGTAATAACCAGCTAGACCCAAGAAACTCCTAATGACTGACAGAGAGATAGGTCTAGGCTAATTTATAACTACTTCTATCTTTTGGGGATCAAATCTAATACCATTGGTAGAAATAATATAAGCAAGAAAGGTTATTGATCATAGACAAAATTCACACTTGCTTAATTTGGGGAACAATTGATGACCCCTTAGAGATTGCAAGAAAATTCTAAGATGATCTACATCGTCATCCTTACTACGGGAGTATACAAGGATATTATCTATGAATACTATGACAAACATGTCTAGATAATGTTTGAACACTTGGTTCATGAGGTCCATGAAAGTTGTTGGAGTATTAGCTAGCCTGAAAAAGATGACTAGAAAGTCAAAATGACTGTAACGGGTCTTGAATGTTGTCTTTGGGATATAACATTCCCTTACGTTAAGCTGATGATAGCCGAATCTGAGGTATATCTTTGAGAAATCTCTTGCACCATAGAGTTGGTTAAATAATTCATCAATTCTAGGAAGAGGACATTTGTTCCTGACTGTGACCTTATTTAGTTGCATTCACAAAGAACTATCTTTCTTTCTCACAAATAGGATGGGAGTGCCCATGGTGAAATACTAGGACTTATGAAACCTTTATCTAAAAGATCTTTGAGATGCTCTTTCAACTCTTTAAGCTCTTTAGGAGCCATGTGATAAGGAGGGAAAGAAATAGGCATTACTAAATTCTTAAGATGCTTTTTCAACTCCTTAAGCTTTGAGAAAAAAGGTCAATACCAAATTCTATATCTTTATTGGGAGGTAACCCTGGGAGATCTTTGGGAAAAACATCAGAAAACTTATTAGCTACTCTGACTAAATAAATTATTAGAGTCTCTGATTTAGTATCTTTGACCCAAATAACATAATAGATACATCATTTAGAAATCATTTTTCTGGTTTTAAGATAAGATTAAAATGACTCTTGTAAGACACTGAATTACTTGACCACTCAAAAACTAGCTCATCTAGAAATTTAAACTTCACCACTCGGGTGCTATAATCTATTGAAGCATAAAGAGAATGGAGCCAATCCATACCAAGGATAAGATCAAAGCCAATAATGTCTAACTCTACCAAGTCTTCTAACATGACTTTATAAAGGACAATGATAGGAAACTTTTTATAATTTGTTTAGCAACAACTGACTCACCTACTGGGGTAGAAACCAAAAAAGGCTCAAGGATCTTTTCAGAAATTATCTCAAATTTTACAGATACTAATGGGGTCACATAAGAGAAACTTGACCCAGGGTTTAACAATACATAAACATCAAGAAGAAAGACACAAAGCATAACCGTAGCAACATCTGGCAAATTTTCCTACTACTGGTGAGATGGTAAAGCATAGAACCATTTTTGGTGTTGACCGCCATCGGTACTGGATGATATGCCCTGAGAAGGGGCTTGGAAACCTAGAAAAGCTAGTGCACTATTAACCTGAGTCTGAAAACCAACAACTCTATTTCCTTATCTAGTATGAGGGCACTCTTTGATTCCGTGGCCCATCTGGCCACAACCATAACAACCTTTCTGACCCCACAAACATTGACCTGTATGATTCTTGCCACACTAAGGATGTGAGGGATGATTGGGCTTTACACTCATACTATTCTGAGATCTAGACATAGAAGACTTACCCCACTATTCCTGCCTATTTCTGGGTATGGGAGCACTAGCTTAGAAAGGTGCATGCATAGATAACCGATTTTGAAACTACAAACCATTTCCCCCTCAAGACCTATTCTGACAATAATTAAAATGCCCTGTTCTAGCCTTCTTATTTACTTTCTCTCTTTCATTCAACTTCTCTGCCTTAATTAACTGAGCATACATCATCAAAGATCCATGTCTTCAATGAGCATTGCGGTCCTACACTCCTTAACTACCAACCCAGACACACTAGTCACAAACTTACTCATGCTTGACCTAGGATCAGCCTTCTGATCAGGGGCATACTTAGACAATAGGTTAAACTTGAGGCAATACTCCTACACTATTATTGAGCCTTGCCTCAAGTTTTTGAACTATTCTATCTTAGCTTCCCTCATCTTTTGTGGGAAGAACTTGTCTAAGAACGCATCCAAAAAAATTTTCCAAGTCATGGGGACAGTATTCTCCCCTATACTTTTCTTCTGCATCACTACCCAATCACAAGCAATATCCTTCAGCCTATAGGATGCTAATTCTTCTTTTTTCTCTTTAGAAACATGCATAATTTGGGTGATCTTCTTCACCTTATCATAATACATCTGCGGGTCCTCACCTGCCTTCGACCTAAAGAACTCCAGCAATATTATTCTCTTAAAATCTCAGATTCTCGCTGCGGCTAAGTCCCCATCTTGCTAAACTGGGGCTGCAGCCTGACGATTGCCCTAAATATTAGTTTTTACAGCTTGGGCTAGCACCTGAAAGGCATCTTCAAACTCTACATATGACACAATCTCATTCAAAGGATCTGTGGGCTAAGCTGGCTGGTCATTATTTCTACGTGTGTTAGCTCGATGAGGAGGCATTTTTGTCCCGTGAAACCATGATTTAGAAGTAGATATAGACACGAAAGGCATGATAGATCATGAAAGAAGAGATGATTTCCTAAAATGCTCTATAGCATCTTTCTCATAGATGTGGTGAGCTTCACGTCGATGATCAAGACTCTACGTAACGTGTCTTCTCTGACTCCCTAGGACTCTCTAAACCTTAGGATCTGATACCAAGTTTGTAATACCCCAAAATCTGGTTTCCCAGATGCCACACAATGCTCCAAACTACAAGTAGTCCTGATATAACCTAGCTACTTTTCTACTAGACTAAATCTCAACATAAGGGAAATATGAATATGGAAACATAATAAATGCAAAACTATTTTTTGAAGCATACTAATCTCACAAGTCTTGGTAAAACAATACTGAAATATCCAAATACTGAATCAAAAGTCTAAAAATGACTCTAGTTGTTCGACAAACCTCTACTAACTGAGTGTAGAGAGTCACTGGGACAGCCCTCCACTGACTTAAATAGTATAAAATGATTAATAAAACATCTACTAATAAATTGGAAATCGGAATAGCTATGTCCCCGAACAATAAGGACTCACCAACTGTAGGGATGTAGATGAGATGCTCAAAAATCACTCACACTGCTGAGACTGAGCACCTGAACCTATATTATAAGATATGGAGCACATAGACGTATATGTGGATCAGCACTTTGATAATGTATTGAGTACATAGGGGTGAATGCAATAAGTAATCAATATCATCACAATTTATAAAATCATGCATGCTAAATGTAAATTACTTATATCAGCTTGAGTAATAAAACCTTTTCACTGGTAGTGAACTCTCTCTTTTCTATCTTCTGTCATGTTGTGCCTTCACCTTTTCTTTCTCCAAAGATGAACTTTCATATTCTCTAAAATATTCATTCATCTCATCTAGCTTCTCAAGTCTTAGCTTTGATACATTGCCTCATTCTAGATTTAACCGCATTAGTGCCTAAAATGTATTGTGCTCAAGTTCAATAAGTGGCATGCCTTACCATACACAAGCTGATATGAAAAGCACCAATTAAGGTCTCTAATGTTGTTCGGTAGGTCCATAATGCATCATAAAAATTTTTATCCCAGTCCGTCGTGTTAGCATTTACTATTATTCCAAAAGGGAATTATTCTCACTATTTTAGACCTCAACTTTCTCGCTTGTGTAATGCCCTGAAACTACACCTTGGACATAACATGGAGTGTAGTACCGCTCTATAATTTTAGTCATCCATATTATGTTTAGTTGTTGCCATGTCAATTTTTTAAGTTATGAATTAAACCACATGAGAATGTTTTCCATCAAAGTTTAACACATCCCCATAATTAAATTTCATGGATTTCATCAATTTAGTGAAATGTACTGTGTTTTGGATCATTGAATCATAAATTTCCTTATAGTGTTTTAGATAATGTTATAGTGTTTAAATTATCATTTAGTGTTGGAGGGTTACGAATATCGGATACCTATATATTTACATATGATTTAGATTTTCAAGTTACAAGTCAATTAAATCATGATTTTATTATAATAACCATGTTGAGCACTTATGAATTATGATGCCCAGTTAATTTTAATTAGTTCTGGTATCAGTTAAATTAGGAATACGATTTAACACTAAGCGAAGAACAAAGGAAAACCTTAACAAGTTAGAGGAGAGTATCAAAACAAAGGAAAAAATAATGACAAATTCAAGGACCAAAGGAATAAAAGAATACGGGGTAGCAGAAGACAACAAGAAAGATAGAAACAAGATCAAGTTTGGAAAAGAGTATAAGTCCTAATAATCAATAGATTTGATGCCCTTGGGGATTCTGAGAGGGATAATGAAGTAGGTCCCAATAAATAGGGATAAGTACATCAATCAACAAAGCAATAGGTGGAAGGATCATTTGAGAAAGAGTGTCCATGATGAATCTATAGCAAGTGAAAAAGGGGAATCTTTGAACAATGAAAAAAAAGCAATGCGGAGACTCAAGTGATGACTATTAAACAAGTAGAGATCTTAAGAAATGTTGGGGGGGAAGAAGCAGACCTTAGAGAGAAGCTATGACCCAGATGATAGCATAAGTGTATAAAAGAATAACTGAAAATAGAATAACCAGAAAAGTAAAAAAGTACCACCGTAAAAAGAGATGCTTCAAAGGATAATAAGGAAATGTATACAGTAATACCTAAGACTCATTTTAATGAAGTATCAGAGTTGACGGAAGAGAAAGAAGAGAAAATACAACAAATAAGGAATACAGAGAAAGATAAAAACATAGAGGACAATATTCAATAGATCAGTAAGGCAAGGAATTTATCACAAAGACATATTGATAGCTTTAAAAGTGGGGCTAAAACAGGTAGAACTGTAGTTACTCTTTGAGTTAAAATAAGAATCAACAAAGATAAATCTGTAGATAGTGGTCAATGATTTATAAAATAATATTCTCAAACATTAGATCTGTTAATTCTCAAAATTATTTGGAGAGATTTATGGAACTTAACGGAAGACATCATTATTATTCATAGCTTTGATGGAACCTTTTCAAGATCCACAATAGCAATAACAATACAAAAGGAAGTTATGTATTGGCAAACTGTACTGCTAAAATATGGATTTGTGAAGACAGGAGTAGGATGTAAAGATCATTTTACACTCAAGTCATCAATTCACATTGAAATTTAGTAACGGTAAAAATTTCTTCATTAATTTCAGCTATTTATGCTAGGTGTAATACTTTTGGAGAAATTAGGTATGTGGATAAATTAACTAAAAACATTGCAGAAGATAATCATGTCCCATGGATAGTTGAAGGAGACTTTAATGTTATACTAAATGAAGAGGAAAGGTTAAGAGGATTAGCTTTTACTTGGCATAGTAGGCAACTGATTCTGTTCTTTGTAGCAACAATCATGTTTTATTAGAGATGATATTATTTGGGAAAAAATACACTTGGTAGAATAGGAGGTTTGAAGAGGAATTTATTTTTTAAAAATTGGATAAAATTTTTGTGAATAACAATTTTATAGATATTTTCCTCTCTACTGAGGTTCAACTTCTGATCAGGTAAGGGTCAGATCATTCCCCTCTCAATGAGATTTGTAACTCAAACAAAAAGCCTGTAATAAAACCTTTCTAATTCTAAAACTTTTGGATCAAACACTATCTATAATACCCCGTACATTCCTAATTCAATTCAGACCTTAGTAATTTCCTATAGCACTTACAACAAGAAAATAAATCTAAGTGATAAGAGGTTTAGTCATTTTTGACTCCCTTTAACTCCAAATAATTTTACGTTGATCTTCCGAGCTCCAAGACGATAATTTTTAAGTTGATTTATGCTCAGGAGTATGATTATCATGTCTCGGGTAAGTTTTAGATTTTTCAAATAAGGTTTGGATCAAATTTAGATTTGCCAAGAAGTAGCTCACCATGATTAGACCGTGTTACGGTGAGTATAGAGGAGAGGAAGCCACCGTGTCTGTTAGAGGTCTAATCAGTAGTTGTTAGTTTTTGGAGATTCACCATAATTTCACCGTATCACAGTGGGTATCACATGATTCCCTTGTTGAGTCGCGGTGATTCCCAAATCATTAATGGTCCCATTCCAGTAAGCCATCGCGATTCCATTGGATCGTTGTAGGAATCACGATGACCCATTCACCGCATCACAAAAATGCCTTAAACGGCACTCCAGTTCTGAGTTTTAAATTTCAAGGACAACCTAGTCTTTTTCCTACGCCCCCAATTCATGAAAACAAAAGATTTAACCCTATTCTAAGCATATTACACTCATTCCTCGCCAAAATTCTCTCTAAGTAAACCCTAATGCTTCAATATTAGAATTCAAGAAACCCTAAATTCCACCGTTCCTCTTTCAAGACAACCAAGAATTCGAGTTTCCCGATTTAAGAACTTCAAGAAACAATCTTCAAGAACACCAATAGGAATTCAAAGTCTAGTGTCTACATTAATTTAATCCATTATAATATGTAGGGTTATGAATAAGGATAATTCTTCCATCCTTATGCCTAAAACATATTTTAAAGATGATTTCATATGAATTTCAATTTAGGGTTCGTACCCCATTATCTTTATTTGAAGATTATGATATTACAAGAATTTTAGATGATGAATTGCATGCCTATATTACACATTTATGAATGTGAAGTGGTTTTAGATATATTGAAGGTTGAATTCCATTATTTTGACTAGAATTGTGCTAAGACTTCATGATTTTGACCATTGAGCATGATTTGTGATAATTGAAGCATGGGTTACTAAGCCCTATTTTGAATATTGATATTCCAAGAAAGATTATGCTTTTAAGCATCCTATGATTTGTTTACAATCAGTTTTTGAATCAACATTTGGCCTTTTGATTCTCACCTAAGATATGGAAACCATTTTACAGTATTGATTTAAGTTTTTACTACAGATTAGTTTTATTTTAGTTTAAGACGGATAGATGCATGATTAGTTTTCATTATAAACCCTTATGTGATATTTTAAGTGGATTTCCTAAAGTATGAGCATACAGATTAAAGGGAGTGGTATTTAGCACCAAGCGGGAAGTGTGGGTTTAGTGTATCCTACTTTCCGAGAACTATGAGCCAACGTAGGTATAAATTTAGATTATTCCCATTATATGAATAACAGATATAGATTGTGATCACTTAGATCAGTTTATACTAGATCTGGTTATACTCCTTGGTAAGAGTATGACACCTCTCTCCAATGTGAGGTTTTCCCCTTAGGAGAACTAGATGTTGGACTCCATGATATCTCACATGGTTTATGTCAGTTAGAAGAACCTCCTTATAGAAAAGAGTAATCCTAACATAAAAGCTTTTAGAAACTAAGTGTAAGGCTAATAATTCATTTCAAATATTATTTCACATAAGATGTTAGTCATGAAATTTCAGCTTTCAGCTTATAAAAATAAAAGTGAGTCCTTTCTACACTTAGAACGCATGATTTAAAGATAGAATACATGTACGACTTTTAGAACGAAGTGTTATGAATCACTACATTTATACATCATGTTTTATTACTTATGATTTATGATTTTCAACTTTTAGTTATCCAAGCCAATGTGAGTCATCTATACTTAGCATGTATCCTCTTACAAGTTTATATAAACATTGAGATATTGTTTTATTTATACATTCACCCCGATATGCTTAGTACATTCCAAAAGTACTGATCCACATATACATGTATGTGCCACATTGTCTTATAATATAGGTACTAGTTATCACATGCATATTATAATCAGGCAGTTACAACTTCCAGTCAGCAGGTGATGAGTCCTTTTGATTCAAGGGTTTGAGTCAGTCATAATTTGAGTAGCATTTTGTTTTCTTTATTCAATCATATTGCTTTAGGATAGCTGGGTGTTATCTCCCAGCTACCTATAGCCAGTACTAGTAGAGGCTCCATAGACAGTCAGTAGAGTTAATATATTTGATTTCAGTTTGGTTTTGTCTAATCAAAGTCGTAATCATTTCAATATAGTTTTGTATTGATCATATTCAGAAAAGATTTATCTTCCGCATTATTCTTTCAGACTTATGTATTTTATTTAGTTGCTCATGAGTTATGCCAGTATAATGGTTAGCTTTGGATACTTGTGATCCTAAGCACTGTGTGATGACTAGGGGGTAGCCTCGGGTCATTAAACTATTAGTTTAAAGGAATAGTACAAAAGAATTAGAAGATTGATTTTTATAGGGGATCCTTTTATGGATTTATAGGCTAAATTGAAGAAAGTTTAAAACAAACTAGTTACTTGGAGTAAATAAGTGTTTGGAAATATTTTCTATCAAATTGCAGAAATATAAGATGCCTTAAGGGTAAATAAGACTCAATTGGAGATACATCTTTCAACAACTAATAGAACAGAACTAAGCAGAGTGGAATCAGAATTTTTGAAGTTCTTGAAAATCGAAGAAGAATAATGAAAACAAAAGGATAGAATGAAATGGTTTTCTAAAGAAGACAGTAACACAAAAAGCTTATTTTATATCAAATGAAGAATAAAAAAATACATTTAGCATATATTACTACCGATAAAGGGGTTACTGCACTTACTAATAAACTATGTGAAGAAGTAGTGACTTTCTTTTTAAAAGATGTGTTCAATCAGGATTTCTCCATTCTGCAACATTCCACTGATAGAGGAATAAATTGAGGAATTTATTAAACTTACCTATTGCGAAGAAGTTAAAGAAGTAGTTTTGAATTGAATGGGGATGGCAAAAATGGCCCTGATGGTTTGAAAGGGTTATTCTTTTAGAGTTGTCAGGACATTAGAGGAAAAGACATCACTAGATTAAGAGCTTTCTTTTATGGGCAAAAATCACCCAATTATATTACTCAAACCAATTTGATCTTACTTCCTAAAAAAGATGATGTCAAAAACTTCTCAAACTTGAGGCCAATAAGTCTAATTACTTTCACTAACGAGACATTTTTAGAATTCTACATGAGAGTTTAGTAGAAACTTTTCCCACTATCATAGCCATAAATCAAGCTGGTTTTGTAAGGGCAGAAGTATAACTAAAAGTTCTTTATAGGATCAGGAAATTATAAGAGATATAAACATGAGGAACAAATATATTAATGTGGTGGTGAAATTACATATGGAAAAGGTATATGATAAGGGTTGTTGGATATTTTTGACTAAAGTTCTAAGAACTTCTGGTTTCGTAGGAGCTGTAATTGACATGGTGTGGAGACTTGTTTTTAATAAGTCATACTCTATACTCTCCAATTATATAGGTGATTGAAACAAGGAGATTCACTTTCACCAACCTTATTCACAATTGCAGCACAAGCATAGGACTAAACAATTTGCACAGAGATGAGCAATTCAAGAGATATGGACTTCCCAAGTAGAGCCCAGGAATCAATCACCTCTCATATACTAATGTTATTATACTTTTCTATGCAGGAGGTAGAATATCTATTATTACAATGATAGAGGTGTTGAGAGATT
The DNA here is from genome assembly GCF_002878395.1 of Capsicum annuum. Lineage (NCBI taxonomy): Eukaryota > Viridiplantae > Streptophyta > Magnoliopsida > Solanales > Solanaceae > Capsicum > Capsicum annuum. Next base: position 156,986,117 of record NC_061122.1, on the reverse strand, counting down.
CTAATAACATCTCAGGGCAGTTATTGTCAAGGCAAAGAGTTTTTTCTACCTAACTTAAAAGAATCCTTTGATAGTAGCAGTTAGGTTGAGATGGATGACAGGTATAAATCATGGTAATTATCCATCTATTTTTTTGGGGATGTCCAATTTGTTATGGGAGAAAAATCAAGGCACACATTGAGGAGTTTATAAGGAGTGTGGCATGAAGAATATAATCTTGTCCAATAGGTTCCTCTCTTTTGGTGGAAAATACATTCTTATTAGTCTTGTCCTTCAATAAACTCAGTTTTACCTTTTATTTGCTTTGAACCTCACCCGCTCCAAAAAAAATATATGATTAATCAAATTCATCACATTTTGCTAAATTATTTTAGGGAAGTATTGAAAGTTAAGGTAGACATTGGGAAGGTGTTCTTTACATGATGTACCTAAAGTAATCTTTATTAAATAATAGTGTAATTTAAAGTGCCCACTTCTTCTTTGTGAAGTAGATATGGAAGGGATAAGTAATGCAAAAACGTGTATTCTATAATTACTAGGAATTTAGGGGCACGCATGTTTGGGAAAAATGATAACTATTAGAGAAGATATGGAACATGAAATTTTGCAGCAACATAAGTCAGGAAGTCAAGTTTTTTGTTTGATAATTGGACTAAAAAAGAAATAGTATACTTTACAGAAGAGGAGATGCCTGGGGAAAGGAAATTGAGTTTAAGAAATTAATTATAAATGGAGAATGAAATGTGGATAAGATTTTGAGTTATATCTATGATTATATGATGACTCATACAGTGGAGAACATCAAGCCTAAATTGGTGTTTAAGGCTATTAATAAGGCTTGGTACATGGGGAATTCAAAAGGAACTCTTACAGTGAAATCAACATATCAAAATATGAGGCACAAGAGGGGAATGCTGGACTATATGTAGTATTTTTGGATTAAAGGTCTTCCTTTAAAGATATTTTTATTCTCTATAGAGTTTGGCGAAAAAGAATTGTTACCGATGACAATCTAAAAAGGATTAGGATATTAGAATTTAAAACTAAAGAAAAGGAAAAAGATAAGGATCAACAATTGATTTTTCATTCATATCTACATATTATAAAAAGACCACACACATTGATACATAAGCCTTACAAAGTTGGATAGGACCATACCTTCTAACCACTTTCTTACAAGAAACATTCTATAAAAGAAGGATTGTCATTCATTTAAAAAGTTAAAGATAATATTTAAAAAGAAATAATTGAAGAAAAGTCTATCTAGAAAAATGTCATATTCTAACCTTCCTCCTTGAGATTTTTCTTGGATACTCCCATGTTATCCCTTAGAACTTCAAATTTCCCCTTAGGAAGAGCTACAATGAACAATATTAACTTCACCATACTTCTCTAGTTTCTTGATAGCGTAAAACTTCACATTCATATTCTTGCTAGGACTATGATACATGCTCTTTGATGAAGCCCAAGAAAAACCTTCTTTTAGATGATGAAATGGTCACTTTCAAGATATAGTAACCTAACTAAGGTTGGGGTAAAATTCCAAGGGAACACGTGGCTTGCAGTTATCAGCAGTTGTAGTCTAAAGGTAATAATGAAAAGTGAATTGGGGTTTTGTTTGTAGTAATCTCAAAAAAGTGACAATATTAACTTTAGTTGAAATAAGTAATGGGTGAACACTAGGACTGTGTTACCTTAAGAATCTAAACTCAGTAGGTTTATGTGTGTTGTTGAACCAACTCAATACCTTGCATGGAAAACAAATAAGTTATGTACCTCATATAGTCTTTGAGACGAGAAGAAGGATTTTATCCTTTACCTATTGAGTGTTAGAGTTTCGCATTACTAAACTTTACCCTGGTCCCAGTTAACTATCACCTTTTGAATCTCAAGTTATTAGTTGAAGGCTAATAGCCATTCGCATATACCGTGGTGCTGCAATGGATCGACTATTAACTCCCCAAATTATTATTGTCTTTATCTTTTCCTAGCTACTACCCCTTTGTTAGATCAAGTAGTAATATCTAGGTGGAATCATAACTTTTGAAACCGCCAAGACAACTATTATAATGAAGATAAAAAATGAAGATAAAATAATGAATGCCATGGGTATCGGTTTCCCATCAAAAATCGCACTTGCCCTACTTCATCAATTTGCAAGGTTTCTATAATCCTAGCTATGGATTTTAGCTGCTCATGATTGTGAAGAAATAAATAACATTTATGTTGGAAAGTAAGGATTAAATCACAATGATAAGATTAAAGAAAACCCACGACCGTAAACTAAATAATCAAGCAAAGACAATACAATGGAATCCCAAGGTTAAAGATGGAACTTGAAATCAAAATCTTTTTCTCAGTATTAAAAGTGTTAACTCTCTATTTCTCGCTCATTTCTGACTAAAAAGTACATAAAAGGTATTTATAGTACAAGAGGAAATCCTAAAAACTAAGCCCTAACGAAAAAGTGAAAACTGGGTCGGTGACTACCCATTTCCTACACCTGCAGTCTGAAAGAGAGCAAGTACTACCTGCGGCCTAGGCACAGGGTGCAGGTAGTGGGCGCAGGTAATAGGAGCAAAAATCCTACAATGTTCAGCTCTCAGGATTTTGACATTTTGTCACCTGCTTTGTGTACATACAGCCTGTAGGTCCTTTGTATGACCACATGTTGACTTGGTAGGTGCCGAGAGTCAGTTTTTCAGCTCTTTTTTAAATCTCAACATGCATTATTCATGATCAATCTGGAAAACATCCCAATCATCCATAATCTCTCCAAAAGTAATCAAAAATGCCTTTTTCATCATTTTCTTGAACTTATCATCCAAATCATGATTTCCTTCAAAATATACTCAAAACAAAACAAATTGAATCTAACATAAGGCCCTCAGAAATTTGCAAATCTTCCACGTTTTAAGTATCAAAAGTGCTATATTGATATAGCACATCAACGTACAGGATTTTTTGCCATAGAAATTGCTGACTTGTTGTCAACCATAATGATAGTAGCTTCAACCATAATGATAGTAGATTATGTAGAATTTCTCTTAACCATAGAGCCTAATTAGTTGCACCAACAGCAGCGATGTATTCTGCTTTTGTGGAAGACTGAGCTACCATCTCTTGTTTTTTTAAAATTCCATGAGATCATACCTGAACCAAATGTAAAAGCATATCTGGAAGTGACTTTTATATCATAGATGTTTCCTGCCCAATCATTATCTTAATAACCCATCAATTGCCCTTGCTCTTCCCTTTTAAACTAAATACCATAATAACAGTTCCTTTGAAACACCTCAACGTTTATTTAGTGATATAAAGATGAACTTGAATTGGAGAATGCATAAACCTTGACAAAATACTCACTATGAACATAAGATTAGGCCTTACTGCTATCAAATATAGAAAACTACCAATGAGACTGCTGGATCTACCTATCACCTCTTTCAGACTTTGAAATCCTTTCATTGTGAACTAGTGGGGCTGATACAGTCTTATACCTCTTCATCTTAAACTTTTAAGAATATTTGATGCATACTTTCTTTGAAAAATAAATATTCCATCAGTTTCTTGATAAATCTCCATTCCCAAAAAGTAATTCATTTCACCCAATTCTGATATCTGAAACATGGTCTCTAATTTTTGCTTAAACTGATTAACCATAGCTTCATTGATTTCGATTACCAGAAGATCATAAACATAGAGTGACACCATAGGTATATCTCTGTTTTTATCCTTCTTTACATATAAAATGGTTTCATTTTCACTTAAATTGAAGCCATAATGAATGAGATGATCATCAATCTTACTGTACCTGGATCAAGGATCCTGTTTTAATCCATACAAGACTTTATGTTATCTCTAAAATTAATCCTTCATTTCTGCAACTTGAAATCATCTATTTCTGTAACTTAAAAGCCTTCCAGTTGGACAACATAAATATACTACCGCAAAGGTCAATTTAAGAATGTCTATTTCACATCCATATGATATAACTTTGAATTTGATTAAGCTACTAAAGAAAATAGAAGTTGTATTATATCCTGTCTTGCAACATGTTAATGAGTGATAATTTTACCACTCATTCACACTAAATATTTAGGCACATTACCTTATTTTGAATGAATGAATGAATAAGATATTTTGGTGATGAAATGCACTAATATCCACTCTTTGCAGGCATAGAGTTGAGAAGATCAATAAATGTAGAATAGAGCTGTAAATTATAAAAGTGGAGCAAGAAAAGCACAGCTGAAGACTTGGAGCAAAAAGGCCTTAGGTACCACGTTCGCGGTCTACAGACCGCGATCGTGGCAGTCAAGCAAAATTTATTCAACTGCAATCTTAAAATTTACTCACAGTCACGTAACTGCGGTCGTAGCTAGACCCACACGATCGCAGCTCAACAGAAGAAATCAACATAAGGGAAAAATTGGAAATGCACGTGGCTAATCCTAATTCTTACAAAAAGACTCAAACCCTAGCATCATGTATCATATTCCATCCTCCCCAATTTTAAGATTTAGCTCTTGAATTTATAGCCACCATTATTGGAAAAGAAAATATTGTATAAATTCTGGGTGAAAAATACATTAGAGACCTCTAAAAGGAGAAATATCTCACTTCAATTATTGATTTATGGGAGTGCAAAGTTTGAAGTAACATTTACTTAATCTTTAATAAATTATTTGAATGGAGATTATAGGTATATCTTTACTTATTTATCTTATATGTAGTTAGATCTCCCTCTTGAGGTTATGTATATATAGGGGCTAATAGTGTGTGTGGTTTTTTATCATTAGCTTGGGTTTTATCATTGCTATGCTAACTTGGTTGAGATTTGTGGGTGAAACCCCCAAATACCTACATGGGTATGATGAGTGAAAGCTCTATGCTCTAGAAAACTCGAAGCCATCTTTGAAAAAAGGGTTTTGAGTGAAGTTTAGAAATCCATATCATCTTTGAAAGGGGAATGAGGAGACCAAAGAAATGATAGACAATTGTGTGTGTAGTTTGCTAAATATTCACTATCTTAGACATAAAGGTCAATGTGAGATTAACTATACCATAGGTATCATCCTTGAAATATGGATGCCTAGATTGAGATTGTGGTTATCAATTGTTTAACACACCTATTAGGTATTCTAAAGAATAAATGGGTGAAAGTTTGGTGTTTTGTTTAAATACTAACATCAAAATCTATAACCAAACCTACCAATAGTTGACTACTAAATTAATGTTAATTTCTAACACCCACATATCACTCCCTTAGTAGTGTATAATCCCAAGATCCCTGCATAACTGTTAACTCTAATTATTTGTAGCCCTAACTTTATACTAGAATGACCCAAAAAAAGAAACATTAGTGTAGATACATATCTCCCCCATTTTTACCTTCTTGTAACATTAGTTTTGATTTAACTTGTATCTATTATTTTGAAGTAACTTGATTGCCACTCAACCCCAACTCCAAAGTTGGATAAATATATTGAAGACAATTGTCTTGCACATAAATTGACATGTAAGTTGAGCTTTATCAAATGGAGCCGTTGCTAGGGAATAATTTGTCGTATTGAGTTATCTTGAAATTTTAGATTACTTGCTTGAATTCAAACTTGTAAATATTTGCTTGTGATTTTCTTTTGTAGGTAGATTTTTATTTTTATTTTACTTTTCTCTATGGTATCTTCCGACAAATATGATATTGGCAGTATGAATTCCTATCTTGATGATCCATTTCCATATTTTGACGTACCATACTTCATGATAGATTGTGACTATGCTCCCTGAAGAGAGATGGATTCCGCATCTTGATCCTATAGGGAGTTTAGGTGTTCTTTATGTAGTGGTTGATATGGATTTGTTTGGGGCTGCAAGTGCCTACAAAAAATAGGGGATTTTCATTTTTCTTTGCAATATAATGTAGCAGTTCGGCTAGTTTAGACAAATAAGACATTTTAGTGATTGTCCAAATGCCCCATCCCCCTATTATACTAACTGAATTTCTAGTTCTTCTTATGAGATGGATAAGTCTTATGAGGCAAAGATAGAAGAGCAATAAACCGAACCCACTGGCATTAAAATAATGCTTCAAACCATTTTAGATTGGGTAAATACAATCGAGGAGAATACATAGGACTTGCATCAATCCTACGGGGTGTTTAGAAGGGTAAATGTCAAGGAAAATAAATTGGGCGAGGACATAATTCTTGCAAACATCACAACCATGCCCATTCCTCAAGAAAAGGTTTATCAAGAAAAGAAACCAACCTATAATGATGAGCTTGGTTGCAAAGATTCCTCAGTGACTTCCCAATATACCAAACCATACAAGTATAAAGAATCTAAAATAAAAGAAATAGCACTAGAGTCAAGAGAATAATTAAAGCAAAACTCTTATGATAACTCTAGTTCATTTCGGTATAAAGATGCTTTGGAGGAGGCAATTTTGGGATTAAGGGTTGGACCTTGTTCAAACCACTTTCCAGCATTATGCCTTGAGGATATGATGAGATCCATCCACTTATACAAATGATGGAGTGTGGGGAGATGGATTACAAATCCTACATTTTGAACTTTGACATTCTAAAAGAGTATTTGGAACCCCATCCATCAAAGACTGAGACACTCAACTCCCAATATGAAATAAATGGCCTATTGATGTCCTCACCATTTCCCAAGAAGCCACTCTGGAAAGTTGATGTAAATTTGGGTAAAAGGTTCAAGTCTTCAAAATGACGAGATCAAAGCTTGCTTTCCATTTCCTCGCCTCTTCAAAGATTCACGTTGGAAAATCTAAATCTTTTGTTCCCTTGCTACTCATTTCATATTACACAAAATCTAGGATAAAGATTCAAATATTCTAAGTGAAAACATAAAAATAAGCAAGGGGGCATCGTGCCATGATGTTAAACTAAGGGCTCGATGGGAGGAAATCCATCATGCCATGAAAACTGACATATATCCTTTTGATTTATGCATGCAGAGTAGATTTTATTTTTTTTGTTATGCATGCATAAACCATGAAATGTTAGTTCTAAGAGGAATTTTGATTGAATTTGAAAAAGAAACATATGAAATTGGCAATTTAGACTGATCAGGAAGTGCAGGAGACCAGATTTTTGGTCTAAGTTACCGTGACCGTGGTCCATACCACCATGATCGTAGAGGATGCGTGACCAAAATCATGGAATTAAGACCACGATCATGGTGAAATATGTTTAAGTGACCATCCGAATACCATTTCCTCCCACGCATCTCGCTCAATTTCTCTCAAAATTCTCTTAAGTTTGTGGCTTTGAATTACATATCCAAGTGTCAATTCATCCCAATTGCATCGTCTAATTTGGTAAGTTGTCTTGACTCCCTTGATTTGGAATAATTCTATTATTAGAACTTGTAGTTTAGAATAGGCCCAAAATGATGTTTTCATCACTAAATGTATGTTTATTTATAACTATTATTGTGGTTAGCTATTGTAGTTTGTGTACACACTAATGTAGAAGTCTTGATTACCCAAATTTAAGGTTTAAACAGTTGAAATTATTATGTACACCATGTGTTTGATTCAATGCCCCTATAAATTCCATGTTAAATTCTTTGAGTTTGGGGGTATAATCATGATAGCTAGGCTTAAATCCCTTAGTGTTAATGCTTACATGCCTAATAGAACACGAATTTGGGGATAAAATTGTGTGTTCTGACTAAAGTGCAGAACTACAGAATACGATCTTTGGGAACCATGATCGTGGCCTCGATGACCGTGATCGCGGTACCACAGTCACAGTCACTGCCCCACAATCTCCATACCTGAGGGTTGTGTCTACAGGAATCAAAAAAAATTTTTACATCTATTTCTTCCCCTAAAATCTTCTATAACATTGCCACTTGCATTTATTTGTTTGATCTAGCATATTTTTGGTACGATAATACTAATGTTAACCTGAGTTGCATCGCTTACAGTTTCTAAACCTCAAAAATGGGAGATTTTGTTGACACTAGGTTCATGGCCACAAAAAACCAACACCACTACCATAAATATTTTCATAGGAATAAGTTACTCCCTAGAATGTGTATTTACCTTGACAAAGTGGAGGAGAAGCTCCCAGCATTCCATGCCCGACTCAATACTACTGGGTGGAAGTGGTTCTCCCCAGAACTCTTGACCTTTGGAGATGATGATGAAGCAACTCCATGAAATGTATATAATGATATTAAGGAAAATATTTCTTATAAAGATGATGATTTTAAAGGTCTGTCAAATATTACTCATTTGAAAGTTGGAGATTTCTATAAAGATATTGATTGAAGAACTGTCATCTTACTGGAAATAAAATTTATGAAGAAAATTATTGTTTTTCTTTTATGTTTGTAATTATGTTGTTTTATTGATGTTTTTTAAAGTACTATGTATTTTTAATTTCTACATCTCTAATGAAATTTTTAGTGTTCTTAGTTTTTCACATATCTTATAATGTACTTTTTATTTTATGAAGAACATGAAACAAAATTAGTTACAATGTATGTCTTATAAATAGTGGTATAAATAATATTATTTTAAGAGATAAGAAATATTTCTCTTATTTTGCGATGAAAGAGAAATATACCTTTGGCATAAATGAAAGATAAGACTGCCTACAATACACCATTTTGGTGGGGGCCTTTTTGGATCCAGTGAATAGCGAAAGCTTTGATGCACAAGTCACCCTTTTTATTTAGTAATGAAAGAAGCCAATGTTAATACTATATCTGGTAGTACAAGATTAATTGAAGGCTCTGAAAAAACTAGTTTATTACTTACCGGAGGAACAAATTTGATAATGAATGAAGCATTACATTGTAGTAAGTCTCAAAGAAACTTAATAAGTTTCAAAGATATTTGCCAAAATGAATATTATATTGAGACTATAAATGAAAAGGCTGAACATCTTTATATCACCCCAATGATATCGGGCAAAAAATATATACTTGAAAAGTTACTCGCTCTTTCTTCTGACTTATACTACATAAGTATTAGCATGATTGAAACACATTACATAGTAAATTAAAGTTTACTAATTCAAATAATTCTATTATTTGGCATGATTGGTTAGGGAATTCCGGTTCTAATATGATGCGCAAAAAAATTAAGAATTCATACAGACATTCTTTGAAGATCCAAAAGATTGTTGAATTTAAAAAATTCTCTTGTGCTAAATGTTCTGAGGGAAAATTGATTACTACACTATCAGTAATTAAAGAAATTTAATTCTTCGCATTTCTAGAACGTATCAGGGTGATATATGTGGGTCCATTCACCCTCCATATGGATCATTTAAATATTATATGATTTAATACATGTATCTTCAAGATGGTCACATATGTTCTTATAATCAACTCACAATTTGGCATTTTGACATTGCTTACTAGAATAATTAATTTAAGAGCATAATTTTCACATTACGCAATTAAGACAGTTTGTCTTGATGATGATGGTGAATTCACATCCTAGGCTTTTAATGATTATTATATAGAACCTGGGATAACAACTGAACATTTAGTTTCTCAAGTTTATACTCAAAATGGTCTAACAGAATCATTAATTAATTTTAAAATCCCATAATGTCCAAGTCATTTCAGTCTTTTATAGCATGCCAAAAGAGGTCCCAGACTTGGAAAATTTTAACTAAGTGTTGACACTTAGTCTCATTTTTTTCCTTGATATTTTAATGGCATCATTTACAATTTTTCTCGACTTTGATTTTTGAATTTTAAATTGATTCATGATCAGGGTTATCTATAGGTCATCTCGGGTAAGTTTCAAAATTTTTGGACATCATTTGATTCATGTTTGGATGACCAAAATAGAAAGCTAATGTGATCTCGATGCTTCGTAATTGATATCATGTCGATATCACTAATGTAATGTATCGGCAATCGTGTTGACACCATAAATGTGGTACGTCATTCATCGTATCATTCGACATAGATTATGTATTAAGTTATGGTCTATGGGGATAGTTAAGTTATTTTCCTCCCATATTAGACCCCCATAACACGAAATTCATCCCCTCAATAGGAAAAATACATTCACTCTTTCAAAAAATCCTCTTAAGAAATAAACCCTAGTTAATCAAGCTCAAGATCAAGTTCCAAGAAATTCCCAACAATCTTCATAAATTCCGTCACTCAGGTATGTTAGGTGTTCATCCTTGGGTTTCCTTCCACCCTTGGAGTTTGAATTATGATTCCCATTTTATGAATTGAATTATTCTCATGTTTGTGTTTTTGTAAGGGTTTCAAGTTAACATCTTTTATGAGTTCCATGAAATTAAGTTAGCATATGTGCTGAATTATGAATATCTCATGTTAAAACCCTTGAATTTGCAAGTTTCATGTTATGGTTATTATACCCTATATAGTTAGTTCTCATGTATGGCAATCATGCTCCCAAAGTGTTTGATAAAATGTCCATATGAGTAACTTATGCATGGTAATCTGTTGTTGTGTTGGTAAAGTTGTGATGTGAGTTTATCAATTATGCTATTGAGTCCTGGGGATTTTACTACCCAAAATATAGTTGTTTTCTTAGTTGCAGTAGTCATAGAATAGTTCTAGTAAAGGTTAAGAACAGTCGTACTCAGTCAGTTAATAGAACTCAGTGAACTTAGTCCAGTTCAGTTGGTCAACACGATCAGGTTCAGTTTAGTCAAGCTTAGTACAGTCTAGTGATCAGTTTTTTTTAGATAGGAGTAGGATTAAGCACCAAGCGAACCTAGGGATAGGGGTATTCCTGCTAGGCAGGGTTTGACCCTTAGTAGCTATCCCTGTGTTATAGAACTACGTAGTCAGCATAGGGTAATTTATCCTTCTACTAGACTAGGGTTAACACAATCATATATATATATTTCATGAGTTTTCCTACTAGATTAGGGTTGACACAACATTGTTAGTATCCCGTGGTAAGGTGCTAACACCCTTCACATTGGGGTCACAGGTTGGACCCCAAGGGTATGTCGGTTAGATGAACACTCCCATGGTTACAGTTTAAGTCTCATCAATTAATAAAGAACTCAGTTAGTTCAGCAAAACCATGGCTATCAATTATCAGTTACTCAGCCATCAGAACTCAATACTCAGTTTTTGTACAATCTCAGATACACGATGTATACCTATATGCACAGCATTACATATTTAGTATGTTCAGTAGTTATAGTTTTACATATACTTTCATCCAGTTACTTCATGATGTTCACTCATTCAGTTATCATCTCATGCATATGAAACCATGTATATCAGCCTTACCCCACTTAGCATACCAGTATATTCCATGTACTGACGCATACTTTTTTTGTGCTATGATGTCTTATATCATAGGTTTGGACGCTCAGGTTCCTGACCATTCTTAGAAGCTCAGGCTATCGGCAGCATTTATACTGGTGAGTCCTCATATTTTAAGAATAGAGTTTATCTATTTTAGTAGTCCAGCAGTTCAGTAGTTATTTCAGTTAGAGTTAGTTGGGGTTTTGTCCCATCAATTCCATATTCAGACAGTTAGAGGCTTTCAGACTAGCATAGTTAATTATTCAATTTTCAGATGCTATTATCAGTTACACTCAGTTATTGTTTCAATATTTTGAGAACCTTATGGAATTCTTAGATTTCTTCCACATATATATTACAATATTATATTCAGTGGTCATAGCAGGTACCAGTCAAGGATTAGCTTGTGGTCCTTTGGATAAGAGCCTATGAGCCATTTTTAGGAAAAAGTTCCATTCTTTTAGTGTTCATATCATGTGAGTAAGAATGAGCTCAAGTTAAACTCTCTGTCTAATCTAACTTTTCCTTTTAGTTTACAGAACATTACTTCTAAAAATACCAACTGAAGAAGAACTGGGAACCAGCTAACACCTCCACCCATTCAGGAAGATCTCCTGAATGAGCACGTTTCCCACATAGAATTCAGGGCAACTTTTACCACTTTAAACCATTTTTTGGTAGCTCAGAATGTTCAACCAGCTGCTATTCTAGACAACCCAGTGGCCAATACTACTGTAGCTAGAATTCGGGACTTCACCCGAATGAACTCTTCTTTATTTTCAGGGTCTGAGTTTGAAGAGGACCTACAAGAATTTCTTGACATGGTGTAGAATTTGACATCCATTATGGAGGTAACCGCTAGTGAGAGTACTTATTTAGCTGCCTATCAGTTATAGGATGTGGATCATACATGGTTTAAGTTGTGAAAAGTATATATGGGCACAGATGCAGCGCCTATAGAATGAGAGGAGTATGATACAGCTCTTTTAGATAAGTTCTTTCCGTTTGAGTTGAAGGATGATAAGGTGTTAGAATTTATCAATCAAAAGCTATGCAAAATGAGTGTGAAAGAGTATTCCCTCAAGTTTACTCAATTGGCCAGGTGTGCTCTTCATGTGGTATCTGATAGCAGGTCTAAGATGAGCAAGTTTATGTCTAGTGTATCTGATAGCATGGTTAAGGAGTATAGGATCACAATATTGATTAAGGAGATGTACTTAGCTAGGTTAATGGTATATGCTTAGTAGATTGAGGAACAAAAGACTAAGGAGAAAGGAAGAGAAAGAAAGAGGACTAGAATAGGTAGCTTTAGTTTTGCTCAGCCTAAGTTAGATGGTAGAAACCATCCCTAGTTCTGCCAAAAGTCTTTAGTCCCAACTCCTTCTTCAGCTGGTGCTCTTGTGCCTAAATTCAGAAATAGTAATAAGGATAAGGCGCTAGGCTCTAAATCTCAAGGTAGTGTGAACAGTTCCAAAAGAAATCCTCATTATTAGATGTGTGGCAGAAATCATCGGGTGTCTACAGGGATGGTAGCGCCGTGTATTTTGAATGTGGTAAGCCAGGTCATAGAATCAGAGAGTTTTCTCAAGTGGGTTCATAGAGTCATTATAATCGTCCCCCAGCTCAGTCCATCGTCTGTCTCAGCTGGGTGCTGCTTCAAGTGCCACCAGTGGGTAGTTCCTAAACAGGCTCTATGCACTCCAATCCCAACAGGAATAGAAAAGTTCTCCTAATGTGGTCACTAGTATATTACAAGTTTACCATTTATATGTTTATGCTTTGCTAGATCCAAGAGCTTCTTTTTCCTTTGTAACTCCTTATATAGCCATCAACTTCGGAGTCATTCCCAAAATCTTAGCAGAATCTTTCTTAGTCTCTACCTAGTGGATAAATCTATCATAGCCAAGTGGGTATACAGGAACTGTCCTATTATGGTGTCTTAGAAAGTTACTTCAGCAGATCTTGTAGAGTTAGAGATAATAAATTTTGACATCATTCTCGGCATGGATTGGCTCCATTCATTCTATACCTCAGTTAATTGTGGAAACAAAGTTGTCTATTTTTAGTTCCCAAATGAACGTGTCCTAGAATGGAGGGGTATTACCATAGCACTTAAGAGTCAACTTGTTTCAAACCTTAGAGCGAGAAAAATAATATCTAAAGGGTGTGTTTATCATTTGGTCTGAGTGAAAGACTCTAGTTTTGTGACTCTTAATCTTGAGTCAGTTCCAGTCGCAAGTGAATTCTCAAATGTGTTTTCCAAAGATCTCCTTGGTGTTCCTCCCGAAAGTGAAATTGACTTTAGAATAGACCTTCTTTCGATACTCAGCCCATCTCAATTCTGCCATACAAAATGGCTCCAACTGAACTTAAAGAGTTAAAAGAACAATTGAAAGACCTCTTAGAAAAAGGATTTTTTAGGACCAACATATCTCCTTGGGGTACACCAGTCCTATTCGTGCGAAAGAAATATAGTTCTCTTAGAATATGTATAGAATACTATCAGTTGAACAAAGTCATAGTCAAGAATAAGTACCCACTTCCTAGAATTGATGACTTGTTTGACCAACTTCAGGGTGTCAGTTACTTTTCTACAATAGACCTCAGATCAGGCTATCATCGGCTCAGAGTAAAAGAATGTGACATTCCAAAAATAGCTTTCAAAACTCGGTAAGGTCACTTTAAATTCCTAGTCATGTCATTTGATCTTACCAATGCCCCAATAGCTTCCATGAACTTGATGAACCGACTGTTAAAGTAGTACTTGAACATGTTTGTCATAGTTTTCATTTATGACATTCTTGTTTACTCCCGTAATGATAATGATCATGAAAACCATCTCAAAATAGTATTACAGACTCTCAGAGCCCATCAGTTGTTTTCCAAATTCAGTAAATGCAAACTTATGCTAAGATTAGCAGCTTTCCTTGGTTATATTTTTTCTGGTGATGGCATTAGAGTTTATCCTCAAAAGCCAAAAAAGTGAGAAACTAATCAAGACCCATCTCTCCATCAAATATCAAGATTTTTTTAGGTTTGGCTAACTATTACCGATGGTTTATTAAAGGGTTTTCTTAAATTGCATCCCCCATGTCCATATTGACTCAGAAGAAAGTTAAATTCTAATGGTTAGATTCTTTGGAGAAGAGTTTTCAAGAGTTGAAGACTCAACTCACTACAGACCTAGTTTTGACTTTGCCCAACTGTTTAGATGGATTTATTATATATTGTGATGCTTCCAAAGTTGGCTTGGGGTTTATTTTGATGCAGAAGGGTAAGGTTGTGGCCTATGCCTCTAGAAAAGTATTATTCCACTCATGATCTTAAATTAGCAGTTGTTGTGTTTACCTTAAAGATTTGAAGGCACTATTTGTGTGGGGTACATGTTGATGTGTTCATAGACCACAAATGGTTATAGTATGTATTTTCTCATAAATACTTGTACTTGTGTCAGAGAAGGTGGTTGGAGTTGTTAAAATACTTTGGCATGAGTGTTCTATATCATCCGGGAAAGGCCAATGTAGTGGAAGATGCTCTCGGTAGACTATCCATGGGTAGCGTTGCTCACGTTGAGGATGGTATGAATAAGTTAGTTCATGAAGTTCATCAGCTTGCCAGACTAGGTATCCTTTTGGTTGATTCAGCTAAGGGAAGTGTTTCAGTGTAGAATAGTTCAGAGTCTTCTTTAGTTTTCGAGGTGAAAGAAAAGCAGAAAAGGGATCCTACTTTAGTTAAGCTAAAAGAATCAATTAGAGACCAGAAAGTTAAGGTTTTCTCCCTAGGGGAGATGGTTATTGCATTGCCAGGGTAGGGTATGTGTGCCATATGTGGATGGCATGAGATAGTAAATTGTTACTGAAGCACTTGGTGCACATTACTCTATTCATCCAGGGTCCACTAAGACATACCACGACTTACGGGAAGTCTATTGGTGGAGCAGGATAAAGAGGGACATTGCAGAGTTTATGGATAAGTGCTCTATCAGCAGGTTAAGATTGAACATCAGAAGACTAGTGGTTCCATGTAGGAGTTCAGTATTCCCACGTGGAAGTGGGAAGAAGTGAACATGGACTTTGTGACTGGTTTGCCTCATACTCATTGCCAGCATAATTCGATTTGGGTCATTATGGACAGGATAACCAAATCAGCCCATTTCTTGCCAGTTCATATTTCCTATTCAGCCGAGGAATATGCCAGACTCTATATCAGAGAGTGGGTTAGGTTACACAGTGTCCCATAGTCTATTATTTTAGATAAAGGTATGCAGTTCACCTCTTACTTTTGGAAAACCTTCCAAAAGGGTCTTGGTACCTTAGTCTACCTCAGTACAAACTTTTGCCCTCATACAGATGGACAAGCATGAAGGACAATTCATACTTTATAAGATATGTTGAGAGTATGTTTCATTGATTTTAAGGGCTATTGGGATAACCACTTACCTTTGATTGAGTTTGCATATAATAACAGCTATCATTCCAGTATTCAGATGGCTCTTATTGAAGATCTTTATGGAAGAAGATATAGATCTCCCAAATTTTCATAAGAGGTAGGTGAGGTCACAGTAATGGAACTTAACTTTGTGTTTGATTCCATAGAGAAGGTACAGTTAATCAGGGAGAGGCTTAAGATAGCCCAGAGCTGACAAAAATCTTATGCAGATGTGAGAAGGAAAGATCTTGAATTTGAGATTGGTGATTATGTGTATTTAAAAATCTCTCCCATGAAGAGAGTGAAGAGGTTTGGTAAGAAGGGGAAACTAAGTCCCTGATATGTTGGTCCTTAAAGGATTCTAAGTTGATTCGGTAAGGTAGCTTATAGGTTTGATTTACCTATAGACTTAGGATCAGTGCATCCAGTGTTTAACATCTCCTTGCTAAAGAAGTGCACTTTGTAGTCCCTAAAGAGAGTATATATGTTCAGAACAATCTCTCTTATGAGGAAGTCCCAGTCGAAATCCTTAATGGTCAGATTTGCATACTAAGGAACAAAGAAGTTCCTTCGGTTAAAGTTTTTAGAGAAATCAGTCCGTTGAAGGTGCCACTTGGAAAGCATAACTAGACATATAAAACAAGTACCCTCATCTCTTCTTCGCACACTCAGACATAGCCTAAGGTAACAACCTTCCTTATATTTACTATATTACATTCTCTGTTACAGTTGCATAATATTCTCATATCATTGATGCAATCATGAAATAGTTCAGTCAAGTGTCATATCTCCAGAATTCAGTCATGCTTCAATTATGCATGTTAGTGTAAGTACAGTTCCTCTCAGTTCAGTCAGTGTCATTCGAGGATGAATGTTCCCAAGGGGGAGATATTATAAGAACCCACAAAGTCCTAGTCATTTCAATCTTTTATAGCATGCTAAAAGAGGTCCTAGACTTAGAAAGTTTCAGTTAAGTATTGACACTTAATCTAATTTTTGGCCACAATATTTCAATCGCATCATTTACAATTTTTTTTTGATTTAGATGTTGATTTTTAAATTGATTCATGATCAGGTTTATTTGTTGGTCATCTCGGGTGAGTTTCAAAATTTTCCGACATCATTTGAGTCATGTTTAGATGACCAAGACAGCAAGCCAGTGTGATCTCGATGCTTCGCGTTGGCTATCACATCGACAGCATCGACATGGTGTGTCAATAATCACATCGACATCATAGATATGACGCATCGGTTTTCGCATCATTGGGCATAGATTGTGTATTAAGTTACAGTTTATGAGGGTAATTAAGTCATTTTCCTTCCACACTAGATGGCCATAACACGAAATTCAGCCCTTCAATAGGCAAAATACATTCACTCATTCACAAAATCGTCTCAAGAAATAAACTCTAGCTCAACAAGCCCAATATCATGTTCTAAGAAATCCCCAACAATCTACATAAATTCCATCACTCAGCTATGTTAGGTGTTCATCCTTGGGTTTCCTTTCACTCTTGGAGTTCAAGAACCCTTTTTCAAAACTTGAATTATGATTCCAATGTTGTGAATTGAACTATGCTCATGTTTGTGTTGCTGTATGGGTTTCAGATTGAGATCTTTTATGAGTTCCATGAAATTAAGTTATCATGTGTGTTGAATTATAAATTTCTCATATTAAAACCCTTGAATTTGTAAGTTGTATGTTGTGTTTATGATACTCTATGTGGTTATTTTTCATGTATAGCAATCATGCTCCCCAAGTGTTTGATAAAATGTCTACATGAGTAACTTATGCATAGTAACTTGTTGTTGTGTTGCTAAACTTGTAATATGAGTTTATCAATTATGCTATCAAGTCCTGGGGGTATTTATTACCCAAAATCTAGTTGTTTACTTAGTTGCAGGAGTTATAGAATAGTTCCAGTAAAAGTCAAGAACAATAGTACTCAGTCAATTAATAGAACTAAGTTAACTCAGTCTAGTTTAGTCAATCAACACGATCAGGGTTAGCTCAGTCAAGCTTAGTACAGTCTAGTGATCAATGTCTTTCAAATAAGAGTAGGATTCAACCCCGAATGAACCTAGGGATAGGGGGATTCCTGGTAGTTAGTGGTTGACCCTTAGTAGCAATCTATGAGTTACAAAACTACGTAGCCAGTGTAGGGTAAGTTATCCTCCTGCCAGACTAGGGTTGACGCAATCATATATATATTTCACAAATCTTTTTGCCAGATTAGGGTTGACTCAAAATTATTTGTATCTAATGGAAAGGTGATAACACCTTTTCAACTGGGGTCACAGTTTGGACCCCAAATCAGTCTATAGTAGGGTATGTCAGTTAGATGAACACTCCTATAGTTATAGTTTCAGTCTCAGTAATCAGTAAAGAACTCAGTCAGTTCTACAGAACAATGGGTATTAGTTATCAATTACTCAGCCATCAGAACTCAGTACTCAGTTTTAGTATAATCTCAGATACACAATGTATACCTATATGCGCATCATTACATATTCAGTATGTTCAGTAGTTACAGTTTTGCATGTACTCTCATTTAGTTACTTTATGATGTTCACTCAGTAAGCTATCATCCCATGCATGTGAATCATGTATATCAGCCTTACCTTAGTTAGCATACTAGTACATTCCATGTACTGACACATACTTTTTCTTTTGTGCTATGATGTCTTATATCATAGGTTCGGACGCTCAGGTTCCTGGCCATACTTAGCAGCTCAGGCTATCAGCAGCATTTATAGTGGTGAGTCCTCATATTTTAAGGACAGAGTTTATCAATTTTAGTATTCCAGCAGTTTAGTAGTTGTTTCAGTTGGAGTTAGTTGGGGGTTTGTCACATCAACTCCATATTCAGATAGTTAGAGGTTTTCAGACTAGCATAGTCAAATATTTAGTTTTCAGATGTTATTATCATTTACACTCAGTTATTGTTTCAATATTTTAAGAACCTGATGACATTTTTAGATTTCTTCCACATATATATTACAGTATTATATTCAGTTCTCACAGCAGGTACTAATCAAGGGTTAGCTTGTGGTCCTTCGAGGTCGTATGCACCGTGTGATACCAGGGTGTGCTCTCAAGAAATTACATTAATGCTTTTAATTAATCTCTAGACCAATGCTTATAAAAACAAAAATTTCTATTTTGGTATGGAGTTATGTTATTTTGCGTGCAACAACTCTTATGAGGATTAGACCCACAAATTACCATAAAATCTCTCCATTACAATTGATTTTTGGTTAGGAGCCAAATATTTCTCATCTAAAAATTTTTAAATATGCAATATAGGTTGTAATTATCCACCACACTGCACCAAAAATAGGTCCCCATAGAAGAGTTGGGATATATGTTGGGTATGAATCTCCTTATATTATAAAATATTTGAAATCTATGACTGAAGACTTATTTATGGCAAGATTTGATAATTGTAATTTTAATGAATCAATATATCCAGTATTAGGGGGAGAGAATAAATAGATAAAAAAAGAAATAGATTGGAATGTATTATCACTATTGCATTTAGATCCTCGTACAAATAAATGTGAGCTACAAGTTCAAAAGACAATTCATTTGAAAAATATAGCAAATCATCTGCCTGATGCATTGACCTATAAAGAATTATATATCTCATATTCCAGCTGCTAATGCCACAATTCGATTTGATATGCTGATAAGACAATTGATTAATGAAAATAAGTCGAAGCCACACTTAAAACATGATAGATCAATTAGTTCCAGATATAAAAATTCTCAAAAAAATAAAAGAAGAAAATGATCAAATAAATTATAATATAGAAGAAGCTACTCAAGAAAAACAACGAAATATAACAATTGATGAAACCTTAAACGGGATCAAGGTACCCACAAATAATGAAAATAAATATATTTAAATAAGTTATGTCTTATCAAAAATAATATGAAATCAAAATGAAATAATTGTTGATAATACTTTTACTTATAATGTTTCTAATGAAATAATACAACAAGATGAGGATCTTGAATCAAATTTGTCAAAGAATGTAGATAGAGAAATGGTTGGCTAAAATATAAAGATGCAATTAAAATTGAATTAGATTTGCTTAAAAATGCAAAGTTTTTGAAATCATAGTCCAAATACCTGAATGTCACATTTTGAGTCGAGGTCTCGGACACGGCACGTACCCGATACTATTGCTAGTACGAGTGAACATTCTGGCATAACATATCAGCATAAAACCAATATAAAAAGAGTAAAAAAATATATGAGACTAAAATATGATTCCTTAAATAATAAATACATTCATCAAACTTCATTATCACTACTTAATATTTAACATTACTAATATCCATGATAATCATAGACTGAAAATTATAAAGTTTATTTGACAACTACACGAGCATGTGAAGCTTCTAGTGAGTAACAATACTGAAACATAATATAAAGAAACTTTCATATTTGAACTTTTCCCAAGTAAAAGGAGGTTCACCAATAGCATAAAAGATGACAATTCTAATGGTGCTCCTAGTCAAAAGTCTGAGTGTCGAAACCTATATCAGTAAATGATGTAGCACCAGTAGCGTCAATACAAAAATTGTATTGGTATGTAAAACCACATAAGGAAGTAATGAAGCTTGAAAATACAAAGGTGATATGTATAAACAAAGACATGATACGCTAAAAAGGGACAAGAGTGTAAGCTAAAAAATAATTGATAATGTAAATTAAATTAATCCATTTTGTTATTTGTGGGAGAAAGCGGTGAACCAACATAAACCACCATGTGAGTGCATGAATTCCGATCATAATTTAATTAGCTAAGTCATCCTATACCTAGTTGGACATAGGACATAACATTACATGATTTGGTAGTAAGGATCCCTGAATATCCTTTTTTGGGACTCATGAAAAAGAGACATCTAACTTGAAGAATGATCTTTATCCTAGGTCGACAAATGTAATTTCAGGCATTTGTCATTTAGACCTATGCCTTCTCAAAAAACCAACTAACTCTCTTAAGCTCATAATGTTATATATTTATCTTACTGATTTATGTGCATAGACTAGCTATTAGGCTCATATTCTTGATTTGATCACTTTAGGACGCATGCTTGAGAATTTACTAATTTGGATTCACATTTGATATTTAGATACCTTAGGCTCATAATCATGAATTTGACACTTTGGGATTGTTCTCAAAAGTTACATAATTCATTAGCATCATTGAAGGCTTATCACAGATGGAATCCTAATTTATTATGCCATATTAATTCATAAATTAAGAATTTTCATAACTTTAAAGAGAGTGAACTTTTGGAATCGTCATTAAATTCTTAGTATTCTTGAATAGTCATGATACATTAGGTTAATGGTTCAATTCAAATTTTTTCATATCATTTATAAACATTATAGAGCAAATTAAAGCCGTTTTGTTAGGGGTCACAATTCTTGTTCAAATGTGAAAGTTGTTTCCAGTTGACTTGTTATAAAAAATAATTGAGGATTTATCAAAGAATAAAACTCATTGAGTTCATAAATCATGATTTATTATTTTTATTGGATTGTTATGAGAGGTAATATCATAATTAGTTATATTATAGTTCATGAATATGACTCTCATAGCTTTTGAGGAAATAATGAGCTAATTGAAAATATTCTTACTAAGATTCATATGCATGTTATGTAATGAAAAGGCATAAATCAGCAAATTAAATTAATAGTAAAAATAAATTAAAATATTTATTTTAGAGAATAAAAAAATAGTCCATATTAGAATCAAGAAAAGTTCCACTCTTTATCAACATAACTATTTTGGGAGCTAATATGAGTCAATATCATGACATTCATAGCAATAAGTTTAATTATGCAAAAGTTCACGCGATTCATGAATTTACATAATTTCATACATCAAAGAGTTTTAATCACTTGAGATTATGCATAAATTTTTTTTAATTGACATAATTTAGAGTAAATCAGGAAAATAGAGATTTACCCAGAGATATCTTGAAGAATATACAGGATAATTTAATTGAGAAAATAGAATTATATAAACTCTTCAACCCTAATTTATATTGAAATAACTTGAATTAGAGTACATTAAATTTGAAGTATTGCATAGGAGTGATAATCTTACATACCTCAAAAATGCTAGAAGAATTATGATTGGACTGGAGGGATTTAACTTTATTCTTGAATTGAATTCTCTTAGATTCTTAGTTGTATTAGGGAGGAGAATGGGAGGTGTTATGTTATACAAAAACATCTGAAAACTGAGAAAGAAAAGGTTTAAATTCTGTTAGGGGTATTTGAAAATTCTGAGTAAAATTGCACTTGAAGGGGGTTTTAAACATAGATGTGTAACTATTCTACCACCATTTATTAAAATGATTATTACTTTATATTTTTGACCCAGATTAACAAACGGTTGATGGAATTTGAAAGAAGACTCAAAAATATTTGATTTGATGGGTATGGAACATGTAAAACTTAATTTTCTAGGAGAAATATTTATTTAAGTAGACCCTAGTAAAAGCTTATATGAAAACTTAATTGGTATAAAACTTTCAAATCAAGTTTAATAGAGGTGTCGTATGAATGTAATTCATATACAATACACTTCTCATACTTTAGAATTGACCTTAACACCTAGGTAAAATTAAAATTCATTTAGTTTGTGTCTATTTTCATTTAAAAGAAGATTCAAGTCTTAGCCTTAAAGTTTGAGGTGTTATACTGACGGTAAAAAATTAATAGAGTTCAAATGGGTTTTTATGTGAAAACAAAATGATAAAAATGAATTCATAAGATATAAAGTAAATTTATGATAAAAAGATTTTCGAAAAGACCTAGCATTGATTATTTAAGACATACTTTACAGTGGTGGATGTAATCACTTTCAGTTATCATACAATTTTGGCAATTATGAAAATTCTGATATCTATATAATAGATATTGCCATAATCTATTTATATGGCTCACTAGAAATGTTATTTTTGAGAAAATTTCAAGGATTCAAAATGTCTAAAATGTATAAAAATTTCTTAAAAACATGTGCATTAAAACTTTAGAAACTCTTATACGAATTAAAATAATCAAGACATATGTGGTATGATCACCTTAACGAATATCTATTAAAAGAATGGTACAAGAATAACCCAATTTGTCCTTGGATTTATATTAAAAGGTATGGATCTGAATTTTCCACAATAGCTATATATGTTGATGACTTGAATATCGTTAGAACCCCGGAAGAGCTTCCAAAGGAAGTTGAATGTTAGAAAAAAAGAATTTGAAATAAAAGACCTTGAATAAATAAAATTTTGTCTTGGTCTAAAAATTGAGCATTTTACAAATGAAATATTTCTCCATCATTCAACATATACTAAAAATATTTTACAGAGAGTTCACATGGATAAAGCACATCCATTGAGTACCATGATGATTTTGATATCACTTGATATTAATAAAAATCTAGTTTGTTGGTGCTAGAATACCATATTTTAGTACAATTGAGGTATTGATGTTTCTTTCTACTAATCTTCTGTCAAATATATTTTTGATGTAAATTTATTAGCACGATTTAGTTCTTTCTTAATACAAAAATATTGGGATAATATTAAACATTTATTCAGATGCCCCAAGGAACCATTGATATAGGACTAAAAGTCTGATTCATAATTAATTGGATATACGGATGGATGCAAGATATTTGTTCGACACATATAAAGTTCGATCTCAAGATAGTTATTTATTTATATGTAGAGGTACAACTATTTCATGACATTCAGCAAAACAAACTATGGTTGCTACTTCTTCAAAATCATGTAGAAATAAAGTCATTCATGAAGCAAGTCAAGAATGTGTTTAATTAAGGTCAATAACTCAACGCATCCTCTTAATGGAGATATGCACATACCAATAATATTATACGAAGATAATGGTATGTACATAGCTTAATTAAGAGGATGATACATCAATGGAGATAGAACAAAATACATTTCACCAAAATTTATTTTTACTCATGATCTTCAAAAGAAGGGTGAAATTGGTATTGTATAAGATTGTTCAAATGATAATTTAAGTAGATATGTTTACTAAAGCATTACCAACTTCAATCATAGAGAAGATGAGATACAATATTCAAATATGTCATCTTTGAGATATTAGTTATATTTTAATCGGGAGGAATAAATATACACTGCCTTTTACTTTCTTCACCAAGAATTTGTTCCACTAAATGTTTCTGGTGAGGTCATTATTGAGTCAGTAAATAATGTGTATAATAAGTAATTATACATTTTTAAATTTTTTTGTGCATGAACATCCAAGAGGGAGTGTCAAAAATAATTTGTAGATGTCATGTCAATATGAATTGTCCAAGTAATAATATCTTAAATGTAATTAGGTCAAATAATTATAAAAATCCAAATTAGATTTACACTGAAATAAGAGGAAAATTGCTCCTAAACTCTCCTTGGGTAACTTTTTAGAAATTAAGGGTTAGTCTTAGATTAGCTTATTATTTAGGATGTGGTAATCGAACATAATCTTATATAAATATGATTGATAGTAGTTGAGTTTTTGTGCTAGTCTGATAACCAATGAGTGTAGGAGGTCGTAGCAATTTTCCACATCTGAAATAGATTTATAAAAGTCCAGTTATAACATTTATCTTTGAGGAATTGATTTGCGATGTTCTAATCATGGTATGTGTTGTAACATGAGCAATACTAAAGAGAGGTCTTAATTTCTACCTCAAAAAGTTATAGAATAAAAAGTAATCATTGCAGCTGTAACAAGAACTGCAGTCGCAGCCTTTGTAAAAAGGGCATGAATTACTGCAGCGATAACACCCAGTAAAATTAGGTTTAAAATTTTTAAAAAAATTACTCTCCACTTTTTTGAAAACATATGATAGAGCTCTGTGAAAGGCAATTTTAAGAGGGTTTTTGAAGGTTTTCATCTTTGGAGGTAAGTAATTACATTCTAGATTTGAATTTACTTTGTTTAAACTTGGAAAGTGATGGAAAGCAGTGAAGATTTGTATATTTTTTGTAAAAATGAATCTAGCATGTTAGAAAATATTAATGAAACTATAATTATGATTGTTTATGCTAATTCAACTAAAATTCATGAGGTTTAAGAGAAAAAATCCTAAAAATGATAAAATAGGGTGATTTTATGGCTAAGATAATTTATATTTTATTCCTAATAGTAAAAAGGGATGAATTATTAAAATAAATTCATATTCTTGATTTTATATATTAATAACAAAACCTAAAGGGCAAAAGTATGGCGTCAAGAGGATTTTGAGAAAAAAAATTAAGATAGGTTGTGGTTTTGTTGTAGCACTTAGACTCGCTTGATTTTGTACTTGTTTGTGAAATTAACACCTATGATTACCTTCTAGCATAACTTGTGATTCAATGATTGCATTGCATTTTATTTGTACTATGATGATATGTTGGGATGATGGATTCGGTACCACGTTGGTATAACTATGATATTTTGTGATAATGAATCGGGTACCAGACCAATACAAAGATGATATATTATGATAATGTATCGGGTACCATGCCGTATGATATAATTCTAATAATGAGGTTGAGAAGGGTAAGAGATAATGTACACATCTTGCATACATGCACTCATATATATGTATTGGGTGATTTTTATGATGATTATACATGATGATGAGTTGTTGATGAAAATAACTAAGTGTGAAAGTCTGTGAAAGTAATTAATTTATGGGTTGTATTTATGTGATGATATGATTTGTTTATTTAAATGCTATCATTGGTTGTGAGTTCTATTATGATAGCTTTTATACATGTTTGCCTTTCTTACCAGTACATGTTGATGTACTGATGCTACCTGCACTATTCTTTTATTGAGAGCAGAATATCTTCTAGCAGTTGACACACGATCTTGAATCTAGTTAGTAGTTCAAACTTATTTTAAGGGTGAGCACTATGTCCGAGCAACTTTTAGATCTTCTTGTGATGTTGATGTCCTTTGTTCAGGACTAAGACGATTGTTTTACTTATGGTTGAGCACCATGTCTGAGCAACCTTCAGATCTTCTTGTGATGTTAATGTCCTTTGTTCGGGATTAAGACGATTGTTTTACTTATGGTTTGGATATTTTAGTTATTTTCAGACATAGTTACTTCCTAGATGTTCTTGTATGAACGCTTCAAGTGTTGGACATGTAATAAATAGAGGTTTTTTTACTCTATTGGATTGAATATTGATGTTACTTAGATGGGTGGTATAAATTAATGAATAAACTTCCTTTTTGTATCAATTTAATACATGAGAACATAAATAATATGAATATGAGAGTAATATTTATTTAAGGGTGAGACTCGCATGGTTCTCTCACCAAGGTTAGAGTGGATTTCAATCATGGTTGGTTGGATCATAACATTAATGATATATAGGATTTGAAAACACCATAACATCACTATTATATGTGGTGTGTAATTATATCAAGTAATGATATGTGAGATTTATGGACACCACAACGTCTTTATTTTAGTCTTTCAAGTAAAATTTTTAGTTATAAAAGGGCATTACCTATAATAATGCAAGAACACACGAAAAAGTATTGAAAGAAAAATTACTACTCTCTCATTCTCTTCTCATCATTTTAAGTTTAATATATTATTTTATCTCATAACAAAATGCACTATATTCTTGAAATTTGGAAGTATGGCATGTACCATCATAGCAAGTGATCATTATTTATTTAAACACTTTATCCGTCCAACAATAATTATCCTCAATTGACTTGTCACACAACTGAAGAAATAATAAATAATATGAATAATTATATTATATTATTCTTGAAAAATAATAAATTTAATATTCTGGAAAATGCATACCATTATGAATAGTTTTTAATACTAAGAAAAATAGGCACAGATGAAAGGAAAATAGGCATAAGTGAGTAAATTATCTATTAATTTTTCAAACTGAATAAATATTATTAGACGTATATATTTAGTATAATGGATGAGTAAAAATGAACTAGGGGAGTACAAGGTTATTTGGGTAATGAGACATTATAAAAGAAGCTAATAGTTAAGTATAGTTCATGTCCATCAAATTAAAGGTTCATTTTCTTTCCTTTCTACTCAATGGAGATTTACTCCTTTGCTTTTTAATCTACTCTCAATATTTGAGTTACTATATTCCCACTATTTAACTTTATAATTAAATATTTTATAAAAGCAAGACTTCATTTGTTTGCATTTAATGACGATCTAAATCTTAATTATTTAAAGTTTATTTATTAAATTTTTTTATTTTGGTAAGATTTGAATTTTAATCACAAAGTGCATTTTTCTTTTTATCTTAAAATTAGTTAATGGATATGAATGATTGAGTAGGTGTTTGACCACTAAAATTAAATAAATTACTCTATTTGAAAATTTCAAAGTTGGAGTTAGAGTTGGAGTTGTGTTTAATCATAGTTTTTGCAGTTAATACTTAGAATTTAAGTGTATGTTTTTTTTAAAAAAAATATGATTTGAACATGGAATATAATTTAAATGGGATTATTTTATGAAAATAAAAGGCTAGGTTTTTAAAAAAAATAAAAAAAGTAAAAGTGAAAACAAGATTTTGGCTGTTTTAGAAATTCCAAATACAACTTCGAGTTGTATTCAAAATTTTCATGGCCAAACATTATTTTTATATAAAGAAAGAAATTTTTTTGGAGTAACTGTATAGTATTCATGGCTAAACAGGTCCTAATATTTATTAGAAAAACTTAATATCACTAAGATATAATATATTATCAGTTTCTACAAAAGTTGTCCTTCACAGCTAACAACTCCCACCATCTATAATCAATACCGCATCCAATTACCACAGTGAGCTTTCACCACCACTAGCCACTATTTAGAATCATCACTGTTGTTACCATAATAATTATCAGTTGCTACAAGTGATCACTGCCACCATCAATAATCACTATATATTGTCAACAATCGTCTTCATTCATCGCCAACATTAGTTGCCACTATCATCTATCACAATCTTAAGTACACTCAAATTTCTGAGATTGTAATTATTGGCGCTTAATTGATATTTAAAGAGACTTCAAGGAGTTCATGTATTCTCTTTGCTTTAATACGATTGGCCCTTATATTAAAAGTATTTCTTACTAGTTTATTTTTTTCAATAATTTTTGCATTTGGAACTGATTGGTCTATCATGCTCCATGCATGTCGTAGATTTTATCTTTCAGGGACATCTAATTTGAGCATTTGTATATAAATATTAAATTAAATAATTTTAGGTCAGTGAATTATCTTTCGAATGAGGAATGTACTGATGATAATTCAAAACATATTTTGTAGGTGCCTATTTTTCTGTCCCTTATGTTAGAAAACTAACATATATCTTTGTTTTGTTCGAGGAAATCCTCTTAGTGAATGTATGTTTATTAATCATATACCACACATTAAAAGCTATAAAATAAATACTATGTGGTTCTTGACCCTGAACCAATTGAGAGGGATAATTAATCATAATTCATTGGTATGGTGTGTACAAATACTTTTTTATAATCTTTAATTTTGGAATCATCTTTCATACACCTCGACTAAATCAATGAGATACTACTACCTCCCTCTAGCAATATATATCAGATTATTCTATACACTAAGAGTAAGACTGATAGAGAGAATCACCTAGTATTTTTGCCTCTACTATAATTGAACTCGACACCTCAAGTTCTCAACCCACTTCATTGACCACTAGGCCATACTCTTGGGTGCTGATGTGTACAAATATTTTTCTACGTAATATATCATATTTCTGACAAACACATGAAGTTTTGTTCTCATAAGTAATGATTCAACTATTTATCTAGGCTTTTAATGTCAAATTAACTTGAATCAATAACTTTAAGATGAGTTGCCTTGATTACATAATCTAAAAATTGTGATCTTAATTTACTTTATATTAAGCAAGTAACTTTGTGAAAGTCAAACTACGGGTTGACAATAAATGCACATGTGGTCATTTGACAGGTGAAAGAGCACATATTTACTTTTTATACTTTCAAAAATTTAGGAGATCCAATCCCAATATTAGACAACTTATCATCAGAACAAATGATACAAATAGTTCTTGAAGAATCTTCTAGAACTTCAACATATGTCTAAAACTCAATATAGACATCTTCAGAAAGTTACAATCATTCATACCAACTTACAAACTTATAAGTAAACTCCAAGTTTACCATGATATGCACTTTTTTCTTGAGAATTCTCATAGTTCTACTACTATAGAAGTAGATTATTATTGCAGAGTCTTACTACTTTCGGATTAAGTTTCAAAGTATTTACTATTTTGGAGTAAATTTTAGATTTACTGCTTCTGCAGTAAATTTCATATTTACTACTTCGAAAGTAAATTTTAAAATAAATCTTCTCAATTATTTGACACAGTCAAGAATACACTAGTATTTATAAACGTTACTAAATACAATCACACTTACTTTAGGGAGTAAATCTGTATCTATAATATTTATCAATGTTCTGATTCTTATGGGAGGAGTTTTATAGTGTTTTTATTGATTGTTTCTTTCATTTGGAGTTGAGAGAGGCTAAGGCTAACGAGTTTGTGAACTTGAAGTTCTGAAGGATGACTGTAAAGGAGTATGTTTTGAAATTCCACCAACTGTCTCATTATGCCCCAGAGATTATGTCTAGTATAAGGGTGGGAATAAAGAATTTTGCTTGGGTTTGTCTCAGGACTTGGTACTAGAGTGTAAGGTGGCAATGTTAAATAATGACCTAGATATCTCTAGGCTGGTGGTATATATACAGTAGGTTGAAGACGAAAAGAAGAAACAAGCAAAAATAGAAAAAGGCATAATAAAAAGTTTAGATATTCAGAGCAGGGGAAATCCCATAGAACAATGGTAGAGATAGTAAGTAGTGGGTCAAGAAGAGGAATTGGGGAAACTCGAGTTCATATTTTGTGTTTAGTGCTCCATATCCTAAGCCGTCTGGTGATCACCACTTTTAGACTAACAGTGGGTTTAAGGAAAAAGGTGCCTAGTCTCAAGTTAGTAGAGCCCAGTCATCCCTATTTTACCCTTGTTGTTATTTTGGTGGACAACTTTATCGTGATTTATGTGCTAAAGGGAGGAATGGGTGTTATAATTATAGTTAACTAGGGCATCTGCAATGACACTGTCTATTTAAGGTTGCTTCTAAAGCTAATAAGGTTCCACTTGCTACTTCATTAGCTCCTGTACCAAAGGGTTCTACTTCTGGTATTGAAACTGGTCGAAATCATCCTTCTACTCTTGCCACCCACCAGGAATCTGAGGCATCTCCTTATATCATTACTAGTACATTGAAACTTTTTTCTTATGAACTATATTGTTTTCTTAATCAGGGGTCCACCCTTTCTTATGTGACCCCTTATATGGCTATTCATTTTGGCTTTAGTCCCAAAAGTATTTTTTATTTTTTCTTTGTGTCTACCCCGGTGGGTGATTCTATTATGGCTAGAAAGGTCTATAGGGGTTTTGTGCTATCCATTTTTCATAGGGAGATTTTGTAGATTTTATTGAGTTTGATATGGTAGATTTTGATGTGATCTCAGGGGTGGATTGGCTTTACTCATTCTATATGTCTCTTAATTGTAAGACCCAAAAGGTCAGTTTCCAATTCCCAATGAACCAGTGATTGAGTGGAAAGGGAGTTCCTTAGTTCCTAAAGAAAGATTTATTTCCTATCTTAGAGCCCAAAAATTAATTTCCACAGGGTGTCTTTATCATCTGGTTTGAGTTTAACATATTTATTCTGAGGTTTTCTCTCTACAATTTGTCCCTATCATTAATGAGTTTCTTGAATTATTTCCCGATGATCTTCTTAGCATTCCTCCCTATAGGGAAATAGATTTTAGGATTGATCTCTAACCGGATACCTGTCCTATGTCTATCCCTCTATATATAATGGCTTCGATTAATTTAAAGAACTTATGAAGAAGTTAAAAGATCTTTTTGATAAGGGCTTTATTCATCCTAATATTTCTCCGTGGGGTGATCCCATCCTTTTCAGTCATAAGAAAGATGAGTTTCTTTGAATATGTATAGACTATCGACATTTGAATAAGGTGACTATAAAGAATAAATACCCTCTCACGAGGATTGATGACCTTTTGTACCAACTTCAGGGTGCACGATATTCCACTAAGATTGATCTTTAATCTGGTTATCATCAGTTGAATATTAGGGAGATGGATATCCCTAAGACTGTATTCCAAATCTAATATGGTCATTATGAGTTTCTAGTTATTTCATTCGAGTTGACTAAAGCTCTAGTTTTGTTTATGGATCTCATGAATTGGGTAATTAGGCATTTGTTTAGTTTTTCATGATAGTGTTTATTAATGACATCTTGGTATATTCTAAGAGTTAGGAGGATTATACCAATCACTTTGGATTAGTGTTGGAAACTCTTAAGGATCAGCGTTGTATGCCAGGTTTTGAAGTATAATTTCTGGTTAAATGATGTTTCCTTTATAGTTTATATTATTTCCAGTAAGGGATCATGATAGATCCATAGAAAGTTGAGGTAGTTAAGAAATGGCCTAGACCTATGACTTTGATCAACATTCAAAGATTTTTGGATTTACTCAAGTATTATAGGAGGTTTGTGGAAAGCTTCTCTTCTATTGTTGCTCTATTAACTATGTTGACTCTAAAAAGGTAAATTTTCTTTGGTTCGATGGTTACGAGGGTAGTTTTGAGAAGTTGAAGGATAAGTTAACTTCCGCACTAGTTTTGACCCTGCCTAAGGAAACTGATGGTTTTGTTCTTTATTGTGTCTGATGCATCTCAAGTGGGACTAGGCTATGTCGTTATGCAGCATGGTAAAGTGGTGGCTTATACTTCTAAGCAACTAAATATTCATAAAAGAAATTGTTTAGCTAATGATATAGATTTTGCGGTTGTTGTGTTTGCGCTAAATCTTTAGCGTCATTATCTGTATGGAGTGCATGTTGGTATTTTTTAGGCCACATGAGATTGTAGTATGTGTTCACCCAAAAGGAGTTTAATCTCAAGCAAAGGAGATGGATTGAGTTGGTTAAGGACTATGATATGAGTCTTCATTACAATCAAAGTAAGGCTAATGTGGTTGTTGATGTTCTTACCAGGTTGTATATGAGTAGCTTGTCTCATATAAAAGAGGAGAAGTAAGTTTGGGTGATGGATATTCACTAGTTGGATAATATTGGAGTTAGTCTTTTATATTTTGAAGACGTAGGTGTAATTGTTCAAGAAGTGGTGAAGTCATCTCTTGGTACTGAAGAGAAGGAGAAACAGGTTCTTGATCCTACCTTGTTGCATATTAAGGATTATATGGGTCAGCAGAAGGTTATGGATTTTTAGATTGATGGTGATGGTATTTTGCGGTACCAAGGTAGATTGTGTGTTTTGGATGTTGATGGGTTATGAGAAAGGATTTTGGTTGAGTATCATGAGTCAAGGTTTATAGTTTATCCTCATTCGATGAAGATGTATTATGACTTAAAGGAGATCTACTGGTGGAACAATATAAAGAAGGATATGGCTAACTTTGTGTCTAAGTGTATGGTGTGTTAGAAAGTTAAGGTCTAGCACTTGAGGCTTAGTTGCATGTCTCAAGAGATTGAGTTGACTATGTAGAAGTAGGAGGTAATCAACATAGACTTTATTACTAGTCTTCAGTTGTCTCGGAATCAACATAATTCAATTTGGATCATCATGTATAGGATGACTAAGTCTGCTTACTTTTTGCTTGTGATGACTACCTACTCTAGAAAGGATTATGCTAAGTTGTTTATTTAGGAGATCATTAAGTTGCATGGTACTTTAGTATTCATTATTTCACATTAAGGTACGCAGTACTCTTCTTACTTTTGGTATTCATTTTATAAAGGCTTGGGTATACGGGTGAACCTTAGCACCTGTAATGCCCCGTACTTTCCTAAGCTAGAAAACGAACCGTTGTTCGTATATGTGAAAACCCCAATTTTGTAAGCCATATTTGGGCACCTAAATTACCAAGAGTACCTTATTTATAAGAGATCTTATGATGTGTTAAGTGTGGTTATATGAGTCACTTAAGGTAGTACAAGCTAAGAGTTTCGAAATCCATCAAGTTTTAGTGTTTGAATTTGCAAGGGTCATCTTTGAATGAGCATAACTTGATAAATATGTGGTATTTCTGCATATTTCCTGCCCATAAAATTATAGAGAATCGAATTAGGTTTCCAACGATACCAATTTCACCAAAATCCGACACCCGAGCTAGGAGTTATGGCTTTCCGAAGTAGAGTGCGTCGCCTAACCAATTGCACATGGCCACTGGAAAGCATATGTGATAGCATATGCAGCGCCTATGTAAATATAGGGGATATCATATGCGGCGCCTATGTAAACATAGGCGATATCATATGCGGCACCTATGTAAATATATGCGACATCATATGCTGCTCATATCTTATGGTTTCAAGTTACTTAAACACTTTGTTTTTGGGTTATTTTGAGGGCAATTAAGTCTTTTGGCACTCCTTACACACCCCTAAACTTAACCTTACGAATTTAATAGATTCTAAGCACATCATAACCCTATTATCAGTCTAAGTTCATCATCCAAGAGCACTAAAGGAGAAAAACAACTAGGGTTACACAATCAACATTGAGGGTCCAATCTTTCAACGAATCCGTTACCATAAAGATATATGGGGTTATGAACAAGAACACCCTTTCGTTCTTGTGCCCAAAGTTTGCATTATTTTACAAGGATACGTGATTTTTAAATGTTTTATCATGAATTTGAAGTGATAAATCTTATCCTATGTTGTTTTTCAAGATACTATGATTATTTTGAATGTTTAGAAAATAAGCTCCATGAGTTTGAGATTATTATTATGATTAAAGGCTGAAAATTTTTCAGATTTCCATATAAATTATGCATGCTTGTGAAATAAAGCATAAATGTTGAAATGTTTTGATTAAGTATCGCTATAAGGTTCATTAACCCACATTGAGATTGTTGTTTTGAGAATTTATGTGCTACATGCACCCATGTTTAGACTATTTTTGATGAATTATAGAAAGATTTGACCTTTTGGTCACAACAAAGTTAAAATCCACTTTATGAAATGTGTTATGAATTTTATCATTTATTTAACTTAAGAAATATGAGATTACCCTTAAAGTGGATTTTTCGTGAGATTTTTGAGCATAGTATTGGGAGTATTATTTAGCTACGAGTTGTGTATGTTACTACGGTTTCATATCCCAGAACTACGTACCACCGTAGATTGAGACATTGACTTCCACTATATGTGGAAAATTGAGATAGTGATCACTAAGATGAGATTGTTCTACACTGATGGTAAGGATAGGACAGCCTTAACCTTATGAGGAAAAGTCGTGGGACATCATAGGTGTTCACATGGTGTACATGTCGATTAGAAGAACCTCCCAAAAGTCGTCCCTCATTCTTAGATTGATTTTACTGATTTAAAAGAGATTTGAAATGCAGATTTATGATGTATTCAATATTCCAGATTTCACTAAGATTACTCGATGAGAGAATAAGAAAAGAATCTTGATATTTGGATTAAGTGTAATGGCTCATGATATCCAGATTGGCATGTTTTACCATTCATTGTGTATGATTTCAGATTTTAGATTTCTTTCAAGCTTTATGAGCCATTTACAAATGTCCTGCATGGTTTGGAAAGAAAACTTATGACATGATCATTATATATATATATATATATATATATATATATATATATATATATATATATATTATGTTTAATTTCTTGGATAGATGCCAGTAATTTATATTCCTACTTTACCTGTTAGTTATGCTTACATTATCGTTGGAGCTCAGTTGGCCGATGGATACTGAGTGTCATGTGTTTGTAACTCATACTTGACTTCTACAACCTATAGATCATAGTATGGGTTCTCACTATTGAAGTGCGCATTGTGTGGAGAAACCATGAATTAGAGATTTGGGGTGAGCTCCTGACGTTTGGAGTATTCCTGACCCTCCTCTTATTGTTAAAATGATCTTTATTTTGTATTAAGAGACATCTTTGTATATATACCTATTTGTATTTCACTTGTACTCCTGTTGTGTTAGAAGCTCTTGTACTGACTACACCAGGTTTTGAAATTTCATCTTTATATTAGTCTCTTTATTTGATTATTTCTCGCTATTTCTTTCGATTCTCTTATTATTCCATTGCTAACTATTTTGGATTATAAGTTAACTTTTCTATATGTGGGTTATAGTAGACGCCATCATAACCTGAGAATTTGAATTATGACATGTCTAGAGTACTAGTTAATCATGGATAGGCCACTTTATTTAGCTTATCTAGATTCTGATATATATATATATATATATGCATATAAATATGTTTATTTCATACACCCCCATGTACTTGGTACGTTTCCATGGTACTGACCCATATATTCGTATATGGGCTACATTTTCTCGGAATGTAGGTACAAGGTATAGTGTACATCTTTAGATCCAGTCAGTTCACGGCATCCATTCAGCAGGTGATGAGTCCTTTTGATTCAAGGGCTTGGTTATAAAAGCAGAGTTATAATCTTATAAATTTAGTGTTGTATCTATCATATTCAGAAAAGAGTTATTTTTTATAGATTTGTATAGATTTATACTTTTTGTTTATTTGCTTATGAGTTATGGCAGTAGAAGGGTTAGTTTGGGGTCACTTGTGATCCTAAGCACCATGTGACATCTCAAGACTCAATTTTGGGGTTTTACAGCACCGCATTCCACCCTCAAATGGGTGGGCAAGCAGAGAGAACTATTTAAACTTTAGAAGATATGCTAAGGGCCTGTGTGATTGATTTTGGAGGTAGTTGGGTGGATCATTTGCCTTTCATTGAGTTTGTGTATAAGAATAGTTATCACTATAATATTAGAAAGGCTACTTTTAAAGATATTTACTTTAGGAGGTGTAGATCTCTTATTGCGTGGTTTAAAGTTGGTGAAATAAGATTGTTCCATCCAGACTTGGTTCACCAATCCATGGAGAAGGTGAAGGTGATGAGGGATAGTCTTAAGACTAATTAGAGTCACCAATATTCCTATTCGAATATAAGGCGAATAGAGTTGGAGTTTGATGTTGGCGATTAGGTGTTCTTTAAGGTGTATCCTATGAAGTGAGTGATGAGATTTGGGAATAGGAGAAATCACAGTCCCCGATATGTTGGGCCATATCTGATTTAGATAAAAGTTGGTAATGTCTCTTACTCATTGGAATTGCCTTTGAGTTTGGGTTCCATTCATCTGGTTTTCCATGTTTCGATATTGAAAAAGTATGTGGGCGATCCTTCCTTGATTGTGCCTACTAAGAGTGTTGATATTTCGAATTCATGTCTTATGAGGAAGTCCTAGTGATGATTTTGGATAGACAAGTCCATCATTTTAGAACTAAGGATGTGCCTTTGGTGAAGGTTCAATCGAGGAACCAAAAGGTTGAAGATGCTACTTGGGAAGCTGAAGAGGGCATGAAGTCCAAGTGTCCATTTTTGTTCCCCGCACTGGATAATCGTGCTTAAGGTATGCGTTTTCCTACACTCATGTTTTCTAACTGTGCTTGTGGAATTATGGTTGCATTTCTATTTTATAATCTTGATAATGGATGCCTTGACTCATCATTAAGGGACGAATGATCTTGGTAGGGGGGAGAATATAATTCCCTAGGTTTTTAATCCATCAAAATTTATAGATTTTAGGCTCACTTCCAAAGGTACGACTTTGGTAACAAGTCGTGAAGACTCTATACGAGTCATAAGTGTTATCTATATCCAAACCAGTGTAGGTTCCCTATATTTTTGTCCTAATCACGATTGGTACCTAACAATTCATAATGGCACATTACAATCCATGGTGTGTAAGTCGTAGGCAATCCAGTATAAGTGCCAATTCATAATGGCACATTACAATCCATGGTGTGTAAGTCGTAGGCAATCCAGTATAAGTGCCCAAAGATACTATTGTGACTACGACAAGACTCTATGAGTCGTAGGGTCTGGTCATGAGTCATAGGGTGGCCTCGTGACCAAACCGTTCAGGGGTCTCTAAGATACTACCTAGACTACAAGTCATTGTGATGACTCGTAACCATACTTCACGAGTCCTCAGATGACCTATAATGACTGGGTGTCTTTTGTACACTTTTAAGTGAGTTCATTCTTGTTATTTTCCTCTTTCCCCAATTAAAACCTACAACCATAAAATACCTAAAGTGAATTATTTTCATCAACTTAACAATCATAAACTACTCTCGACTCTCTCAATTTCCCAGTCAAGAATAACTAGGGTTTCTCAAGGTTGATTATCTAAGGGTCTAAGATTGATTTCATCTCTATAACTCTTGATATCTCAGGCATGTATCTCTTCCCCTAAACTTCTTTTGTTAAAATCATGTTCTTAGAATTGTTATTCATGTGATTAATTGATGGTTTTTGAAATTGGGTAGAAGGCCTTTGAATGTTATTGATGGAATTGATCTTCCCTTGATTTTTGTGAATCATTCATGTTTTGAACTGACACTTTCTGAACTCATTGGGTTCATGGGCATGGTAAATGGGAATGAGGGTCGTGCATTCCCCCAAATAAATGGATTTGTAAATAAAATTGGTAATAACCTCAACCGACCTTATGAAATTGGCTTTGAAACATGAATATATGCATATTGTAATCGCTTTTGGAACTATCAAACTGTCTAAAAGTCTAACGGAACATATATGGTTTTAAATCGAACCTTGTGGGTCATCGATTCCCCCAAATGATGATAATTAGAATGGCATATTGATCATATCTTGTAAGCATAGTTGGTATGATGATACCAATGAGTTATGCGTTGATGAATGATTATTGGTTCAATGAATGGGAAAGTGTAAATGTTTTTATTAGGTATAAAAGAGGATTATGTACCTGAGATATAAAAGTGGAGGTCCCGAGGTACTGTTACTAGGAACCCACATTTGCTGGCGTAAGGGTTGGTCTTGATGATTATGTGTTTGTATCACACTTTATATATTTGTATCCTGGATTAGTGAAGGGTTATGGATTCCTTGGCCTTCCTTGATACCCCAGTTCGTGCGTCTAACATGCACTGGGACCCATTCAGCAGGGTAAGAAATGATAGCAACCCTCAACTTTGGCGATATTCCTGAGTTGAGGTGCACAATGTCCAAGTAGGAATAGGGCCAAAATAGGTTCATTGTAGCACAAATGGAAAGGTGAAAGGTGAAACAAAGAAATAGGCTATAAGGCTCAAAAGAGGATCAAGGGATACTATTTCACAACGGGAAGGTAATTTAGGATAAAGGTGGACTACAATAAAAAAAGGTCTATGATCCTCTCCTAACCAACTATCCTACAACCTAGGCAAGAGTAACCAGGCAAGTTTTGAATTAAACACACAAAGGAAACTAACTAGCATGTCACACACACATGGCATTGAGTTAATATTACAAGATATTACCTATCTGGTTTATGCAATTGTTAGCAACTGATTATAATGTCCCTAATCCTAATGCCATAAAAAGATCCATAATACTCACACATATACACATTTATCCAGTTCTAAAACAATTTTGAAAGGGAATCATTTTTTCTCAAAAATTAATCAAAAACATGACAACTTCCCTAAATGATTAAAAATCTCCTAATTACACTAAAACACAACATAATACAAAACAAAACACAATAAAACATAAATTTTAACCTAACATATCAGTTCTGCAACCATACCGCGGCCAATAGAGCACAGTAATAAAAACCCGCGGCAGCTATGATTTTCCCTACCCCCAATTAAAAGCCTGTGTACTATCACCAATATGTTCAAAAAAATATAAAACAAAAAGAAGTGAGAACGTACATGGGATGCACTAGGTGTCCATGTCGTCGAGAACCTAAGAAAGAGGTATATCCACTGGCGGAGGTAGTGGAGGTGCAATACTAGAGGAGGCACCTGGTGCTATCTCATTACATCTCCACCTCTCAAAAATGCAGTCTTATTAGAATTATGAATATCCTATTTCAGGACCTGCTCATATGGCATGTATGGATCCTACAAGTCCCTCTCTCGGGCTCTCTTGGTCCTAACAACGAGGACCATCTTAATATTCTCTGCAAAAAGTCAAAATATCTGGTCTAGGTGGAGGTGATGGCTAACAATAGGTGTATGATAGAATGGATGACAGTTATATGGATCTCTATGAGAGAGCGCATCTCTACTCTCAAAGTGTCCATCACCTCTATAATGCCTTTAGAGCTGGCACCTCAATCATTGTAAACCTATCTTCCATACGTCTTTCAAAGGGACTAATATAAGATTATAGATCAACACGTAGCTATTACATAGAAGCTTTATGTCAGACTCCCATCGAGCCTATGTCGTCTCTAGTCTATTCTGGACCCATGGTCATATCTGCTCATACAAATTAGCCACCTCTACCTCTACATTCTTTACTTGTCTGGTAGTGGTGCTTTGGCTATCCACTAAGTTCTATGAGAATGCATGAGAAACTAACACTATACCTGATGCAGCAGCTGAAGTAGATGGGTTAGTGGGCCCTGAAGATACACTAACCAACTTTAGGGTAGACGTTAGGTCTAATATGGATGTTGTTGGGGTCTACTCCCCTAGTGTACGAGCATCAAGGGCCTTTCTCTACTCTTCTTTAATAAATCTCTACTAGCTTCCACATTCTCTCTTTATACATCACTAGGCTTTATGGAAATTGAAGGGTCCTCAATCTGGACCTGAGGTATTTTGGCAAGCCCACTAGGTCTCTGGGAAGGAACGGATGTGTTGGATCCTTCATTGTCCTTGTCTGTGTAATGGCTATTACTTGTACCCTCTCATTGACTCCGAGTATCTCTGGTACACCAGCATCATCACATAGTTTCTGAATAAGATAAGGAAATGGCAAACTCGTGGTCTCCCCAAAATCTTTCTCATGAATCTCATGACGAATGATGGCTGCAAAGTCAATATCATACCCAACCATCATACTAGTAATCAAAGTTGATCCTTCCCAAGTCAATACATTATCTGAAGAAGTTGAGAACAATATATATCTGATGAGCAACCACCAAAACTGAGCAGTAAAGGTTAATGATGTTTTCTTTATCGTACCTTGTCCCTCGATCCAAGAGGTCTCGT
The DNA here is from genome assembly GCF_002878395.1 of Capsicum annuum. Classification (NCBI taxonomy): domain Eukaryota; kingdom Viridiplantae; phylum Streptophyta; class Magnoliopsida; order Solanales; family Solanaceae; genus Capsicum; species Capsicum annuum. Next base: position 156,946,141 of record NC_061122.1, on the reverse strand, counting down.
CTCATCACCTAAAGGTGAAAGGTAGCCAGCGATCCACCTATCCATCTCAACTCTCACATGTCTTGTCACGACCTGAGGCTAACACCTAGTCGTGAAATTGGTGCTTACGATCACAAGTGAACATAAGCTAACCCATGAGGTAATGCCTACTAGTAGTATGGAATAATATAATGATAATAGACGTGCACGGAAAATAACTAATAAGATCATAAGGTTTTAAATACTAAAAACACAACTGATTTCATAAGTCTATAGTATCTTGTAAAATGTACTGAAAGAGGACTGATAAGACTAATAAACTAACTGATTGTCTAAATGTCTGAAACCCTCTAAACTAACTAAAGAGTTGATGGGGCAAGTCCCCAACTAACTCCGACTGACTAATTGTACTGAACTACTAAACAACTGAAATAAACCATCACGTCCCCAATAGATGAGGACTCACCACTACTGCTGCTGAGTAATGCTAGGATGTCTAAGTATGGTCTGGGAACTAAGCATCCGAACCTATGATATAAGACATCATAGTAAAAAAAAAAGTATGCGGTTAGTACTTTAAATATACTGGTATATGAGATGAGGTTAGGCTGTAATAGAAGGGTTAACTATGCATAAAATAATGACTAGATGAATAGCATGAGATAACTAAGTTTGCATACATGAAAACTAAAACAATGAGAATAGAAGAACAAGCATATAATGTTTTTGAAATAATCTATAAACTAGAAGGCTAAAATCTGATAACTGATAATCTGTATGTATTTATCAAACAACCTGAACTGAATACTGAACTGAAACTGTGGAAGGTATCATGTCACTGACATGCCCTAATCTGAGCTAATCGGTTTCGAACCGGTAACCCCATTTAGAAGGGTGTTAGTACCATGCCATAAGTACTAACAATAGCAATGTCAAACCTAAACTGGCAGCAAGACATCTTATCAATGCTAAACTAATAGGAAAACTCATGATATGTGTGTCAACCATAAACTGGCCGAAAGACATCTCAACCTACACTGGCTACGTATTTTTTTAACTCAGGGATTGCTACTAAGGGTAAAACCCTATACTGTCAGGAACGACCCTATCCCTGGGTTCACTCAGTGTTGAATCCTACTCCTAATTCAATAATACTGACTGCTGGACAAAACTGAGCTTAATTTAGCCAACAACTAAACATGATACTAAATAAATGACAAGGGTCATGGTTTATCTGAAACCATTCTTAAAATACTAAAAACTATGTGAAAAGCTATATAACGGGTGTTCATAACCCTCCAGGACTCAATGGAATCACAATAGGAACACATAAAAGATCTGAAACCATAGAAGGGAATCATTATTCCAAACTCAACACTTATACATATCATCAAACACATGAGGGTCGCGAATTAAATCATGGGAATGGTTTAAAACATGTAATAATAACATAGCTTCAATAATAAAATCCATGAATCAAGGATTTAACATGAAAATATCATCATTCCAACGTGTAAGTGTTGATTCCCTTGAAAAACAATTACAAACATAATGTATAACAAAAATTGATAAAACTCCATGAAGATTATTCATCATAAATGTGTAATTTCATAATTTAAAACATAAATATGGATTTTTTGACATCATGGGTGGAAAGGGCCCATGGATGAACATCTCACATACCTTAGACCCTTAAACTTGAAAGGGAAACATAATCTTGAAAGCTTTTTTGAATGTTCTTGGATTAGGAAACACAAATTCTTGGTTTTCTTAGAAGGAAGGGGATTGAATTAGAAGAACTTGGGGAAGTAAATGGTTAGTAAATAAGAGTAATTTGGAGAATTAGGGCAGATAATGCCCTAACTAAAGTTTAATCTCGTATTTTAACGAATTGGATTGGTGGGGGAAAGACATGATTGCCCCTCAGAGATTAAATTTATAACTGGAATGTTTTTCAGAGGGGCACCAGGATGTGGTGATGTGCTCATCGCTATACCCACTGCGACGCGCAACAATTGCGGTGAGGTTCTGGAATTGAAATCCAAATGTGCCTCAATTCTTGCCCAAAAAATCTAAAACTCCCCCGATACATGGTTGTTACATCCCTAAACATTAATTAACATATTATTTCTTGGGGTCGAGTAGGCCAGTTTAAAAATCCTTAAAGTTAAGAGGCCAAAAACATAGCTAAGTCCCCAACACTTTGTTAAATTTTCAAAATTTAAGCCTCTTATACATGAAACTAGGAGTTGAAATGAACTATAAAAATTATGGGGTATTACATGTCTATGCTTAGCCTCCTTTAGAATATGTCTTTCACATGTGACTCTTAATCCGTATACACACTTTGCTGGACTAAAGAAAACCCGACAGATAGCCACTGCTTAAATACCAACCCTGACTCCTCTCACAAGGGTTTAATCAAGTTGTGACTGCTCTATGTGTCTCAAAAAACCTACAGATCTATATATAGGACATACATATATGGAATAATATGATGCATAAAAATCTCACCCCTAAAGTCGATTGTAAGAAATGAGGGATCTAGTCATTCACTACAACTAATAATAATTAAAATTTGTCTGGAACTATAGTGCTCTGCTCAACCCAGAAATCTTGATCTTACACTCCTCAATAATGACCGTCATGGGTTGGCCAGTCTTCGAAATAGAACTGTCTCCATCATATATCATTTGAAGTCTCTCTAAACACCATCTCGGGGTTTCCACCCCAAGAGGTACCTCTTAGACATGTGTAGGGGCGGATTTTTGTCTCTATTATGCTAGTGTTTCTATATCTAGAACTGGCACCTCATAGGAAGCCTGCCTCATACCTCTCTCAAACTGCCGTACACCTGACAGTTGTAAATGAATTGTGGCACCCTTCTTAAACTGGGGTACTGCTGATGACTCCTCCTGAACTGTAGCCTCAGACGTATCCTAAGGCCCCTCCATAGAATGATGGATCTAAGTAATAACTTGTAGAATTAGATCAAACTTTACCATATCCTCAGCATCATCAAAACTTAGCGAAGGAGAGTGTGGGAGTGATCTTTGGCCGACTTCATCCTCGATAGGGCTAAAGTTAACTGGGCAGCCTAGACAGGCTAAATGACCTTAGTTCAAAACCTAGGCTGAGTAAAGGATGGACTTCTTCCCCACTATAAGTCCTCTAGATGTTGCACACCTTATTGCCCAAAATAATTGTCTCATCTTCCTCACGCACCTAACCTTTAGTCACTTGGTGTGTCTCCTCGGCTGCAGTAGCTCGAATTTGTATAATAGGGTAATATTTTACCGACCCACTAGGCCTAGGGGGTTCATCCCATATATTTGATCTCTTTGTAGCTTTGGGCACCATGCATGCTTGAAAAATCAAGTGTTAGTTTTTAACAGAAAATGAGGGATGTGAAAATCAAAGAAAAGCTTAAAATTTTACAACATCAATTTTTACTTCAATTTTCACATCCCTATACTTGAATGTAGTCCCAACAATTCAATTTCGATATGCTTATCAATAATCATATTTGTAACTATCACTACTATGCCAAACTCTTAGTTTTCCTTAACTTCTTTAAGTACCACTTCTGAGTAGGGCATAATTTTAGGGTTTAATCCAAGAATTATGCCTTACATTAATACTTTTGTACAGTTCAAGGATCCTAACTAGCAACTTTGTTGGTTACAACATATATTGTATGAAAATAAATATACCAACTACTTGTTTCAATTTTAACACATAGTACTACTAGTAGGAGCCAAAAAATTACTTTTAGAAGCAAAACCGGAGTACACTACAAAGAAGTGAAGTAAAATTGATATTGGAATACATGTATAGCACTTTTGATAAAGTCGGTACCTCTAACAAGTGTCAATTTATCCTTTTCTAAGTGTAGGAAAATTTTATACTTTGAGAGAAAAATTTGGAGGGTAAGAGAAACAATGAAATTTTGAGGATTTGAATAAACTAAAATGAGTCAAAGTAGGCTTAGATAGAAACGGAGGCTATTTTAGGTCTTATTTAAGCATGGGTGGGCCAATAATTTTAAATAAAATTTTGGTGCACAATATGGCCACTTGTATCTGCCATATGTGGGTCGTATGTGGTACATACGGTTCATATGTGCTGACCGTAAGTGGGCCACAATTTTTTGCCCTATTTCCTTCTCTCTGGACATTTCATTTTGATGCTTACCCTACTTCTTAGGGTTCCTTAAATTGTATTTATGGCTCCGTAAGTAGGATTACATGTCAAAGTCAAGAATTTCCATTAATATCCTCAAAATTTCATCTTTTTAATTATCACGCAACATTACCTGGCCTGAGTGGGACTGGTGAATTTCTGAGTTTGTCAAAAAGTCCCCTTACCTGGAAGATTATGAATGTGTTAACCTTACATAATTTCAGGTCTTTTCATAAGTTATAAACCTATAAAAAAAAAAGTAAACACTCATATAGTGGGTTGTCTCCCACCCAACGCTTGATTTAACATCATGAAATGACGTAGATGTGTTGGGTACTCAGACTTTATCAACAATAACATGGGCTGCCTCCCATTGAAGTTCTTGATTTCACATCACGACATGATGTGGGTACCTTAACTACTCAGAATTCAACAAGATACCCAAAAGAGAACCCTCCTAGGTCATCAATGTAATCAATAACTGACACCACTCTCATGTAGATCGGATGCTTCATTATTTTTTAGACATTAAATATTACTTCTTTCCTGTTGACTAAGAACTTGAACTCGCTCTTTCCATATTAACCATTTCTCTTCCCATAACCATAAATGGTCTTCCAAAATTATAGGCATCTCAAAATAGACCTCACAATCCAGAATCACAAAATCATCTAGAAAGATAAGGTAATATAATCTTACCATAACAATAATATAAAACATCAATGATCTTCCTGAACATGTGATCGTCCATCAATAATCGTATAGTAGTTGGCTTGGGAGGGATCAAACCAAATTGTTTGAACACATCTACCGACATCAGATTTATGATGGCTCCTAAGTCACAGAGAGATCTGGCAAATTGGGAGGTCCCAATTGTACATGGAATTGTGAATATATTGGGATCATTCTTTTTTGGGGATTGAGATCTCAAAGTAACTGCTCTACAATGGTGCAGTCCACAAACATTCTCAAAACTTGCAGTTTGCTTCTTGGTCACTAACTTTTTCATAAACCTGACATACTCAGGTATCTTCTTTAATGCTTCAAGTAGAGGGATGTACAATATAAAGTCTTTTAATATTTTAATAAAATTCTAGAAATTTCATTCTATTTCTTCTATTTTAGTCTATGAGGAAAAGTTGGGGGTGATCCTAAAATTTCTCTTACTTTTAGATCAATGACTTGACCCTTACCTTTGTCCTCACCAATTGTATCATCACCAACTATTTCCTTTTTGACTCTATAATAGGTGTCTCATCAACCACAGCTCCATTATAACTTTGTGCTTTTGCAGTAGGTAAAGGAGGATCCACAGTAGTTATACCACACTGTGTGGTAATAGCAAGAACATGACCATCATTTTTTAAATTTTAAAAACTGTTGCTTTGAAAGGTAACTTGCTGGCTCTGGTTTAGTGTTGCCGAAATCTGCCCGAACTGGTGCTCCAACTGCTTGATAGTAGTGGCATGAGATTCCACATTCTGGGTTAACCTGAAATGTCAACCTTAATATCCTTAAGGCTATTCTCCTTATTTTGCTGACCCTTGACCAACTTTGTCAGTATGGTCTCCATTTTGGATTTCGTATCTCAGCTTCCCAGTGGAATGTACCTATATCTCTTCTCTCTATAGTAATCTATTTTCTCTAGTTGTCATATCGAAAACCCACCAACTCGCAATCAAGATACTTAGCTTCCTCCTCTAAATCAGACTCATAAGCTTTAGAAGATGAACCATTAAAACTGCATTCACTTTTTCAGAATTCATTGCTGCAAACTATTTTTCCAGACACCTAAGATCAGCATCAACAATAAAATTTCTTATGCTACTAAATCATCAGTTAATTTTTTATCGCAAAAGGATCTAATAACAGAAGTATCAGATCCCCTCTCAGCCTCCCGAGTTTACCATCCTCGGTTAGTGAGAGAAATTTAGTCTACAATATTTGAAGCTACCTCCAAATGTTGTCTTATAAAAGTACCTCAAAAGATTGATTTCTTTCATAGGTCTAGAACTAATGTTCAAGGCTCTATAGAATATATCCAGTAAGCTTGTCCTTGAAATTTGATGGTTGGTACCATATTTAGCTTTTTATTAAACCTGAACCAAGCCTCATACAAATATTCTTATTACAGCTACCTGAAATTATAAATCTCATCCTTAAGATGTAACATTTTGGATGGAGGAAAGAACTAGTTTAAGAATTTCCTATGCAACCCATTCCATATAGTAATAGATCCTCTCAGAAGTTCCACTAATCAAAAGGTTGCTCTACTTGTAAGCAAGAAAGGAACACAAGCTCAATCTAAGTGTTTCCAAATTCACCCCTAGGTTTGTGTACAAAATGTAGATCCCAATGAAATTATCATGGTGCATATTTTAGTCATCAGTAGGAGACCTGCAAATGAAACCTTTAATTTTAAGAGCTGAATCAATGCACTCGTTATGTCAAACTTAATGCCATAGGGAAAAATAGGAAAATTGATGGCTCCAGTCTCTACTGGATCAACGTACCCCAATTTTTTTTCATCATCCTCATCTGGCTACAAATACTTGTATACTAGGATCACCCGAGCACAACCACCCCTAACTCTATTCTATTTACCACCAAGTACTGCTCGGTGGTCAACTTTCGGTCTATGCACAGCAACTCTTCCTCTAAAGCTATGTGTTGTGTATCTTTTTCACTTCTCTGATTAGTAGGTTGTACTAATAGCATCTCTATCTGCGTATCAACAATGTCTTGAACTCTTTCAAAAGTAAGGGGAGGCACCTAGGATGTACCATCATGAACCTCTTCAGGAATATCATTTTTTTTTTTACTTTGTCATCCTACTGTATATTTGTAGGATCCTCTCTGGATTTAGATTCAATAAGAATAAGAGATCACCTCTACCCTGTATGCTAAAACTACACCGATGTATACATAACTAAGAAAAAGAACACAAATACCCAAAAATACAACAATCATACTTTACTACTCAACACCGTATTCCTAAAAAATGCAGACAAAATTTGGTAATGCCCAAGCTACATCTCCAATGTTAAGATAATATAATCGCTATAAAATATAGTAACCCAACAAAGGTTGGGGTCAAATTCCAAGGGAATACATAGAATTGTGGCTCTTAACTGCTGCAATCAGCAAGTAGAACTATAAAAGTAAATGGGGGGATTGTAAAGGTAACATCAAACAAGTAACAAATATCAACTCCGGTTGTAATCAGTCGTAGATGAACACTAAGATTATGTTCCCTCTGGCTTCACAATTTAGTAGGCTTATTGTGCTTTATATAACAAACATGATACTTTGCATGCAGAATCTAATAAGTTATATACAATCAACTATCTTTTCGACTAGTTCATGGATTTAACACCTTGCCTTTTGAGTCTCAGGATGTTGCCCTACTAACCTTTATCCTTGATCCAAGTTAACTATTACCTTTTGGGTCTCTGGCTGTAAGATGATAGTTAACGATCCGACTTAGATAATACCAATTAGTGTGGATTGATAGTTAATCATCAAATCACTATTGTGATTAGCTTTTCTAGTCACTACTACTATTTTGGAGTAAGTAGCAATACTCTAGGTGGGATCTTAACATTTTTAACTGCTAAGACAACTATTAAATTAAAGATAATAAAATGCATGCATGCGTATATATTCAGAACAACATAGCACTTTCCCTACTTCATCAATCTGTCAGGGTTCCCACAACCCTAGATAAGGGTTTTAGCCGCTCATACTTGGGAAATAATCAACAACATTCATAATTAAAAACATAATATGAAATCATAATAATCACAACGGAAAACCCAAAACTTCAGCTGTATTAAAAACCAAAATTAATACAAAATAATTCCAATAACAAATTCGGTTCTCAGAATCATAAAATATGTTTGTAAGTATAAAAAGTGTGTAACGTCTACTAAAAATACATAAAGGGTATTTATAGTATATACAAAAACCCTAAAAATCAAAGCCTAGATAAAAAAGGACAAACAGAGTCGGTAGCCACTTAACTAGGACAAATACGACACGTATTTACTACATACGATCTGTATGTGGACCCAAGTAAGTGGAAAAAAAATTTCACTGTTTACTCTTTGGATTATGGACTTCTAGCACTTACCTTACACACTTTCGATCCACAAGCACTACATATGTTCTGCGAGTACTACTTACAATCTACAAGTAGGAACAGATAAGTTCCAAAAAAATTTCTTCAACTTTTGGACTCTCTAAATCTTCAAGTCTAGCACTTACCTTAGCCACATATGAACCATAAGTGATACATACGGTCTACAAATAGACATAGGTAAGTTCCTAGTCTTCAAATTCCTGCAACCAAGCTTCTGTACTTCAGCTCTGGTATATGCTTTGGTTGCATACGCCCGGTAAATGCCACTAATTCCTAAAATTGCTCAAGTAAGTAGCCAAAAACTACATTTTTCATCTTTTTCATAAAATTAGCATCCAAAATTGAGTTTCCTGCTAAACCTACCCAAAACACATCATATCTAAGAAAATAACCTAATACACTTGTACATGTTCATTATTTTAAGCATCGAAAGTGCTATATTTCTATGGAACATCAAGAGCTAGACCCATATAGCCCGTGGGTATAGATGATGGTTTGAGATACACAATCCAAGTTAATGTTTTAACTCTCATGTTAGGCTTGTTCCCTATCCTAACATATTCTTTGTATGTGTATGTGATTATTTACATATGGTTTTGGAATGATTTTGGACTAATTGATTATGACATTATTTTATTTCTTTCGTGAGTTACATGTCATCTCTCTCCCTGCTAACTATCCCTAGACGTTATGTCCCCATGTGATACCAGGTTTGAAGATACTTTTGTTTCCTTGCATAGTGGTAGGTGACTTCTTGATTGCGTGAGTCAACTTTGAAGTAGTGAGCTTTCATTCTTCAAAAGCCCCTCATTTTATGGTCTTGTCTTTAGTTATGTCCTAAACTATGTTAGTGGGTTTTTGTCTATGGTCGAAGGCATTTTTTGACTTTTGTTGATATTTGGTTTCTCAGAGAATTGTGTGGACAGGATGTGGGTGAATTTGGTATTGGAGATTCTTAGATACTATAGTTGATTTATCTATCTTTTTATATAGTTGGAATTAGCTCTATCTTGTTATATGTTTGAAATTCATTTGCTACTAGTTGTATTGTGTTCTCGTTGGCTAGATTAATAGGGGTGGTCTCTGGTCCTTGGAGGACTTGAGATACCCATCATGACTAGGACATACTTCGGGTTGTGACAGATATCTATGTCTATAATATGTTAAAAGTGTGAAGGACCTTAGAAATATTATTTGAACTTTTTATCCTTTATTAAAAGTCTTTTACTTTTGAAAAAATCCTCTTTTTACTATATTTCCTAATATTTAAGAATTGAAAATTAATTAAATATATTTATGGTAAAATCTTTTTCTTAATAGATGTCATCAGAATTAATGACTAATAATACTTTTTCCATTAGTTTAAGAATTTTAAATCATCTAAATTTGATTTTAAGAAGATTTGAAAAATCTAGAAATAAATATAAAATGTTAGAATAAGAATAAAGTAAGAAGTATGAAATTTTAAAAATTTTTAAGTATGTAAGTTTCTCTTGCACGAAAAACCTAGTATTTTTGGTGATGGCCAATTTGGCTATTGGATAGCCTTTTCCAAAGGTTGCTCAACATTGTAACATGAATTCAGTACTCCTCAATAAAGAAGATACAAATTATATTGCTATATTACATCCTACTCAGACTAACCACGTAGCTTTACCTCTAAAACCTCTCACATATTTGCATAGTGGACCTAGAGTAATATGGGAGGAAGAAGAGATTTCATAAATGTTTGTTAATTAAGAATTTGGAGCATGAAATTGTAGGAAAATTTTCATATAGCTCGTTGGATATACAAGACTTATGTAAACTCATTTTAAAATAATGTGGGCTTAAAAAAGATGTTAATATTGGTTTATTAGGCAATAGATATGTGCTTATTTGAGCCACGAGACTGGAAGATTATGTAAACCTTTTGTCAAAACCAATATTTTACATTCCTCATAGAAATTAGAATTATCCAATATGTACATTCAAGTGGAATCCATTATTTGATCTAAAAGAAGAAATATCAATAGTTGTTGCATGGATTTGACTACATGCACTTCCACCTAATTTTTTAGAAAGGATACAATATTTTCATTGGCTGCTATAGTAGGAAAACCACTACAATTTGATATAGCCACATGCAACAAAATGAGGCCTAGTTGTGTAAGGGTCAAGGTTGCAGTGGATCTATTGGGTGATTTTCCTAAGCGAATCAACATTGGAATCAAGAAGAAGAATGGAGAAATTATGGCAAAATGGATTCAAATCAAGTATGATTATTTACCAAAGTACTACAAAAACTACAAGTTGAAGGGACATAATAAGAAGGAATGCTTTGTATTATATCTTGAATTATATCTAAAGGAGAAATAAATAGATAAAAAAGAGGCTAAAGACTTGAGGGGTTTATTTTTGAGTTATGCTAGACGTAGTGGTTACTCTTGTACAGCCAACTATGTGAGTTCTAGCTCTGCTCATGATTTTTGTTTTACTTGTAGGCTTCCCGATCATTTTTTAAGATATTTCCCTAGTTGTGGGGTGATGGTTGTTTTAGGCTAGGGTGCTACTCCTATTAGGGTGATTTATGTCTTAGGTATAAATGGTTTATGAGGTGGTTGGGTTAGTTATCAGGGTGCTTAAGGTAGTACTCTAGCAGGCGGGATAGGAGGTTGGTCAAGTGCCTGTCCAAGTGGCGAGCATTGTCAATTAGATATAGTACCTTCTAGATTCGAGGCTGAGACTTCGGATGTTGGTGTGACAAGTATGATTTTGGTATGCTGTAAGTCGGCTCCTGAATTATTTGATCTCGAATCCATTTATTCTTATATATCTGCTTATTATGCACCGTGGTTGAACTTGAATAGTAATTTATTATCTGTGCCATTATGTGTATCAACTCCCGTAGGTGATTATTTTATAGTCGATCGAGTATTCAGATTTTGTGTTGTGATAGTTAGTGATGTTAATACTTATGCTAATCTTATTATTCTAGGTATGATAGATTTCGATATGATTCTTAGGATGGACTAGTTATCCCACTATTATACGGTCATGGATTATTATGCCAAGATCGTTACCTTAGCCATGCCTGACATACCCTCAGTTGTGTGGCAGAGAGCGGTTAGCTGCAAGACGACAGGGATTATTTCTTATATTTGTGCTAAAAGGCTTATATTGAGGGGTTGTAAGTCTTAACTCGCCTATGTCTGTGATACTCGTGCAGAGAATTTGTCAATTGATTTGATTCCTATTGTGTGTAAGTTTCCTGATGTGTTTCTTACCGACCTGCTTGGTATTCCCCCTGACCATGAGATTGAGTTTGCTATTGACCTTGAGTCTGGCACCTGACCAATTTTTATGGAACCTTACCGTATAGCTCTTGTCAAGCTTAAGGAGATGAATTCTCAGTGTCAAGATCTTCTTGGTAAGGGTTTTGTTAAATTATGTGTTTCCTTGTGGGGATCCCCTATTTTGTTTATAAAGAAAAAAAATGGTTTGATGCGTATGTGTATTGATTATAGAAACCTTAATAAGGTGACGGTGAAGAACCGTTATCCTATACAACACATTGATGATTTATTTGACCAGCATCAGGGTGCTTCCATGTTTTCTAAGATTGATTTAAGGCCAGGTTATCATTAATTGAGGATTCGGGCAAAGGCTATCCCAAAGACAGCTTTCAGGACTCGTTATGGTAATTATGTATTTTTAGTGATATCTTTCGGGTTGACTAATGCCCTAGCCGCATTCATGGATTTGATGAATCGTGTGTTCAAACCTTAGTTAGACTCCTTCATTATTGTGTTCATTGATCACATTCTAGTTTATTCGAGGAGTAGTGACGATCATGCACAATATTTGAGAGTCGTGCTCCAAACTTTGAGAGATCATATGTTTTTTGCCAAGTTCTCCAAGTGTGTTTTTTGGCTTGAGTCAGTGGCATTTCCTGGACATGTGGTATCCAAGGTTTCTATTATGGTAGATTTGACTAAGATTAAGGCAATTCGTGATTGGGTTAGGCCTATGATTCCAACTGAGGTTTGCAGTTTCATTAGGTTTTCCAGTTATTACAAATGCTTTACTGAGATTTTTGTGACTATTTCAACTTATATGACTAAATTGACACAAAAGAAAGTTCCTTTCCAATGGTCTGAGGAATGTGAGTTGAGCTTTGGAAAGCTCAAGAATTGTCTTACTTCAGCGCCAGTGTTATATCTTATTATTAAGGGTGAGGAATTCACTGTGTTTTGTAATGCTTATGGTGTTGGTCCTGGTTATGTTTTGATACAGTTAGGTTGTATTTGTGTTCCCCGGCTTGATAACTTGATTCAGTCGATTCTTCATGAGGCTTAAAATTTCTAGATATTTTATTAATCCCAGTACAACTAAGATGTATGGAGATTTGAGACATCATTACTGGTGGGATGGTCTAAGGTGGAGCATCAGCAACAGGGGGATTGACTGAGAAGTTTCCCATTCCCGAGTGGAAATGGGAAAAAAATACTATAGACTTTATCAGCAATTTACCTCGTACTCCGTGTGGTCATGATGGTTTTTGGGTTATTGTGGCATTTTACCAAGTCAGTACATTTTATTCCTATTCAGATTACCTTTAGTGCTGAGAGATTAGCACAGATTTATGTTCGGGGGATAGTTTGTTTGTATGGGGTGCACATTTTTATCATATCAGATTGTAGTTCTTTATTTACTTCTAGATTTTAGAGGGCATTTCAGGAGAAGTTGGGTACTCGAGTGGATTTGAGTACAAATTTTCATTCACAACTAGAGGGTCAGTTCGAGCGGACTAGTCAGGTGCTAAGTTATGGATTTTAGAGGACAGCGGGATCATCACTTAGCATTGGCAGAATTTGTTTATAAAAATAACTATCATTTAAGTATTGAGATAGCGCCTTATGAGGCCTTGTATGGTGGGAGATGTCATTTTCTGATAGGGTGGTTTGATACTTCTGAGGTGATACCTCTTGGTATGGATTTGCTTCAGGACTCATTAGATAGAGTCAGGGTGATTCGGGATAGGCTAAGAGCAGCCCAGATTAGGCAGAAGTCCTATCCCGACCATAGACTCCGTTCCTTGAGAATCAAATTTAGTGATTGTGTGTTCCTTTATGTTTTGCCTATAGGAGTTGTGATAAGGTTCAGACGGAAGGGTAAGCTCAACCCTTGGTATTTTCCTTTTGAGATTCTCCATGCAATGGGCAAAGCAACCTATGAGTTAGCTTTACCTCCAGATTTCACAAATGTTCATACAATTTTCCATGTCTCCATGTTATAAAAGTATATTCCTAACCCATCTCATGAGCTTAGGTTGGACTCAGTCTAGTTAGATGAGCAGTTGGCCTTTGTAAAGGAGGTCGTGCTTATTTTGGCTAGTGATGTGAGGTGGTTGCGTACTAGAGATATTTCTATAGTTAAGGTTCAGCGGAGGCACCTCCTAGTAGAGGAGGCCACTTGGAAGATAAAGAGCGAGAAGCGAACCCAGTATTCTCACCAATTCGAGACTTTAGGTATTTCTTCATCTTTAACTTTCGAGGATGAAAGCTCCTTAGTAGCGGATATTGTAATGACCCTTCAGGTAATTTTTCATATTCCCAATTATTTTTAATATTAGATCTTTTCCATTACTTTCCAAATTATTTATGACTTTCTGGGACTGATAGTTTGTATATCGGATAGTTTGTTTGTTTTTAGAACCAATTTTCCATTCAGAAGTCTTCGTCGATTCCAAAGGGACGCCAAATGAAAATTTCAATAAAATGATTTTGGATGAAAATTTTGACTATGTCATCAGCTCTGTAATATCTATTTTAGGCTAGGTAGACCCTTGGTTTGGATCCCACAACACCCACACTTATTTCAACCCGTCAGTCCAAAAGTCAAAAATTAGAAGATATGAGTGTGAGACCCACAAGTTGCCTAAATGACCTCGAATGGAAAATATGACTTCACCAATGTGTCTAAAACATTGAATTTAGTTGGTTTACATATTTCATTTGCAAAAAATGGAGTCCGACTGAGTCCGGGAGGTCAAAAACAAGTTTTGACATTATGTGCCCCTTTTAGCCATATATAGAAAGGCTCCTTGGCCATATTTTGGGCATTTTCACCTCTCTTACAACCCTAGTAGGCCAAGAATGATATATTGACTTTAAGTTGAGTCTTGGTGGTGAATTAGAAGCTCGATTAACATATATATTCATGATTAACAACAAATTTGAGGTAAGAATCCCTCCATTTCATACTCTAATTTCTAGAATTTTTGACCAAAACCCCAAATGGCTTGAGGCTTGATTTTATCCCTAAATATGATGCTTTTGCACAAATTTCTTGAGGTATTTAACTTTCTAATGGTATTTGAATGTTGGGTTGGTCTCGAAAACTCAATTTTTGTATGTGGGACCTACTTGAGGGTTTCTGGTGTCATTTTAGACATGAAGCATAATGGTGCAATATGAATGTTGTTGTTCTCACAATAATGATAGATTATATTTTGATAGTGTAGATCCTTGGAAAATCTTTAAGGAAAGGGAAAGCGAAGATTGTTGGTTTGTGAGCTATATTTGGTTTCAAGGTAGGTTAGGCTTACTTTTGATAGATTGAGCTTTATTATAATATAATTTTGATATCTTGTTGAGACTGGGATGGGTTTTAGGCATTGGTATGATAAATGGTATATTTGGGATTAGTTGAACTACTTAGTCCATTGAACTTGTATAGTGTGGTAATTGACTTATAGCTTAGAACCCTGGCTAGTTGGACTTGTTATCTCATGAATATTATGAGAATGCTCTAGTTATTGTAATTATATGGGAGTGGCATTGTTCGCTCACCCTAAGAGTAATTTGAACTTAGATTGGCTTAGTTGTGAATTTGCCTTAGATGCCTTGAATGAACTAAGAGTAATACTTAAGGAAGAATTATACAATAGAACTAGTATGGATTACTAAACCCTAAGACATGATGTAGATGAATTAGTCTATTCTCGGGTAGAATTTAGACTTGAATGGATATTTTTGTATGTTAGAAGAAGAACGTGACTGCATTGAGCTTGGATTATGTAAATTTTTAGTGACCTATATATTTGTTAAATGCCTAGAATATGCTTTTGGGAATGTGATGGTTAGACCCGTTAGATGGGTTATTCATGATGTTGGCCATGGGAAATAATCTGCATGTTGATTGTCACCTTTTTGAAATTATTGATTAGCAATGGAAATTCTTCTAAATTGAGCCTATGACTATGCTATCACTTGAATTATTGGCTTGTTGTTATGTGAACCTTGGATTATGCTATTACACATATTATGTTCAATCCTAATGACTAACTAGTGTCTGTCCAAAAGAATCCCTTATTCATTGTATTTTGAATCATGCATATAAAGGGAGATTCTACAAAGTATAACCATGGCTAGTTATTGACCATGCTAGTAATCATCTTAAGCCCAGTAATATACAAAGTGTTCTTGCCATATGTATATATATGCTCATGCACCTACAAACATATTTCATTGATAATAAATAGCAAGGTGTGATGATATGTCCTTCTTACTTCTTTTTTATTCTATTCTTCATGGGCTTGCACTTGTTATTAATTTGACTTTATATATATGTGTGTATGTGTATTGATGTCATGGTGAATATATTGATGTTATGATTATGTCCTATGAATCCAGAGGATATATTGATGATGTGATGATGCCTGGTAAATCCGAATAAGATATTGATATATGATAATGCCAGTGAATTTGGAGGATATATTAATGTTATGATGATGCCCGGTAAATTCGAAAGAGGTATTGATGTTATGATGATGCCCAGTGAATTTGGAGGATATGTTGATGTTATGATGATGCTCGGTAAATTTACAAGAGGTATTGATATTATAATGATGTTCGATGAAATGCAGAGGATTCATTGATATTATAATAACGCCCGATGAATCCAAAGGATATATTGATGATGTGATGATGCCTGGTAAATCCAAAAGAAGTATTGATGTTATGATATGCCCGATTAATCCATAGGATATATTGATGTTATGATGATACTTGGTAAATCCAGAAGAGGTATTTATGTTATGATGATGCCTGGTGGATTTAGAGAATATATTGATATTATGATGATGCTTGGTGAATCCGGCGGATATGCTAATGATGTGATGATGCTCGATAAATCTGGATGAGGTATCGATGTTATGATGATGTCTGGTGAATCCAAAGGATATATTGGTTATGTGATGATGCTCGATAAATTTGGAAGAGGTATTGATTATGGTGATGCCCGATAAACCCGAAGGATATATTGATGTTATGGTGAAATTATGTGTGGTAAGCATGTGTGAAAATATAGGCATATGTGTGGTTATGCCATTGTATGATTAAGTCATTGTGTTCATATAGGATATGATGTTTTCCTTAGGAAGTGTCTATAATTCTCTATCGTTGATCACTAGTTAAGTGGTGTGGCTCTTGCTAATACTAAATATTGAATAGAACTAGAAATTGCCGACTAGTGAGTCAAGAATAATTGGTAAGTGTAATCATGTGTAGAATTAAGGAATCACCGAGTAAATATATTTGGCTTGAATAAATGGGTAGGTTATGAGATTTCACCTAGTGAAATGAGTTATGTGATAACTAGTTGTTTATATAAAGTGGTTATATTACTTAACGGCTAGTATGCGAAAAATACTAGTTGGTGAACCTCGTTTAGTCATATATGGAAATTAGTAGCTATGCTTGTTAAATGGCTAATGATAATAATAGGCCTAGCAATGTTGATGATTTATGATATTGATGCCTAGTAGGTGATGTCGTGGGTTGCTCAAGTGATGTCTTAGAGATTTATGGTGTTAACAAATGAGAGGTGTTGAATAATAGATAGATAAATGTGTTTGATGATATGTAACCTCTTCTGGTATGATGGCTAGTGCACCTATGGTAACAAGGAATGAACTTCGGGTTAAATGGTGATTATGGTTTAGTTGTGCATCTTGTCTAGATATAAAAGTTGGTTATTTAATAAATGGTATTTAGTTGCTATTTCATGAAGAAGGTCTATAAAGAATCGGTTAGGCTAATGATTGAAAGCCTTATGATGACTAGCAAACTAGTAGCTTAATAACAAATAGTGGTTAGTTGATATAGACTAGATTGAGTATATTAATGAGTTAAAAGTCTAAATGACTATATAGCTATGGTTATGATTATATTGGTTCCGTTGTGTCAAATTGTGGTAATTGATGATGATTATGGGACTTGGCAACTCACCGTTAATGGAAATATGGTAATCATGGTAAATGTGAGTTGGTTGTGTATTTACATATTCTTGATGCGTTGATGAATTGATCTATTGGTGAACTCTCTGGAGGTATGGGATGCCGTGATGAGTTCTTTACTTAGTGTTCTTTTGGGTGATAGTATGCGTGTTAAACTTGGAATTTATGCGATTATAATTTTAGATATGTTGTTTTATGCTTCCGAATAGGTTATTCATTGTGTATGATGGTTTTGGTACATTTTGATATGAGATATAGTATTATTGTCCTAGTATATTATTTATTTTATACAGTGATGATGTAGGCGATTCAGGTTCGATTCTGTATCTTGATTTATAGTTATTGTCTTACTTTATATCATTTTTATATCATAATTTTGCTTAGTTGACCGATGATGCCTACTGAGTACCCACTATTTTGGTACTCATACTACACTTCTATATCATTTTGGTGCACACTTGAGTACTAGTTGTCGTCGCTGAGTTGAGATCGTGCTGTGTTGATCTTTTGAAACAGGGTGAGCTCTTGGATTTCGAGTTGCCTATTTCCCTTTTTATCTTTATTTAGTCTTTTGTATTTAAGTCAAATGTATAAGATAATTTAGACTTTGAGTTGTATTTCCTATTGTCAAACTTAGATGCTCTTGCACTAATATTACCAGGTCATGAGAATTGGTATCCATAGTTGCTTGTCTATTGTGGAACATCGTTGTTTGTTGTGGTGTTCATCTATTGTGGCCCTTGGCAAGCGTTTCTACCAAAGTAACCTATTGCAGTAGCTCCGAGTTACGATGTTAGATTACCTACTGGTGGGTTTAGTAGGTGTTATCACGACTCATGAATTGGGTCGTGACAAGATAACTGGGATATGCCTCCAACTACTACTAATCAATAAATATGGTTAATCAAAATTCAACACATGAACTGCAATGGACTGGAGTCCCCAAAATAAGAGGACATCACCTGCTGGATGAAAGCTGAGAACTATCTAGCCCTAGTGCGTAGACTACATCTGGTACCTATATTATGAAGGAATGTAGCTACAAACTCATTTATGTTGTCAGTAAACATATATTTAAAAGATGGCTATACGTGCAAACTGTAAGTCATATGAGGTTTATAAATCATGAGCTAAAAATAATTATGTTAGCTGGGAAATGGTAAAACATGAGTACGGTATGTAAATCTCATGTAAAGCTGAATAAAATGTAAGACCATAATAAGGATCATATGTGGATACTGAGCATGAAAATATATATATGTAAAAATGAGAATGCAAGACCAAGAAAAGCATGTACTAAAATGATCTGAATAACTAAATAACTGATATCTGAATAACTAAAATAATTTGTAAAACTAACTAAATAAATACTAAAACTGTCAACTTGATCAAGCAAACCTGAACTAAAATAAACTGAATACTGACTGAAACTGTGGGTGCTATTATGTAACCGACATAAACTATGTGAGCTATCATGGAGTCCAATATCTAACCCACATTGAGGAGGGTTGTTCTACCATTACCATTGGAGTAGAACCTGAACTGAACTGAAGTGATAACTAAACTGAGTCCATATTGGGCAAGGGAAAACACTCTCTGGCAAGGCCCCTAAAACTATGGTGGCACATAGTTTCTGGGGAAGTAGGATGCACTGAACCCAGACTACCATCTTGGTGCTAAATCCTACTCCCAACTGAAAGACACCAAAATTCTAACTGGTGCATGCACTGAAGTTGGTAGGCTTAGGTCATGGTATTTTGGAAACATCAGTGCATACAGAGTCTGAAGTAATCATAAACATGTAAATTGATAGTGGTCAACATGATCATAACAAACTGAGTTTAACAATAAAATCATGGGTTGACTGACTCATTACTTGAAAAGTCAAAAATGTAAGTAAACACATAGGTATCGGGTGCTCATAACTTATCAATACTGAATGATATTTAAGTACGGTAACATCACAAAACATTGGTAGTAAATCATAATTTGGGGGACCCAAAAACATAATGCATTTGAATAACTACTAACCTCAAGAAATACAACATGGGAATGAGTTATACTTGAGAGGATATCATATTTATATGACTTAATACATAAATTTGATAACTTGACATGGTATTGACCAAACATGACATGGGGGTTTGGAATTTAAATAATATAAAATCAAAATTCACATGAAAAAGCAAGTAGCTTGACTTAAATGTAAGCTTCGTAAGGAAACATGGGAAAAGTTCATGATTTTCACTGAGTTAAATCACTATAAAGATTAAAATTCATACTCAAACCAAATAGAGGATTTTTGGGACTCAATGGGTGAAAGGAACCCATTGATGAATACCCCACATACCTCAATGGTTATATTCTTGAAGAAGTCTTGAACTTGAAAACTTGAACTCTTGAATTCTTGGGAGGAGAATCTTTAATTCCTCGTTCTTGGGAAGGGGGAGGGTTTCTACATTAGTAATTTTAATGATAATGGAAAAATAATGCCCTTTTGAGGATTTAATCCATCACTTGGGTGCTTGGGGCCAAAGGAAAATGACTAAAACTCCTCTTGGGCTGTTACTTATTGATGTAGGAACCATATCCTCTACGTCATAGAGACTAACACAGAGCCTAAGGTCCGCGTTGCGAAGCTATCACAGACCCTTACTGTTTCTCACAAAAATGGTCATAATTTTTTCTCGGGTATGAGATTAAGGCAAAATTGGTATTGTTGGAAATCTAATTCAATTATCTATGGGTCTTGAGCTGTAAAATTTTATATATGTCAAAATTTATACATGTTCAAAGTTGACTCTTATAGAATCGAATACCAAAATTTTGCTGAATCAAATGTTTTTTGCTTAACTTAGCTCTAAGTGATTCTATGAACATTTTTCGCCTCATAAGCACTCTTCACACTAGGACAATGATCATTACACATGTATTCAAATATAAATAATGGGAGTTGAGTTTATACATGTAGGAATGATGGTTCAAAGTCTAGCTAAAAATTGCAGGGTGTTACATTATCTCCCCCTTACAATCATTTGTCCTTTAATGATGGATAAGATCTTTTTAAAGTCTTAGAAGTATGTAATCTTGTTCACATGACATGTCTAGTAATGAAGGATATAGATGAGCTAAAACGTTATAACTTTTATCATGAAACTGATTTCTGAGCTGACTTGACTTTATTAACTATAAGGAGTTGATTCATGCTGAGAGTTTAGAACTCACTTGAAATTTTCATGATACAATTATACATATAGAGCTGCGAAGTGATAAATGATGCAATAAAATTACAAGAGTTACTAAGGATGGAATAAAGTATGTAACTTCTCATTAGGAATTTTTCCTCAACAAAATAGGCATAGAAATCACAAGAAAAGGACTTCATGACATCACCAAGTACATTATGTAAGCACGAATCATGAGATAACTAGACCAAAGTCGTACAAGGAGTATAACAATGTCTGAGCTGGAATAATTGGAAAAATGAGATCATGCACTAAACACTTATGAACTGAGTCATGACTAAATAGCCGAATCTGAAACATGATGCATGGACTGAACTGAATTCGCAACTTACATGTATGCAAAGAAATTACCTCATGGAATAGCCATATTCATGAAACTTTAGATAGTAAGACTAGGTGGAAAGATGGAAAACTATAGGAACTTGTTTGTTTGACTGCTAAACTTAATTGCTAGCTATACAGACTGAATTATACTAAAAAAAATTATACTTAACTGGAGTATTTCTTCAATAATTTTTCAAAGAAGTTATAATAACATTAGGGAGCAAAGAATCTTAGGGCATGATCTGAGTGAGATATTTGAATAAGTAATTGCAATATGGATACAACTCTATAACATGGAATATAGGCCTATGAAGCATAACTTAGGATACAATTACTATTTCTTAGGCAAGGCAACTTCTAAATTTCAAGCTTTGCCACACTTCTCATATACTCCCTCAACCATACTTATTTTCTTGAATACTATGCCCATAACTTAGCTGGTAAGAACAATATATACTACATTACTAGCCTCATTCGTACTTAGCAACTCAAGGTTACTATCAAAGCACACACAATAAAAACTTAGAAATAATACAATCCCATATCTCCTTAGGTACACCTCTATATCATACCCACATCATCTTACTTAATTTGAAATTAATAAACTTAAATTCTTGCATACACTGATTCAAGCCTACTGATTCACCTTTCATACAACTAGCCCTATGGATACATAATCTACTAAATCTAGATATTATCCACACTTTACTGCTGGTAAACTTATGGGTTCATGCTTCTAACTTGAGATCATATGCTTTCATAGGATTTTGAGAAGGGATTTGAAAGCAGATCTAACTTTGTCTTAGTGCATGATTTTCATGAACAAGAATAAAATCATTCATACTTTGGAACATAAAGGCACTGATGGGATACTTTTAAGCATGCTTGCAATCCTATAACTATCTGTGGAAACTATTGAGAAAAATCTATCTGTAAGAAATCAAGCTTGGCAATTTTTATTGCCTCACGAATAAGGCAAAGTTGACATAAATGGGGTAATGTAAGAATCTGCATAAGTTCCTTAGAGAACATTTCTACAGCACGATCTTTGACATGGAAGAAGGCAAACACTTCTTAAATGCTCAGTAGCCTCTCAAAGAAAAGTATAGATGTCTTTGTACCATTCCACAAGATTCTACTATACACGACTTTATAGACATACTAGGATACTTGAACCTTTTGCTCTCATACAAAGTTTGTTACAACCCGAGGCTACCCCTAGTTGAAACACAGTGCTTAGAACCCACAAGTGATCCCAAGCTAACCAATGTACTGGCATACTACTTCAATAACTAGTTTAATATGTAAATAAAAACTAAATTTGCTGAGCGAAAGCATAATCATGAGAAAATCCGACTGAATGTATTACTGATAAAGTTTACAACATGATAAAACTGAAGAAAGAACTTAAATTACATATCATGACTCTGATTGGCTATCTATGAAGCCTATACTATACTAACTATAGATAGTTGGGGAATTCCTCCAACTACAACTAATGAATGCATATGGATAATAAAAATGCAATAGAAGAACTAAAATTGACTGGATTCCCCAAAACAAGAGAACTTATCACCTGCTGGCAGAAAGCTGAGAATTGTCTAACCCTGGTGTGTGGAATATATCTGGTACCAATATTATAAAGGAATGTAGCCATAAATGCATATATGTGGTTAGTACTTTGTAATGTACTGATTATATGAAGACATGACTAAATCATGAAAATATTTAAACATGCTTTAAAACAAAAGACAAAAGTTATTTGCTGAAACATATATTTAAAACATGGTTATGCGTACAAATTATAAGTTATAGTGAGGTTTATAAATCATGAGCTGAAAATAATTTTGTATGTTGGGAAATGGTAAAACATGAATATGGTATGTAAATCTTATGTAAAGCTGAATAGACTATAAAATCGTACTGAGGATCATACATGAATACTGAGCATGAAAACATGAACATATAAAGTTGAGAATGCAAGACAAAGTAAAGAATGTATTGAAATGATTTAAATAACTAATATCTGAATAAATGAAATAATCTATAAAACTGACTGAATAAATACTAAAATCTGTCTACTTGGTCGAGCAAACATGAACTAAGATACATTGAACACTGACTAAAACTGTGGGAGCTATTATGTAATCGACAAAAACCAATTGAGTTATCATGGAGTCCAATATCTAACCCATGTTGAGGATGGATGTTCTATCCTTGCCATCAGAATAGAACCTGAACTAAACTAGAGTGATCACCAAACTAAGCCCATATGGGGCAAGGAGAAACACTCTCTAGAGAGGCCCCTAAACCTATAATGGCATAGTAGTTTCTAGGAAAGTAGGATGCACTGAACCCACACTTCTCTCATGGTGCTAAATCCTACTCCCAACTGAAAGACACTGAAATTCTAATTGGTATATGGACTGAAGCTGATAGGCTCAGGTCATGGTATTTTGGAAACATCATTTCATATAGAGTCTGAAGTAGTAATAGTTCTCAACATGATCATAACAAACTAAGTTTAACAATAAAATTTTAGGTTGACTGGCTCATTACTTGAATAGTATAAAACGTAAGTAAACACATAGGTATCGGGATTTTATATCCTGCCAGCACTGAATGACACCTTAAATATGATAACATCACTAAAACATTGGTAGTAAATCATAATTTAGGGAACCAAAAAATATTATGTATTTGAATAACTACTAACCTCGAGAATTATAATATGGGGATGAGTTAAACTTGAGAGGATATCATCTTTACATATCTTAATAATTGAATTTTATAACTTGACATGATATTGACAAAACATGACATGGGAGTTTAGAATTTAAATTATATAGAATCATAATTCACATGAAAAATCTTATAACATGACTTAAATGTAAGATTCATAAGGAAACATGAGAAAAGTTCATGGTTTTCACTAAGTTAAATCATAGTAAAGAGTAAAATTCATGCTCAACTTGGAAAATTTCATTGTTTTCACTAGTTAAATCATAGTAATGAGTAAAATTCGTACTCAAACCAAAAAATGGATTTTTGGGATTCAATGGATGAAAGGAATCCATTTATAAATACCCCATATATCTCAATGGTTATACTCTTAAAGAAGTCTTGAACTTGGAAAATTCATATTCAAACCAAAAAGAGGACTTTGGGGATTCAATGCGTGAAAGGAATCCATTTATGAATACCCCAGATACATCAATGGTTAGACTCTTGAAGAATTATTGAACTTGAAAACTTGAACTCTTGAATTCTTGGGAGGATAAGCTTGAACTTCTCTCTCTTAGGAAGAGGGAGATTTTCTACGTGAGTAATTTTGATGATATGGGCAAATAACGCCCTTTTGAGGCTTTAATCTGTCACTTGGGGGCTTGAGGCTAATGGTAAATAACTAAAATACCCTTGCGCCATTACTTATGGATGTAGAAAACATATCCTCTGTGTCGTGGAGCTATCGCAGACCCTTACTATTTCTCACAAAAATGGTCATAAATTTTTGCTGGGGTATCGAATTAAGGCAAAATTAGTATAGTTGAAAATATAATTCAATTATCTATAATTTATTGGATCTTGAGCTTCAAATTTTCATATGTGTAAAAATTTATACACGTTAAAGGTTGACCCTTGTAGAATCGAATACTAAAATTTGGCCTAATCAAAAGCTCTTAGCTCAACTTTGCTCTAAGTTATTCCTATGAACATTTCTCACCTCATAAGCAGTATTCACACTAAGATAATGATCATGGCATATGTATTTAAATATAAATCATGGGATTTTAATTTATACACGTGGGAAGGATGGTTCAAAGTATAGCCCAAAAATGTGAGGTGCTACACTTACCATACATGAATTGATTGATAATCTGAATAATTGTGAAATTAAAAGGCGATATGACCAAGAGAAGAAGAAACATAAGAAAGAGAAAACCTTAGCTCTTAAAGATTCAAAACTTAAATCTAATGAAGTTGATGTGGATGTAGCTTACTTAACTTAAAGATTCATAAGATCTATAAAAAGGAATGGCGGATTCAGAAGAAAGGAAATACTATCAAGTCATCTGGTGGAATTGAGTGATGTCATAAATATAGCAAACTAGGCCACTTTTTATCAAGGATTGTCTAATGCACAAGATGGAGTACAAACATATGTCAAGGCTAGAAGAGACAAAGGAAAAAAAGGAACGATTGGGTCTCAGATAAGTCTAAAGAAGAGATATAATAGATTATGTGGTCAAGCTAGCCTTGGCTACTTAGGGGACTCATCCAGTGAGTTTGAGAAATTAGATCACCCTGACGATGCTTCTATGATGATTATAGAATATGATCACAATGTTTTTAGTTCTCTATTTGCTCTCATGAAAAAATTAGTTGATGATGAAGATGAAGAGGTAACCCTTTTTAAAATCAAGCAAACCTCAATGACTATTCATTGAAGAAACCAAAAAGGCTAGCAAATATGTTGATCGATTATCTTTATGGGATTATAACAAAGAAATATTTTCTTGATGAGAGTCTAGATAGTCTTAAAAAATGAAAAAATTTCTTTAACTATTTAGATCTCTGAGTTGGGAGAACAGTTTCATAAAAGGACTTCTGAGAATGCTAAAAAAATTGAGAAAGCTTTCTAAATCAATTCAAAGGAAAAGTTTGAGTCAATTAATATTCAATTCAAGCTTTAAGAAAGGTTCAACAAATCTCAAGAACATATTTCTACCTCTCTTGAGTGAAACACAGAACTAGAAAGTGGTCTTGTCCAAGTTAAGATCTCTGAAATGGACTGCTTCTTCCCAAATTCAATCTAATTTGACTAGTGAGAGGTCTAACAATAAAAAAGGCCTAGATTGTCAACAAGTTAAATCCCTTAAAATCCCTATGGTAAATATGTGTCAGTGTCTAACAATTTATTGTGTACTTATTTTGGAAGAAATGGTTATATCAAGAGGGAATGTCAGGCCAAGTTAAGAGATAAAAAGAGTATATCAAATTATGTTGAACATGAGCGTCTGCATAGAAAAGACCGATTCTCCTTCCAAATATTAAGAAAGCTAATCTACCTACTTGTAAAAAAAAGGCTTTGATTTCTCCTATATCTCCTAGGGAACTCAAGCTTAAATAGATTCCTAAAAATAACAAATGATTCTCAAGTGCAAGTGGTAGTTAAAACAAGTAGCATAGTTGGTTCATGGATAATGGATGTTCCAACTATATGACTAAAAGAACTGAATGCTTTTTCTCACTCAAGGCACTTTAAGATGGAAGTATATTTTTCAGATGGAAAGAAAAACTATATCTTAGGTGTTGGCAAAATTGGAAAATCGTTAAATCATGTTATTGAAACTATGTATTATGTGAGTGGACTAAAGTATAGTCTACTTAGTGTCTCTCAAATTTACGATAAGAGAAATGAAGTCAAGTCTTTTTTATTAATACACTATTATAGTCTATAATATTAAATTATTCTTAAGGTCTAGAGATGTAAGAATGGATATGTTGATGATCTGGATTTTGTTCCTTGTGATGATCTCACTTGTTTTAGTTATCAAAGTAAAAATACTGACCTATGGTATAGAAGACTTATCTATGTCAGTCCACACTACTCAATACATTAGTTGCAAAGGACCTGCTATATGGTCTTCTTAAGTTATAATTTCCAGACATCATGATTTGTGATGTCTATGTCATAGAAAAACAAATAAGGTCCTCATTCTTACAAAAAAATCAATTTAGTATAACCAGGCCTCTTGAGCTACTTCTTGTAGATTTATGTGGATCTTTAAAAGTTCAAAGTAGAGGAGGAAAGAAATATATTTTAGTTATTGTGGATGATTTATCAAGGTACCCTTAGACCATATTCTTAAGATCCAATGATGAGATATTTGAAGTACTAGTGATTTTTTTCCAAACAAATCCAAGTGAGGTTTAATAGTAGAATTGTAAAGATAAGGTTTGACCTCAAAAATGAGTTTGAAAATGTTAGGGTTGAGGAATTCTATGTATAAAATAGAATAAGTCACAACTTCTCAACTCTCAAAACCATTCAGCAGAGTGGTGTTGTTGAAAGGAGAAATAAAACCTTGGTTTATATTTCCAAAACTATGTTAATTGATACTGATCTTCGAAATAGCTTTAGGCAGAAGTATTTAGCACTGCTTTATATGTTATAAATAGGTGTATTATCAAGTTAATCCTCAATAAATCTCCCTATGAATTATTTTACTAAATAAAGACCAAACTAAGCTACTTCAGGGATTTTGGGTACAAATTTTCTTGTTGAACAATGACAAGAATGATCTTGGAAAGTTTGATACCAAAAGTGATGAAAGAATATTTGTAGGTTACTCTTTAATCACCAAAGCCTATATGATCTATAACAAAAGACTCTCTGTATTGAAGAAATATTTGTCATTTTTGATGAGTTGAATTCCATGGAAAAATTGAGAAATGTGGATGATATTGACATGAATGAACTAATTCCAATTCAAGATAATGGCCTTGTTGAAGAAAACAATAAAGGACAAGCTGATCAAGATGTAGGAGATTATGCAACTAGTGAAGTAGAAAAACTAGGTCCTCAGCAAGATCCTGTTAGACCTAATAACTCACAACATGAATCTCAAGGTATCAGTCAACCATATTAGTTATAAAAAGATCAAATAAGAAGCGCAAGTCATCTCACTGTCTTGACTATCTCACCTCACCTTTGGACTCTGGTATGCAAAGTACAACAAAAGTAAAGATTTGGTTGTCATTTCAACATTTAGATCTATCATTTAACTTAAGAATATGAAGTAAGCTTTCAAGGATACTGATTAGGTAAATGCAACACAGGAGAAACTTTGTCAATTTAAAAGAAGTAAAGTATGGAAATTGGTCCCAAGACTTTCAAATAGGATCATCGTAGGGACCAAGTGGGTGTATAACAACAATCATAATGAACATGGTGTTATCACAAGGAACAAAGCTAGACTTGTAGTACAATGATATAATCAAAAAGAGGGGACTGATCATGATGAGACCTTTGCACTTGTTGCAAGGATGGAGGCTATAAGAATGCTTGTTGTTTTTGCTACAGGTATATCAAGTTATAACAACTTGAATTTTTATGAATTATGTAAAATATGTATTTCTGTGTGATTTGACTATTTTATCCTTTTCTGTGGTTACTTTGTGGTATTTTTGGGGTGTGGGAATGATTGGCATATTCTTGATGCTTTTCAATGTGATTTATGTAAAATTATGGTTTTTGGTGGCTTTGAGAGCCTTATAGTTGACTTTGGTCAACATTTAGGAATCTGTGCATTGAATGGAAAAACGAACTATGTCAGCAGATTTGAAATATTAATTTTAGCGTGGTAACATGGTTAGCATGATTTTATGGCTTTTAAATCTCATTCTGACGTAGTTCAAAAAGTTGTGAAGTTGGGTTTTGGGTATTAACTTTATGAAAATGAAATTTTCTCAAAAACTTGATATTACCATTAAGTTTGAAGCATCAAATCTGATAGGGTAGCATATTTTATTTGGATTCACGGGATTTTGAATGAATTCTGTAGGGTCTGCGGAGACCTAGACCCTATATGTATCTTATTTTCACCACTTTCCACCATCTTTTAGACTTGAAGCTTAGTATTTAGTGATTTTGATCAATGTTATCCACTTTTAATTTTGGGTAAGCTCCATAACACCTATCTCAATTATTTTTGTTGAATTTCATCATTTAACTCTTGTTTTTAATGCAGATTAAAAAAATATAAATTGAGGATTTTGGTCCAAAAGTCCTACAACTTGTATTTCTTCTATATAAACCCCATTTTCAACTTATTTTTACTTGGGTAAGTTTACAATCTTATAATTATCACTTTTCTTTTAACTTCATATTCAAAATAACTTCAACTCTTGACTTTTAATATGAATTTCGAAGATTTTTGCCGATAAAGCTTAAAATGATTTTTCTTTAATTTAGACCTCATTTTAAACTTATTTTTGCTTGAATTTTCAGCTGTAGACTCCTAAAAATATGCTGAAATTATTTCAAATATAATTATGATGTTACACTTTTTTTTGAAAAACCATTTTAGGGGTCCTCTTTAACCCCAACTTAAAAAGGCAATATAGGATTAGGGAGTTTCTTTTGATGCGTAGATTCTATATTCATATGATTTAGTTAATTTTGAGTCCATTCTTGAGGAGTAAATCTTCAAATTAAAGGCTTTCATATTGGTTTTTGACATTCGAGGTAAGTTGTTGCTTAACTTTCTTCAGACTGAGATGGGTAGTTAATGTAGAGACAAAATAATGTTAAGGGTGTGGGAACTAATCTTGAAAATGGCTATAATTGTTGTGTTGTGTTCGGGGGCCTATATATTTGATAGTTTGGAACATTATTTGTTATGTGTAATTGTGTGGGGTCCTATAAGATATTGTTAGCTTTGTATATGTGAAATTAACTGTATCTTATTTAATGAAAAAGATTTATGTGGTATTAATAGTGTATTTTTAAAGTTTTATTACTCTATTGGCATATGAACTATGTCGAATTCATGGATTATTGGGTTAATGAGTGGATTTTGGCTTATTTGGTTAATATACTGGTTGGACATGGAAATTCTCATTCTGGTTGGTTATGAGCATTACATCCTCAAATCATACAGATTCATGAAACTAAAAACACTGGCTTTTCTGACAGAAAATATAACTTCTTAAAAACCCTCTATCAAAGAATGTGTTAGAGTAGATATATGGATATGGTATTGGATATAAATTGTATACAGGTTGACGAATCCCTCCTGGGCCCTATGTCAGAAAGCTTTAGCTTCATAGATGTATAGGGAGGTTGTGTGAAAACCCCGTGCGTCAAATTATTATTATCATTATCATCAGCATCTTTATTGAATTTGTATTTACATTGTACCTTTACTTATGTTGTTTTATCTCTTTTGATGTGTACTTGTCTATGTGTATCCCTTTCTACATACTTGTATGGGTGATATATGTATACTTGTATTTTTTTCTTATATTACTATAATGTATGTAAAATTATAGAACTTTTAGTAGAGATGGTGTAGGCTACTATTAGGGCAATTTTTTGGTTGCAGGTGATATGCCCTTAGTATGTATTTGTATGCCTTATTTTCTACTTTGCTCAGTCGGCCTATGATACCATCTGAATACAAGTGGGTCATGCTCATCCCTACTGCAACCTTTCGGTACAAATCCTAGTTAAAGTGCACCTCACGGTGTTGACTTCGGGCAATACTTTAGAGCAATTCAAGGTAGCAGTTGGATTTTTGCTTCTGGAGTTGACTACTACCTTTCTTTACTTAGACTATGTCTTATTCTTATTTTAGAGGTAGAGTTGTTCTTATTTGGGATATCTTATGTATAACTTGGGTTAACTTGAGTTACACGGTGTTTCATATACTACTTATCTGTTGAGGGATACCTCTAGAGTGTAGTGGTGGCCACTTATTGGTTCCATACCTCTTGATTCTCTTGAGATGTCTTGGGATCAATTTCTTGAGGCTCTTTTAGAGAGGTTCGTGCCTTACAATTTGAGAGATCTAATTAAACATGAGTTTGATCACCTGGAGTAGGGCTTATGTCTATTAGAGAGTATGAGGCATACTTTCTTGCCTTGTTTAGAAATTTTTATGCCAGCATTGCCACCAAATCTGAGAATATTTAAAAATTTGTAAAGGGGTTAGATTTTTTCTTCAGTTAGCTATGTCTCAGATGGTAGTGTTTAGAGCATCATTTTAGAGTATAGTGGACCATGCTAAGATGATTGAGGGTATTCTTCGAGCATTTTAGGTAGGTGCAAAGAAGGTCTACTCTATAGGAGAGTTCAAAGTTCATACTTCTCAAGGTAAGGATTCTAGAGATTTCTATGGGTATCATGGTAGACCAATACAAGCAGCCTTATAAAGCTCAGGTAGATGGTCTTTTGGTTTAACAGGTTAGGGTGGCCATTTCAATCCAACGGTATCTCCTCCTATTGAGTCAAATTAAAGATCTTGCTATGTATGTGATAAGACTAACCATTTAGCCAGGGAATATCCTCATCATGGGTTCAAAACTACCCTTATTTTAACTATAAGAGGTATAAGTTCTACCAAAAGTGCATGAGGTAAAGGTGGTGGTGCCTACAATAGTGTTCATGAGCTACTAAAGTAGTGGGTGGTCATGGATAGACCAAAGTCAGAGGCTTCTGAAGCTGTTATCATAGTTATCAGCGTTATTTGCTTCGAATTTGGATCTATGTTATCTTATTCAAAATCAACTTTCTCCTATGTGTCTGTATATTTTGCTTTAGGTTTTTATTCTATTATTGAGCCTCTTGCCATGCCTATTTGTACAACTACCCCTGTAGGAGATTCTTTAGTGGTGGATCGAGTGCACCAATCTTGTGTGATGATTTTTATGGGCATGAGACTTAGGTAAATTACTTGTCTCAGATATGGTTTACTTCAACATCATTTAGGGTATGGATTGGTTGGCTCCTTTCGATGTTATCCTAAATTCTTATTCTAGGATTCTGACTTTAGCTCCAATAGATATGCTAAGGATAACTGGGAAGGGTGACTTTATTCAGGTCCAAAGAGGCTCATATCTTATGTTCATCTCATCACTTGGTTGTAAGGGGATGTTTGTCTTATTTGGCTTTTATTCGTGATACTAGTGTTGCTTTACCTTTGTTCTTAGATTTTGTTCAGGTTGTTTGCGAGTTCATAATGTGATGGTATTTGTTTTGTATACCATTGAATCGTGACATTAACTTGCCATTAATATTGATTCGATTACCAAGGCCATTTCTATTCTACCTTTTAGAATGGCCCTAACTAAGTTAAAGAAATTAAAGAATTAGTTGCAGCAATTGTTGGATAAGTGATTTATCCAACCTAGTATATCGCCTTGGGGTATGTCTATCTTGTTTGTGAAGAAAAAAGATAGGTCTATGCATATGTGTATTGATTATCAATAGTTGAACAAGGTAATGGTCAAGAATATGTATCCTCTTCCTCATATTAATGATTTGTTCAATCAGCTTTAGGGAGTTACAGTGTTTTCAAAGATTGATTTGAGATCCAAGTATCACCAATTTAGGATTAGAGCTTAAGAGATTCCAAAGATAGCTTTTTAGACGTAGTACGGTCATTATGAGTTCTTGGTTATGTCCTTTGGGTTTACCAATGCCCCATATGAATTTATGGAATTGATAAACCGGTGCTTTAACTGTATGTCAACTCTTTTGTTATTATATTTATAGATAATATCTTGGTTTATTTCAAGAGTGATATTTATCATAGGGAGCATTTGCAGATCGTGCTTTAGAGATTAAGGGATGAGAAGTTGTATGCTAAGTTCTCTAAGTGTGTGTTTTGGTGGGAATCTATCTCTCTCTTGGGTCATATGGTGACTATGGAAGGTATTATGGTTGATCCAACCAAGATTGCAGCAGTTTATTATTCGGCTAGGCCTACTTCACCCACTGAGATTCAGAGTTTTGTTGGCTTGGCAGGTTACTATCGATGTTTGTTGAGAATTTTTCTTTTATTGCAGCCCCGTTTACCAAGTTAACTTAGAAGAAGGTTTTTTTAGTGGTCTAATGATTGTGTGGCAAGCGTCTAATAACTCAAGGATTTATTGACTTTAGCTCCTATTTTAAATTTTCCCAAGAAGGGCGTGGGTTTTATCATCTTCTTTGATGCTTCAGGTGTTGGGTTAGGTATTGTGTTGATGCATTACAGTAAGATGGTTATGTATGTTTCTCGTCAGTTAAAGTCTCATAAGAAGAATTACCCTACCCATGATTTGGAATTATGCTCAGTTGTTTTTGCTTTAAGTTTGTGGAGGCACTACTTGTATGGAGTCTATTGTGAGATTTTCTTAAATCATCATAGCCTCCAGTACTTCTTCACCCAGTGAGATCTTAAAATAAGGCAGCATCGTTGGCTTGAGTTTTTGAAGGATTATAACTTAACTATTCTCTATCATCCGAGCAAGGCTAATATGGTTGTGAATGCCTTAAGTCGGATATCGACTAGCATGGGTAGCTTGGCACATCGTTTGACCCAAGAAAGGTTTTTTGCCTTAGAGGTTTAGTCTTTAGTTAACCAAATGGTTAGGCTTGATAATTTGACTCCTAGAAATATTTTGGCATTCGTAGAGGCTAGGTCTTTTTTAATGAAGTAGACTCGGGCTCATCAGTTTGATGATGTTGGATTGAGAATAGTTCCGAATAAGGTATTGAATGGTGAGTCCAAGGAAGACACACTTGATTCAAATGGTATTTGGAGCATTGGAGATCGAGTTTGTGTGTCAGGAGTAGGTCATTAGATTAGATCAAATTTTTAGGAGGCAAATTATTTCAAGTATTCTATCTACCCGAGAGTGACTAAAATATACTCTAATGCAAGACAATATTATTGGCGGGATGATATGAGAAAAGATGTAGCATATTTTATAGCTCATTGACTTTGATTCTAGCAAGTGAAGGACGAGAATTTGAGGCCTAGTAAATTGTTTCAAAGGTTACCCATTCCCGAGTAGAAGTGGGAATAGATCATAATGGACTTTTTAATTGGATTTCCTCGTACTTCACATAGTTTTGATAGTGTTGGGGTCATCGTAGATTGATTGACCAAGTCTGGTTATTTCATTCAGGTTTAGGTCTCTTTCAGTTCTAAGAGGTTGGCTCATATCAACATTCGTGAGATTATGAATCTTCGTGGTGTGTCACTGTCTATCATCTCAAATTGAGTTTCATTGTTCATATCTCACTTTTAGAAGACTTTTCAGGATAATTTAGGCACTCGAGTTGATCTTAGTACAACATTTCACCCCCAAACTAACGGGAAATTAGAGTAGACTATTTAAGTTTTAGAGGATATGCTCCGCGCATGTGTGATAGACTTTGGTAGTCAGTGGGAGCAACATCTAGCTTTGGCAGAGTTTGTGTATAATAATAGCTACCATTCCAGTATTGATATAGATTCATTTAAGCCTTTGTATTGTAGGCATTTTCTCTCTCCATATGGTTGGTTTGAGGTTTTTGAGATTAGACCTTAAGGTACGTACTTGCTTCATGAGTCTTTAAAAAGAGTTCAAATAATTCAGGATAGACTTCATGTGGCTTAGAATAGGCAAAAGTGCTATGTAGATTATAGACTTTGTGCCTTGAGATTTGGTGTTAGTGATCGAATTTAACTTCAAGTTTTACCCATGAAGGATATGATAATGTTTGGGAAGAGGTTCAATCCTAGCCGCAGGCATATTGGGCCATTTAAGATTCTTAGGACTGCTGGAGATTTCACTCATGAGTTTGCCTTGATCCCAGATTTATCAGTTGCTCATCCAGTTTTTTAAGTTTTCATGCTTCACCATTTTGGGACTCGATTCAGCTAGATAAGAGATTGTCTTTTGTTGAGGAGCCTATATCCATCTCAGACGGTTGTGCTGTAGAGTTATTCCAGTGGTTATAGTCCAGTAGAGATGCCAACCTGCAGATGAGGCTACTTGGGAGATCAAGTATGATATACGTAGTTCCTATCCCAAGCTCTTTGCTAATTCAGGTATTTCCATTATCTTTATTTCGGGGATGAACTAGATTTTTAGTGGTGGATGATGTAACAATATATGTATTTCTATGTGATTTGATCATTTTACACCTCCCTGTGGATTCTTCATGGTATTTCTGAGGTGTGGGGATGATTAGCATGATTCCCGATGGTTTTCAGCATGATTTATAAGAAATTATAATTTTTGGTGTCTTTGAGAGCTAGTTGACTTTGATCAACATTTATGGATCTGTGTATTGGATGGAAAAATGGACAATGCCAATATATCCTGAACGTCGATTCGATGGTGGTAATATGGTTGGCGTGGTTTTATTGCTTTTAAATTTCATTTCGACCCTCGATTCAGAAAGTTGAGAAATTGGATTTTGAGGGTCAACTTTGTGAAAATGATTTTTTCTCAAAAATTGGATATCATTATTGAGTCCGTAGCATCGAATTTGATAGGGTAGCATACTTCATTTGTGTTCACGGGATTCACCGAATCCCGAGGGATCCATAGAGACTTGAACCCTATATATACCTTGTTTTCATCATTTTTCACCATTTTTTAGACTTGGAGCTTAGATTTTAGGGATTTTGAGCAATTTCTTTAACTTTAAAGCTTGGGTAAGCTCCATAACACCTATTTCAACTTCTTTTCTTCAATTTCATCATTTAATTCATATTTTTAACGCGGATTAAAAAGTGAAAATTGGAGATTTTAGCCTGGGAGGCCTAAAACTTGTATTTCTCCAATTCGAATCTCATTTTCTATCCATTTTCACTCGAGTAAGTTTCTAATATTATAATTATCACTTTCTACTGATTTCAGATTAAATACAACTTCAATTCTTTACTTTTAAAATAAATTTTGAGGATTTTTATCGTAAATCTTAAACATGGTTTTTATTCAATTCAAAGGTCGTTTTTAATTCTTTTTCACATGGTTTTTTAGCTGTAGACCCCTAAAAATAGAGGGAATAGTTTTTAAAAATAAAATTATATTTGTACCCTTCTTTCTTAAAAACCCATTTTGCGGGGCCATTTTGACCCTAACTTGAAAATAGTCAATATGGATATCATTGGCTACCTTTTGATGCATAGATCCTATATTTGTTTGATTTAATTTATTCCAAGTCTGTTCATATGGACTAAGGCTTTGGATTGAAGGCTTTCGAACTGGTTTGGGACATTCTAGGTAAGTATGGCTTAACTTTCTTCAGACAGGGCTGGGTAGTTTTTATAGATACAAAATCAAGTTAAATGTGTGGGAACTAATCATGAAAATAGCTATAATTATTGTGTTGTGCTTGCGTTGGGGCCTATATATTGATATATTTGATGGTTTTGGAATATTATTTGCTATGTGTGATAGTGTGGCATTCAATATGATATTATTGGCTTTGTACACGTGAAATTAACTGTATCTTGTATAATAAAAAATTATAATGCATTATCAATGGAATATTTTTAATGTATTATTACTCTATTGACATATGAATTATGTTAGATTCATGGCTAGTTGGATTAATGAGTGGGTTCTAGCTCACTTGGTTAATATATTAGTTGGATATGTAGATTCTCATTCTGGTTGACTATGAGCGTTGTATCCTTATATCATATGCATTCATAGAGCATTGGTACCACTGTAGAAATACTAGAAATACTGGCTTTTCTGAAAGAAAATATGACTTGTTAAAAACCCTTTATTGAATGATGTACTAGAGAAGATATATGAATATGATATAGGATATGGATTTTATATCGGTTGAAGAACCCCCATGGGTCCTACGTCGGGAGCTTTGGATCTATAGGTGTATACAAAGGTTGTGCAACAACATTGTGCATCACATTATGATTATCATCATCATCATCTTCTTCATTGTATTTGCATTTGCATTATACCTTTACCTGTGTTGTATTATCTCATTTGATGTATACTTGTCTATGTATATCCCTTCCTTTATACTTATATGTGTGATATCTATATACTTTTATTCTTTTCTCATATTGTGGTGATATATGTGAATATTATAAAACTGTTAGTAGAGATAGCATGGGCTACCATTTGGGACATTTTCTGGTTGCAGGTGACATGCCCTTAATATGTATCCTTTATGCTTTATTTTCTACTTTACTTAGTCAACCTATGATACATACTGAGTACAAGTGGACCAAAATCACCTCTACTATGCTCTTTTAATCCAGATTCTTGTTTGAGTCTACCTCACGGTTGTTGACTTCAGGCGATACTATGGAGTTATTCAAGGTAGCAGTTGTTTTCTTGATTTTAGAGTTGACTACTATCTTTCTTTACTCATACTATGTCTTTATTCATATTTCATAGACAAGAGGTTTTCCTATTTTGGATATCTTATGTATTTTAATATCAAGTTGTATTAGTGATATTCTTGCACTGTGACATCGGGTTTTTGGATCATGGTATGGTATTATTGGTTTTGTCCTTCTATTTTACTACATGTATGGTTTAGCTTCATTCTAGAAGCCTTACTTTTGGTTATTTTTATTACTTTACTTTTGTATCACTTTGTGTGATAGTCTTACTTTCAAGGTTTACCACGATAAGTGTCATTATGAGCCTCAATTTTTAAGTCATGGCATATTAGTATCAGAGTAGCCATGTCTAATAGAGTAGCCAGGCTCATTAGTCTCAATGGTGTAAGAACGAGATGTCTAATAGTGTTTTACAGATTAATACGTAGATGTCCGCATCTATCTTTGAGAGGTTATAGGATGTCTTTAGGAAACTTCTCTTATTTTGTTCTTTACAGTGTAGATTTCTTTCATACCTTGTATTCTAAGTCATAACTTACTCTTTTCTGCTTAATGATGATGACTAGATCTCACATGGTTAGAGGTGTTGAGCATTCATTCGAGGGAAGAGCCTAATCTAGAGGACGAGTTGCGAGTCATGGATGAACTTGAGGTAGTAGACGAGCATGTAGATCTGCACTGCTTTGGGTACTTTTCCTTGAGCCTTGTGTTGAGCACGTGGTAGATATGAGTTCTTCTACCCCAATATTGAAGGGATTTTTGATTTACTTATTGACCTATTTAGAGAGTAATCATTTGAGTATGCCTAGTTCTTCCATAACTTTGAGTATTGCACCTTCATCTATGCCAGAGTCTGCTTATGGTGTTCCTCCAACCCCAAGTGTGGTTCCTTTAGTAGTACCTACTTTTGCTTTTGGTATTTCACAAACTCCAGTGTTATTCATCCTTCAACACCTACATCTGAGTATGGTATTTTGATATTAGGAGTTTAGCCTTCATCTATGTTAACTCCCCAGATAGAATCTTAGCTAACTAGATTCACCATGTCTCATATTATTACGAGTAAAGTTATGTCTTTTAAGGATCAGAAAAGGTTTGATCCCCTAAGTTCAATGGTGCTATAAGTAAGAACACCCATGAGTTCTTGATCTATTATCATGAGAAGTTGAATAACCTGGGTTTACTTGAGTCCACAGTGTTTTGTATACTACCTATCAATTGAGGGATACCCCTAGAGATTAGTAGAGGTCACTTGTTGGTTGAAGACTTCTTGATTCTCCTTAGATGACTTAGGATTAGTTTACTGAGGCCTTTTTAGAGAGGTTCATGCCTTACAGTACGAGGGATCAGATAAGAGATGAGTTTGATCATTTAGAGCAGGACTTCATGACTGTCCTAGAGTATGAGGCACACTTTCATGCCTTATCTAGATATTTCTATGCTAGCATTTCCACAAAATCTGAGAATATTTAGAAGGTCATGAAGCGGTTGGATTTTTCTCTTCAGTTAGCTATGTCTCAAATGATTGTCTTTGGAATATCCTTTTAGAGTAACTGGACCATGCTAAGATGGCTAAGGTTATTCTTTATGCATCTCTGGGAAGTATGAAGAAGATGCATTGTGTAAGAGAGTTTAGATGTCACACTTCTCGAGTTAGGGATTTCAGAGGTTTCTATAGGTATCATGGTAGGCTAGTGTAGGCATCCTTGCGGTAATCAGGTAGTGGGGCTTTTGGTTCAGCAGTTCAGGGTGGTTGTTGTAGTCCAACCATACCTCCTCCTATTGAGTTGGGTCTTAGATCTTGCTATGTGTATGATGAGATTATCCGTTTGACAAAGGACTATCCCTTTCGTGTTTTTAGAGCTACTTCTATTTTAGCTATGACAAGTAGAGCTTCTACCAGAGGTCCATGAGGTTGAGGTAGTGGTGCCTATGATAGTAGTCGTAGGGCTACTCAGACAGTAGGTGGTTGTGGATAGTGCTATGGTATACGTGATAGACTAGAGGTAGATGATTCTGATGTTGTTATCACAGGTATCTTCCTCATTTGCTTCAGATCTGCATTTGTGTTATTTAATTCAAAATCAACTTTCTCCTGTATGTTTGCATATTTTTCTTTATCTTTGATTCTGTTGTGAACTCTTGCCATGCCTATTTGTTTATCTACCCCTGTAGGAGATTGTTTTAGTGGTCGATTCGGTGTACCAATCTTGTGTTGTGACTTTTATTGTGCATGAGACTTAGGTAGATTTGCTTGTCTCAAATATGATTGACTTTAATTTCATTTTGGGTATAGATTGGTTGGCCTCTTACTATCTTATCCTAGATTATTACACTAAGATCATGACTTTATCTCCACCAAATATCCCAAGAAACTTAGAAGGGTGTGCTTTATTCGGGTCCCAAGAGGGTTATTTCTTTTGTAAAAGATCGTTGCTTGGTAAAGAGGGGATATTTGTCTTATTTGGATTATATTCGTGATACTAGTGTTGCTTTCCATCAGTTCTTAGATTTTGTTCATGTTGTCCGCGAGTTCATGGATGTGTTTCATATGGATTTGATTGGTATACCGCCAGATCATGATATTGACTTTCCTATTAATTTTAAACCTGGCACTATGCCCATTTCTATTCCTCCTTATAGGATAGCCTTAGTCGAGTTGAAATAATTAAAGGATCATTTGCAAGAGTTATTGGATAAGGGATTTATCCTACCTAGTGTATCACTCTATCTTGTTTGTGAAGAAAAAATGGGTCTATGCATATGTGTATTAATTATCATGAGTTGAACAAGATGACAGTAAAGAATAAGTATCATTTGCCTCATATTGATGCTTTGTTTAACCAGCTTCAATGTGTTGCAGTAATTTTGAAGATTGATTTGAGATTCGGGTTTCATCAGTTAAGGATTAGAGCTTCGGATATTCTGAAGGCAGCTTTTCAAACTTTGTATGGTCATTATGAGTTCTTGGCCACGTTCTTTGGGTTAACTAATGCCCCAGCCGTGTTTATGGAGTTGATGAACCGAGTTTTCAATCGTATCTCGACTCTTTTGTTATTATATATATAGACAATATCTTGGTTTATTCCAAGAGTAAGGTCGATTATAAGGACTATTTGCATATTATGCTTTAGAGATTGAGGGGTGAGAAGGTGTATGTGAAGTTCTCTAAGTGTGAGTTTTGGTTGGAGTCTGTGTCTTTCTTAGGTCATGTGGTGACTAAGAAAGGTATTATGGTTGATCCAGCCAAGATTGCAGTAGTTTGTGATTATTCTAGGCCTACTTGCCCTACTGAGATTCAAAGTTTTGTTAGTTTGGCAAGTTACAATCGATATTTTGTTGAGGATTTCCATTCTATTGCAGCCCCATTAACCAAGCTAACTCATAAGAATGTTTTTTCAGTGGTCCAATACTTGTGATACGAGCTTCCAAAAGCTCAAGGATTTATCGAATTCAGCTCTTATCTTGACTTTGACTGAGAAGGGCATGAGTTCTACCATCTTCTGTTATGCTTGAGGTGTTGGGCTAGGTGTTGTATTAATGTAGGAGGGCATGGTGGTTGCGTATGTTTCTCACCAGTTGAAGCCTCATGAGAAGAATTACCCTACCCATGATTTGGAGTTGTGCATAATTATTTTTGCTTTGAGGTTCGAACTTGCTTCGTGAGTTTTTTTATGGAGTTCAGATCATTCCGGATAGACTTCTTGTAGCTCAGAGTAGGAAGAAGTACTATGTAGATCGTCGACTTCGTGCCTTAAGATTTGGTGTTGATGATCAAGTTTTCCTTTGAGTTTCACCCATAAAGGGTGTGATGAGGTTTGGTTAGAGGGGCAAGCTTAACCCCAACTATATGACCCATTTCAGATTCTTCAAACTTTTGGTGATTTGGCTTTTGAGTTGACCTTGCCTTCAGATTTATCAGCTGTTCATCCTATTTTTCATGTTTTCATACTTTCCCATTATATTTTGGATTTGTTGGGAGTCTGTTCAATTAGATGAGAGACTGTCTTTTGTTTAGGAGCCTGTCTCCATCTTAGATGGTTGCATTCTAGAGTTATTGCAGTAGTTAAGGTCCAATACAGTCACCGACCAGTATATAAGGCTACTTTAGAGTTCGAGTCTGATATGTATAGTTCTTATCCCCTGCTCTTTATTGGTTAAGGTATTTCCGTCGTCTTTAGTTCGAGGGCGGACTAAATTTTTAGTGGTGGATGATGTAACAACTCAAATTTTGATGAATTATGTGATATATATATATATATATATAATTCGACCATTTTACACCTCACCGTGGTTGCTTTGTGGTATTTCTAGGTTATGGGGATGATTAGCATGGTTCCAGATGCTTTTTTAGTGTAATTTATCTGAAATTGTGGTTTTGGTGGCTTTGTTGAGAGCCTTATAGTTGACTTTGTTCAATATTTATGAATCTGTGCATAGAATGACAAAGTGGACTACGCAGTAGATCTGGAACATCGATTTTAGGGTGGTAACATGGTTGGCATGGTTTTATAGCTTTTAAATCTCATTTCGACTCTTGGTTTGGAAAGTTGTGAAATTTGGTTCCAGGGGTCAACTTTATGAAAATTATATTTTCTCAAAAATCCGATATCGTCATTGAGTTTGGAGCATCAAATTTGATAGGCTAGCATATTTCATTTGCGTTCATGGAATTCTGGATGAATTTCGAAGGGTCTGGGGAGATTTGGACCCGATATATGCCTTGTTTTCACAATTTTTTAGACTTAG
This sequence comes from Capsicum annuum, assembly GCF_002878395.1. Classification (NCBI taxonomy): domain Eukaryota; kingdom Viridiplantae; phylum Streptophyta; class Magnoliopsida; order Solanales; family Solanaceae; genus Capsicum; species Capsicum annuum. Next base: position 156,904,375 of record NC_061122.1, on the reverse strand, counting down.
AGCTTAGAGATTAGGAATTTTGAGGAATTTGTTCCACTTTAAGGCTTGGGTAAGCTCCATAACACCTATTTCAACTACTTTTCTTCAACTTCATCCTCTACTTCTTATTTTTAATGCAAATTAAAAAGTGGAATTAGGGATTTTTCCTGGAAGGCCTAAAACTTGTATTTCCCTGATTCAAACCTTGTTTTCAATCAATTTCCAATTGGATAACTTTGTAATCTTATAATTATCACTTTTCTTTCGATTTCATCTTTAAAACAACTTTAATTTTTTACTTTTAAAATGAATTTCGAGGAGTTTTGTCTGTAAAGCTTAAACATGATTTTTCTTCAATTTAAATCTCGTTTATACTCATTTTTTCTTGGATTTTCAGCTGTAGACTCCTACAAATACAAGGAACATGTTTTAAAATAAAATCATAATTTTTCTTTTCTTTTTCAAAAACTCATTTTATGGATCCGTTTTGACCTCAACATAAAAATAGGCAATATGGGTATAATTGGCTTTCTTTTGATGCATAGATTCTATATTTGTATGATTTAGTTGATTCCCAGCCCATTCATGAGGAGTAAGGCTTTGGGTTGAAGGCTTTTGGATTGGTTTTTGACATATGAGGTAGGTTATGGCTTTACTTTCTTCAGACTGGACTGGGTAGTTAATGTAGATATAAAATCATGTTAGGGAGTGGGACTAATCATGAAAATGGCTAGAATTAATTTGTTATGCCTGTTTAGGGACCTATATATTGATATATTTGATGATTTTGGAACATTATTTTCTATGCGTGACTGTGTGGGGTCCTATATGATATTGTTGGCTTAGTATACGTGAAATTAACTTTATCTTATTTAATGAAAAAGTCTAATGTGGTATCAATGGTGTATTTTTAATGTACTTTTACTATAGTGGCATATAAATATGTTGGATTCATGGATGGTTCAATTATTAACTGAATTCTGGCTCACTTGGTTGATATATTGGTTGGATATAGAAATTCTCATTTTGGTTGATTGTGAGCATTACATCCTCATATCCTATACATTCATGAAACATTTTTACCATCGTGAAAATACTAGATATACTAGAAACGCTGAATTTTCTGACAAAAAATGTGACTTCTTAAAAACCCTCTATCGAAGGATGTGCCATAGAGGAGATATGGATATCGTATTGGATATGGATTGAATATGGGTCGCAAACCCCCAATGGGTACTATGTCGGGAAGCTTTAGCTCCATACGTGTATATGGAGCTTGTGCAACAACCTCATGCATCACATCATTATTATCATCATCATTATCTTTATTGCATTTGTATTTACGTTGTACCTTTACTTGTGTTGTACTATCTCTTTTTTATGTATACTTTTCTATATGTATCCCTTCATTCATACTTATATGTGTGATATTTGTATACTTGTAATCTTTTCTCGTATTGTTGTGGCATATGTGAATATTATAGAACTGTTAGTGGAGACAGTTTGGGATACCATTTGGGACATTTTCTAGTTGTAGGTGGTGTGCCCTTAGTATGTATTTTATATTCTTTATTTTCTACTTTGCTTAGTCAACCTATGATACCTACTTAGTATAAGTGGACCATACTCACCCCTACTATGCTTGTTCGGTGTAGATCCTAGTTAAAGTGTGCCTTATAGTGGTTGACTTCGAGCGATACTTTAGAGCTCTTTAAGGTAGCAGTTGGATACTTGCTTCCGGAGTTGACTACCCCAAGTGGGTTAAGATAGTGATCACCAAAGTTAAGGTTCTATCCGATGGAAATGATAGAACAGCTCTCCCCAACGTGGGTAAGACGTTAGACTCTAGGTAGCTCATATGGTTTGTGTCGGTTAGAAGAAACTCCCAAAGATGTCCCCCACTCTTGTAATAGTTTTATTGATTTAAAGTATTGAGATAAAGAGATTACTATATAGAATGAGTTTCAGATTTCATCTAACTTACAAGTTTTAAGAATAAGTGGAGAACACAGATTTTAGAAACAAGTTAAATGACTCACGAGATTTATACATGTTTCATTATTCATGATTTATGAGATTTATATTTCAGATATTATTCAAGCTATGTGCATCATTTATGTCAGCATGCACAATTTTATAAACTATGATGATATTGAGATATTGTTTAGTTATTGCATTGCACCCCCATATACTCAGTACATTCCTAAAGCACTGATCCATATATACGTCCATATGCTACATTGTCTCATAATGTAGGTACAAGACTTAGTATGCATATTTAGATTCAGTCAGTTTGCAGCTTCCAGTCAGCAGGTGATGAATCCTTTTAATTCAAGGGTTTGAGCTAGATAGACAGTTTGAGTAGTTCTTTATTTTTCTATTTCAGTTGTTTTGAGTTGGGATAGTTAGGAGTCATAACCCTACTATCTACAGTCAATACTAGTAGAGGTTTCATAGACAGTCAGTAGAGTTAATGTTTTCAGTTTCAGTTTTATTTTGTAAAAGCAGAGCTGCAATCTTGTAAAGTTTAGATTTGTATTGATTAAGTTCAGAAAAGTTTTATGTTCTCACTGATTTTAGACATATTTAAGCTTTTTATTCAGTTACTTATGAGTTATGCCAGTAAAAGGGTTAGCTTGGGGTCACTTGTGACCCTAAGCACCATGTGACATCTCGGGATCCAATTTTAGGGTGTTACAAACTTGGTATCAGAGCACAGAGTTCAAGTATCCTAGGGTGTCTATGAAACCGTGTCTAGTAGAGTCTTGTAGAACGGTACGGATACATCTGTACTTTTCTTTGAGAGGCTACAAGGTATTTAGGAAATGTATCCATTCTTTCAAGTCTCAGATCGTGCTATAGAAATGTTCTTTAAGAAACTTATACAGATTCTCATCTTACTCTATCCGAGCTATCTCTACCTTATTTTAAAGGTATCAGAAACAGTTAAGCTTAAATCTATATGGATAGTTCTTTCTCAGATAGTCTCTACAGATAGTTACCGGATTGTAAGCGAGCTAGAAAGTATCCCATCGGTGCTTTTGAGTTCCAATGATTGAAGTGCTTTATTCATGATTTATAAAAGTCATTCACTAAGCCCAAGTCTGATATACTTCCAGATTTCTCATCAGAATCTATAATGTAAATCTATACTTCCTGATCCATGTATTATTTTTAAGATAGCATAATTTGTCAGTTCCAGTTCCTCCCCAGATAATGCTCTCAGATTAGCTAGCAAGAAGCTTTAAAAGTCACACAATGCGGCTTGAGAGTAGCATTCTAGTGAGTTATGAGTGTCTCATGATCAGAGTTATGTCCTCACTCTTATGAGTCATGCAAGTAAGACAGCATAAGATGTGTATTCTTAGATCATTGAATATTGTGCGTCAAGTTTCTATCTCGTGTAACCTTGTTATCTTGGTTTTGTTGAAAAATCAAAGTCTAGTGAAGTCATGTAAGGCCTATTTTGATTCACTAGCAACTTATTGTGCATCTTATTGTTTTTGTGTTGGTTGAAACTGAGGGTTTAGAGGTGTAGTGACAAGAAAAGTGGTAAGGGCAATTCACTAACTATATGTATAGCCGAATCTTGTGCATATGATTTAGTAATAGATTGACATATCCTTGTGTATTAGTTTAGTAAAAGGTAAATAAGGAGTTATTAGTGAGGATGAATTGTTATTTGCTTAAAGTATGAAAAGAGTTGTTGACGATATTTGTTATTTTAGGAAAGTAAAGTTTATTGATGAGAGTACTTGGTGGAGGAGCGTTGTTAATTTAGACTTTCCTGAGATTTGCAAGAGGAAGTTTAGTTGAAACTTACAGAGCTATCAAAGAAGTTTAGGTGTATATATAGGTGGATAGTAATGATGTGTAGAAGAAGGATGTGGTAATGGATTGTAAATAAGATAAGCCATATGATTATGATCGATTATTGTTATTATGAGGTTTAAGTGGGCTAGTTATTCTTGATGTTTTATTTTATAGCTTCCAAGTGAGAATAACACTGTGTATTACGTTTGAACGATTGGTGTTCATGAAGGTGGGTGTGATGATTTCTTTGCTAATAATACTAGTTATAGGGAAGTGATATAATAGGCTTGAACAGTGTATATAAGAGCATATGTTTACTTGATTCGTAATCAAGTTTGACGTTGCATGTATGATACAGAAGTATGCCCAAGGTGCTATGGGGCTGCATTATTTTATTAGGATTATTGCATATTGTGGGGTCGGTAGTACTGTTGAAATTTTAGGTGGAGAAAGACTTGTTAGATAATGAGTAATGTTCTTGGTAGCTAAGTTAAGGAGTTTGATTGAAGATGTTGAGCCTTTTTTAAGTATGAATGTGATTCTCATGGTTTAGAAACATAAGTTTACAAGCGTGATATTGGTAGACTATGACAGAAATTGTATGGTCCATCAAAGGTTTGGAGATACCCATGTTAAGCATTAGAATCTAAGTTTGAAATTTCGAAGATTTAGCTAATAGGAATAATAATTGAAGCACTAGATGGTTTGCACTCCAACTATGGGGATGCTCATGCAGATTCAAAGATAGTAAGTGTTCAAGTGTTATATGATGACTATTGGGGCTATAGAAAGATAAGGTGTAGCTCAGAAGTGAGTATTAGAAGTTGGTTTTACGCTTTCAGGTGTAGTCATTCGGGTTAAGTTCTTTTGTTCATGTGTGTTGCTATATCCCAGACTCTAGAGTAAAGTGATTATGGTTAGACTAGAGTTTATACAGTAGTTAACATCGTTAGAATGATGGCTTACATCTAAGGGGGAGATGATAGAACAAGCAACCAAGTCAAGCCTTCAGATTCTAGTAGATATACCAGTAAGTTGTAGAATAGCTGTGAGAAAGATTAATGCTTGACCCAATCTTATTTCAATATTTTCAATTGTCCCAATACCTACTCATGCCTTACGTTCAGTTCCATGATCTTAATTCATGTTCATGCATATGATGGAGAATTATGTACTCTCCTAGTTCCCAAAAATGAGCAATCACATTCCATAAGTTATGAACTTCAAATTTAGGTCATACAACTCATGACTCATGTACTCAAGCTTTATAGTATGTTCAATCCAAGTACTCAAGTAATACTTTTAATGATCAGCAAAATTCGGATTTATATCTTGCATGTCCTCAGATCATACTTCTTTGATAAGTCCATGATGCTATATGTTCTATTTCTCAAGCCTCAGTTGAGTGTTAAGTTATTCATAGTATCCCCTCATATTTCGGGCCCTCAAGTTCTAACCTTTTATTACCTTTCCTTTGGTCAAGATAGTGATGATAATCAATTGTCTGGATGGGAGAGAGAGTAAAAATTTCTTGTTTCTGGAAGATCGTTGTATGCTTATTTTAGCTAAGGCAGTAAAGTGTGAAGTAAGATTGAAGCCAAGTCTTTAATGCCCGTCATGGTTAGTCGAAGTTTTATATGAGATGTTTGGGTAGTTGAAATCTTATGTATGTCTTCTTAGGAGTACTACATGAAAGTGGTTCTTGATAGAGAAATGTAAGTTGTGACAAAGGTATTTTAGGGGAGTGTGTTTAGAAGTGCATATATGGTTACAGAAGTGAGGCTTGAACATCATGTTTATATATTTAGAAGATGCACTGCACATTAATAAAATGTCTAGTACGAGGTTAAATGTGGTTATGGGAGTAGTAATAAGGATTTTCATGAGATGAGAAGTTATGAAGTGCAGGGTGTGTTGTAATATGGTTCAGACTAATAGTACAGTGTTATGTGGTGTACCCTATGATTGTGGGTTAGGCTTGAAGATGGGGAATTTAGTTCAGTTTAGTCATGAGTAGAAGGAAATATCAACGGCCTTGTTAGAATTAGAAGATGAACCAATAAGTATGGTTTTTAAGGTAAAGGATTAGTTGACAAAATATTTTAGAAGTGTGTCTAAGTTTTAAGTAAGGTGTTGCATTGCCTAAAGCCTAGTAAATTCTACCCCAATCTATGATTCAAAGGTCATTATTCCAAGCTATGGAATTGTAGCACTATTGTAATCCCTTATTCAGATGTCTTGTTCAGATCTTGACAAAAATTCTTGGCTCCTTCAAATCGTTAGAACTCCCTAGAGGTGTGTTGAAGAAACCCTCCACTAGAGCATGAGTATCTAGTATGATTCAGTTTTGGATAGACAGTAGTTCAGTTTAACAATCAGGCACATAGATTTCTATGGATTTCTATTTTTCGAACTAGCCTAGTTTTACTACCTGAAGTTTCATAAGTACGGTAATTCTGAAATAGTTTTGCAATTGAGAATTCAGCTCAGTATATATATCAGTCATCAGTTTTAGAATTCGGATATCTAGTCATGATTCAATTCATAAATATTCACTGAACGATTTTTGTTTTCCAAGTATTCCAGCTCAGACACTGTGATACCCATTGTGTGATCTTAGCCTTGTTTTTTCATTATTTGTGCCTGGATAAATTATCACCTCACAGTCTATAAGTACGATCGCATCATGAGCACATCAAGAAAATTCTAAACTCTCAGCATGAGTCAGCTCTTCATAAATAAGTAAAAAGGTCAAGTTAGCTCAGATTCAGACGAAGGTAATAGCCTTCCTTCATTCAGCTCCTTTCTAATAAAGATTCAGTTAGATAGCTATTCTTATCATGAGTATATACATTCATCAAAGTATGCCAAAGTTTATAAAGATATTGATTTAGTTTAATAGGTTATTTCAACTGTGTATCCTCAATTTTCTCGGTATTCTTAACCTAACAAGCAATATTTAGGGATGAATGATCCCAAGAGGGAGATAATGTAACACTCCGTATTTCGGGCTAGAATGAAAACCGTCTTTTCTATGTGTAGATGTTCCAAAAACCATAAATCCTATGTAAATTTGGTATGTTAATTAATTATGTAGTGTGGGAACCTATTTGGGCATGAATTGAAATCATAGAGATCCCCTAACTCAAGATCAAGTTGAAAGCTTTCCTATCGTTAGAGTTTTAGTGAGCGTCGAAAATTGAGTCACTTCAATCTACCATAACTCCTTGTATATGACAAACTGGGTGGCCTACTATGTATCAAATGAAATCTCTTTGAATTATCTTTCCAACGATATCAGTTTAGCCTAAATCCAATATCGAAGCAAAACGTTATGCCCATTTTACTCTAACATGTTAACCTGAAAAACTAAGTGACGACATTCGTGA